>NW_009270001.1:858238-869122 GCF_000687185.1 Egretta garzetta | reverse complement strand
TTGTAGGGAGCGATGAGGGCTCCCCTCAGCCTCCTCTGCTCCAGGCTGAACCCCCCCAGCTCCCCCAGCCGCTCCCCAGCAGCCTGGGGCTCCAGACCCCTCCCCAGCTCCGCTGCCCTTCTCTGGACACGCTCCAGCCCCCCCAGCTCCTTCGGGGAGGGAGGGGCCCAACCCTGACCCCAGCACTCGAGGGGCGGCCCCCCCAGTGCCCAGCACAGGGGCACGGTCCCTGCCCTGCTCCTGCTGGCCACACCACTCCTGATACAAGCCAGGATGCCGCTGGCCCTCTTGGCCACCTGGGCACCCTGCTGGCTCATATTCAGCAGTGTGCCCAGGTGTCTTTCACACGTCTGATGTGTCTTTCACCCTCAAGCACCCTAAAGACTTGTATGTCACCCCAGACACGTGTTAAAGCTTGAAGTCCTACAACAACTGTTTAGTACAGAAGACTCAGATATGTGCATAGCAGAAATAAATGGCCTTAAACTGATTTTGAATGTTAGCTGCAGCATAAAATCATCTCAATCTGACGGCTTTGCGCAAATGAAGACTAATGGGAAAGTAAAAATTTTCGGTTCAGTCTGACTGAGACTGCAAATCTGTATATTTATCAGCTACAGATTCTCATATTGCTGAGCAAAAATTGAAAATATTAGTAGGAATGCTAAGAAGTGCAGTCTTTTAACAATTATCAGGAATTATTCCAGTCAGACTCATTCTGAAATTTTTCATTTTGACAGAAAACCTTGTCCTGTTCCTGACCACAATTCTCTTATGAAACCTAGTTTCCGAATTTATTAACCTACACCATTCAGCAGAAGAGTGACAAGGTCTTAACTCTGTCATTATTAATACCCACAACAGGAAGACAAGGTTTGGATCTCGGCCAAGGAAAATCTGTCCATTGAATTGCAGCAGTTTGCCCGATAACAGCCTACTTTAAACCTCACAAAATGCTCCAAAATGAGTGGGAAAGAGGGCGATGCTTGGCCTAAAGGAAGAAATACTATCAGAGACCGATCTAGAAAAGCCAAACATGAAAGCATTTGCTTAACATGCTAAATAAAAATAACATGCAAGAGCTTGTCAGACCAACACGCTCTCCATTTTGCATGAGCAAGCCCCTAGTGATACTCCAACAAAGAAGGTTTGTTTACCATTCACTTCTTTGTATATAAAAACATTCACATCAGGAATGTTTTTATGTCCACAACAGTAATTTACATCTAGGCAAGAGCTTTCATGTCAGCCAGCCAAATCATAGCTGACTTAAAGAGATAGCAGAGTCATCCTCCTCCCTACATCTACTCAGTCTTCCCAGCTCCACGCTATCCCTGTTCCTTCTGTCTTACAGAAGGGAAACAGAAGATGGAAAGGACCAGAAGATAATATGGAAAACACGTGCAAAAATGGAAGCACCGCAATTTGCTTCTGTGCCTTCCTCTCCAACCTCTCATCTATCTACTCCTTCCCTTACGTTCCACGGTGAAAGAGATACAGCTGTAAGTTTATAATGCTTAGTTTTATTAAACTCAAGTATTTGTTGATGAAAGATTAAATTAATAAAGCTGTCTTCCAGCTACAGTGTTGCTAAAAGAATTTACATTTCAGGATCCCAATACCATTCCCAGTAAAATAGTTAAGAGAATTAGTCCTTTGGGTGCCAACATCAAAGTCTTTAAGCCCTCTCCTAAGGTTAAATTCTTGGAAGCTGTGCCACCTGAAGATGGTCTGGGCAGCACATATATGGTATTACGCTTCACATACGTCCCTGTGTCATTCCAACTGCACTAACTGTTCTAATGAAAAATAATTACCTCTCTCTACAAACCTCACACACACACACACACACCCCGAGATCATCATGACTACACCACCAGGACAACTTTAAAACTGTTCTTGTAAGACCTTCTCTTGTGGAAAGCTTTGGATACCATCATCAGCAAGGCGTCCTTAGCACAGCAGACACCAGCAAAATGCCATTTCTTCCCACTTGCTCCAGCCCTTCACCCACAGCAAGGGAGGGGTAGAATGACCAGGGTGAAGCTTTGCCATTAAGCCTGTCCTAACGCGGCTGCAGCAGCCCAGCAGGCACAGAAGCGGCACGTCCCTTCGGTCTGAGCCACGTCCCCCACCGGTGATGGTTATAGCCATCAACCAGTGACTGACACAGCTTGGCCAGCAGCGCGGCTCTGGACTGGGTGCAAATTCGAAATCCAAATAAAAATCAAATTACTGAGAAGCAAGCAAAAATTCACACTTTCCTATAAGGATAATAATTGAATTTCCATGTAATACAGAAATTTCTTTTTCAATAATGGAAATCCATTCTTTTCACCAGGATGTCTATTCCTAGGTGTCACATTCTTTTCTTGTTAATAGTATTTTTCTTTCCCCAAAGTGAGTCACTCTGGAAAATGCCACTCGCTTGAAAGAGAAAAATTGACAAACAAACCCAACTGCCATGAAAATGAATGTTCACGGCTCTATACTACAGCTACCACATACCGATAACTTAAACTTCAATCAGAGAGGAAAAGTTCCAAATTACTCAACAATAGTAACTGGCTTCAGGACAAGGAAATAAAATTTAAATCTACAACTGTTAAAATAGTTTCTACTAATACACCGCTAAGCACATGATCTGTTTGGCTTTGCTCTAATTTGGCTGGGAAGTCTTTTGCAGAAAGAAGGAAAATGTTTTTGATGGCTTGTTCAAAAGGAAAAATAGCCATTTATCAGGTTATGTAAAAATCTCATACTTGTGTTGGAAACTACAGTTTGGCAGAACACATTTAATTACCATTGGCTCTTCTAGAACATTAAGTAAAAAATAACTATGTTATAATCGCATTAAGGGTTTGTCTTTGTTGGTTTAAGACAAAGATTTTAGTCAAAGGCCTCATTAAATCTTAGATCATTCTTTGCAAAGCTTAGCTCCTCCATGGGTCTACAAAAACAAGGAAATACAGCTATAATCCTTAGAAATAAAAGAAAGATGGAAAGACTTCCAAGCGTTTTTATGCTCAAACGTAAAGCGGAACATTTTCCCTCTCAAATAAAAAATTGTTCATTAGAAACTAGAGCTGTTGAAATGAAAATTATTTGTGAAGTCAACCCTCAAAATCAAAAACTTCAGTCCATATAGGCAATACTGGAAATATGTGCTCTTAAGCACATACCCAACATGCTATAAACCACATCCGGATGGAGTAAGGCTCCAGCAAGGTTGTACTACTTCAAAAATTCCTTACAGGCAAGATTTTCATAGAACATCCGCTTATCCTCCAAAATATTTTTGTCTTGCACTATGCAAATTCAATGTTCTCTTTGCATATTGACCACAATTAGAAAAATGCACTATGCAACTGAAATAAAGACAGGGTTGCATAGGAAAATAAAAGATAAAAATTAAAGTTTTATGATCCGAGTCGAGGCTGAAAGATTCCGTATGAATCTGCAAGACCGCAATTTTGAACTAGAGGTGTCCTAATGCACAGAAATATTTTCATTACAGATTAATCAGATTCAAGTGTTCGTCTGATTTTGGGTTTGGGCACCAGTGGAAGTTTTGCTTTTGTAATACACTTACATTTTGCTTCATTTCCCCTAGAGCCCCTGTAACCCCATCCCCCCCCAGCCATCATATCCTAAAAGCACAATATTCCTTTGCACCATGTATATTCAACAGCCAGAACGCCATCTTTTCACTTGCACTAATGACTTCATTAACAAATTAATTAATTATCCACCTCTTTCTTGACAGGTTCTAAGAGCTGGCAAGACAGCTACCACTTTCTACAAGGAACATTCTTGTCTCATAAGTATCAGTATTAAATAAGAGTCCATCTGCAAGCTCTTTATGGAAAACTATTTTTTATATTTAAACGTTGCAGTTGAGTAAACTGACATCGCAGATTAAGGCTACATGAATATCACATTCATATGCTAGATCTAAACTGTTAAGCAAATTAAAACGTCTCCTGCTAATTGGAAAACCATAAGCTCTGCTGTATCTGCAAGATGTATACTTAAGAAGTTCTGCTGCATTAATTTCAGGATTTAATTTAAGGATTTAATGCAATTAACAGGTAAGCAAACTCACTGCCCCTCTTGTCCACTGAAGTGACAGACGTTGCCTCCCACATCTCCTGTCCCTAACTGTGAAAATATACTCTTCAGTTTTTCATTTTTAAATTCCACTCCCTTTCCAAGGCAAAGGCTATTTTAATTTATTTTAAGCTTTGAAATAATTTCTCTTCTCCCCTGACAAAACTATTGGGAAGGCATAAAACTGTTTCAGAACTTGAACTAATTTGATCATGACACAATACTTCCACAACTGACTTGTGCTGTTCCCATCAGTAGTTCATTCTACGCCCAACATAATAGATATCATATGAATACACTTCTCCTCTTTCACCTTCTGCACATTAAAAAAACAAACCCAAACTTACCAGACTTCAGGATTTATTTGAGGAAGGGGTTAAAATACAGATTTTCATTGCAGATGCACTAAAAAAAAAAAATCCATAATCACTTATTTTGGGGAAGGAGCGGGAAGCCAAGGGGGAAAGGGAACAGGGAAGTAAATAGAAAGCACACAGACACACTTTCAGCTTCCCCATGTGTCACCTATAATGTACAAATAATAAAGTAAAAATAAAGTCATAGAGAAAAAATGCAAAATAACGTGGCAACTTTACAGAACTGGTACTCCAGTAGGTACTGGGAAAAAAAACAAACAAAAAACCACATAAAAATGGAGCTAGCTAATCAGTATTTCCAGACAGGCAGTCCACAGCACGGCCTTTGTGTTTCTTTAGTCTTTACAGACATGACCAACAACTGAAAACCAAAATTTAACAACAAAAAGGTGTTGAAGCAGAAGTGCACGTACCGACCAGGAGGCAAAACAACTCCCCGGCTATGCTGAAATTGGGCAATGGTTAATTGGAATGATCTGATGTCCGAACACTCCCACCCCAAAAGATGGTACAGACATCTGGCAGGAGAATGAAGGGAAACCAGTTAACGCGTAATTTAATAACAAATGCATCTTTGGGTTAATTTAATCCACTAGCAGACCTGAAAAAGAGAAGAACACATCCCAAATAGTACACCGCAGATATTTTCAAAATTAAGAAGAATAACTGCTTTATGGAGTTTTAAGTCACAGGTGTTACTTTAATCCCAGACTGGTAAGGGTTGGAAGGGACCTCAGGAGCTCACCCAGTCCCACCTCCTGCTCAAGCAGGCTCACCCAGAGCATGTTACAAAGGACAGCGTCCAGGCAGGGGTTGAATATCTCCAGAGAAGGAGACTCCACAGCCCCCATGGGCAGCCTGGGCCAGGGCTCGGGCACCCTCCAAGTCAACAAGTTCTTCCTCACATTCAACTGGAACCTCTTCTGCTTCAGTTTGTGCCCACTGCCCCTTGTCCTGTTGCTGGGCGCCATTGTGAAGAGTCTGGCTCCGTCCTCGTGACATCCACCCTTCAGATATTTGTACGTGTTGATTCGATTCCCTCTCAGTCTTCTCTTCTTCAGCCTGAACAAGCCCAGCTCCCTAAGCCTTTCCTCATAGTAAAGAATATCCCATATTAGTGAAAAAATACCACCCTTTCAGTCACATATTGACCCTACATACGCTGTATCTACCGTTCAGAAGGATGGCCATCAAAAAGTTTAAGATCTGTTAATACTTTACGAGAAGCACTGTGGCCTACTGGAAGAAGATGCTGAACCTGAAAACTTTAATTCCCAGATTTTGGTCCATTTCTTAGATGGCATGGTCAAGCCTCTTTATTATTTGCAATATGAATATACAAATATGAAATCAGAATCATTGAATGGTTTGAGTTGGAAGGGACCTTTGAAGGCCATCTAGCCCAACCCCTCTGCAGTGAGCAGGGACATCTTCAACTCCATCAGGTTGCTCAGAGCCCCATCCAACCTGACCTGGAATGTTCCCAGGGATGGGGCATCCACCACCTCTCTGGGAAACCTGTCCCAGTGCCTCAACACACTCATAGTGAAGAAAATGTTCAAAATTTAAGGGGAAATAATGGTGTTTACAATCTTCTTAAAGCATTTTTACATTTATTGCTAAAATAAATGTTATGTAGGCGATAAACACTCTTGTTGACACTGGACTGTAAAGTGAAGAGGCACAGATTTCTTACCATCCCCTAGCTGAAATTTATAGGGCATTAAGAAAAACTCAAATATAACAGTTTTTGTTGGGTTTTAATAACTGATTGTTGAAATTTTATAATTATAAATATTGTCTTTATCTCAATTTCAATAATCCTCTAGAGCTCAGAAGAGTTTGGAAAGCGTGAAATGCCTCCGCTTTTCACGCACATAAAATTCATTTTTCCTAGCCTTAGTGCTTGCAAGATATCAAGTTTTAAAACTTTTGTTGTTAGAATACATCAGCTTGATTCTTGATTTCCTTTAACAAGCAATTTCCCCTGAAGAATTTAAGACGAAAAATCATTTTTGAGCCAACAGGTTGTTTTTTTTTTTTTTTTTTTTTATAATGGGTTATTTGAAGCTTTTCAGGTTTTGGAATATCAGGATAAATGTCAGGGAGATAAATCACCAACACACCTCGTGAAACTTGCTGCAGCACTCTCAGTAAACAAGCTGGAACATATGGTTACAATTACGATTTGTATGACCACAGAAATCAGAAGCTCTAGTCATGAACCACAGCCTCGTTATGTTATGTATTGTACAGACGCAATGATGGTCCCTACCCTAAATAGCTTACAATCTACATATAGGGCAAGAGACAAGACGGATTAGAACAGGGGCAGGCTGGAGAAGAGGCGGGATTAGTCAGCACGGTAGCGGAGCTCCCAGCACGCCATGAGCCTAGACAGCCTCAGGTACATACCGCAGAAAAGAGGCTTTAAAGATGACATAAAAACATATGAGCCTTGAGATTGTTTAGCATGAAATATTTTGTCACCACCCTAAGGGCAGAGCGGTAGCAGCCAAGGGTCCCCAGGAGCGTGTACCTCTCCAAAGGAAAGAAAAACACCCTACCGTTCTCTCCCTGCAAATGTGTAAGTCTCACCGGAGTCAATGGAAGACTTCCAAGAACTATTAAGCCCAGGACCTTACAGTATAAACTGCTCTTCTGGGGAAGGATGCTTTGCTATCATTGCCATTGGCATCTATCAAGAGAGCGGGGGTCCCAGAGCAAAAGTTTATGCTACTTGTCCAGCTAGGTCTCAGTCACTGGTGGTTTGCTATCAAATTGGTGAAGCTTACAAGAAAGATCAAGGATTTCTCAAATAATTATACCACGACTCTTCTAGTTTCAAGATCCTTGTGATTGAAAGCCCAAAGCGTTTGGTGGACCTGGGGCCTAGGCATGGTACCAGAAGCGCTACTCCTGTATAACTTCTACACTCTCGCATCATTCAAAACCGCAAAGATAAATTAAATTTCAAGAAAAACAAAAGACACAACACAAGTTTATGTCAAAGGAAGCGTGTAAGAGCTTGATAGCAAGTACATCTCTGGCCTGCAGAGATTTATGCCAGAGGCAATGTTTTTCTGTGCTACTGTGATTAAGACAGAAGATGAGTTTTATCTCATGAGAAAAGGCAACGAAAACTCTCAAAGGGGACATTCAGGCACCGCTCTAACAGTAGCGCAACCTAATTTCAAACCAGTTCCTATGGTCCTCACAGCACCAAAGCACAGATTTTGGTCAGGATGAAGCCGCTCTAGAACCCAGCTTGCTGGGCAGCTTTTGCAGTCTGAGCCTGCCACAGCTACACTACTAAGACTCAACTACTTGGTCTCAAGGAACATGTGCTTGAAATGCAGCCACGTGTTTTGCTCCAGCTTCTCTAAATACGCGTCCGAACGAAGAAGAAGGTCAAAGATCCGAACGCTATCTAAATCTTCACATTCAGGCAGGTCAAAACACCACGATTACAGTGACAAGAGAATGACGCTGTTACAGACAGTAAGCACGAAGGAAGATGAACAGACAGAAATGGGGAAAAAAAAAAAAAAAAAGGCTCAGATCTGTATTTTCATTGTGGTGAGCATGAACCGGCAATGAAACATTTACTAAGCACCAGGGAGACAGACAAGGTTGTAGTTATGTAGCAGATCATACACCAGATCTGTGACCCACCATGGAAAGGCTCCAGAAGGTGGAAACAACCAGCTTGAAATATTTGTAAGTAGAAAAAAAAGAAAAAAAAACCAAACCAAAAAACCAAAAACTTGGCAAATTGTAAAAAACAGACGCATTACCAAAGAAGTAGCTTTTTTGTGTCTCTACTTTGACCTAGTTTTAATCTAGATATTACCAATCAAGCTACATAATAATCTTTTTCACCTTCAACTTTAACAGAAAATGTGAAACAGGAATAGTTTTCTTATAAAGTCAAAGATAACCATGCAAGTGCTCCTATTAACCAGAATGTAGCACCAAAAAAGAGAAGCAGCTATAGTAGAAGTCACAGATACACAACACAGGCCATCGGCTGCCTTCAAGTACACTAATGTTGAACGACAACGCAGAATTAAATATGCACTTACATGATAGGAAGTCATTAATGGTCAGGAACATTTGTCTAGTTCCAACCAAAGAGTACAGACATGAGAAAGTGAGTCATCATTGACCACTATACACTAAATTCTGGAATTTATATTAATGCTGCAACAGTACATTTGTGGGCCTCATTAGTTACGATGATTGCTTAGGTGATTAATGAAGATGAATCTGGCTACTGCCTTTTCACTAGTTTCTTACAGGTACAACATTGTACCCGTTACATCTATAATTACCTAAACAGCACAACGTCAATTAGATCTTGCTGTTGCAGTAAATTCTAAGTACTGCAAGATGCATTAAAGTGGGTTTGGGGTTTTTTTTACTAGCAAAGTATAAAGAGGATCAACTATTTCAAATCAAACCATTTAAATTGACTTATTTTTCAACAGTCTTGAAGAGGACAAACATTTTCCTGTCTTACCATATCATCTGTTTAGCAGTTCCTCACTGTAACAGGAATTTTATTTTGCACGAAATAAAATGACTGATTAAAAAATTTTGCTTGCCCTTAACAAGTTCTCTCAGCTTGGTTAATTGTGGACCATGAATTGGCAAGCTATAATAATACTCCAAAAAAGAGGAGGGGATTTAAAACCAACAAAAAACAAAATATTTTTTGAAGGTAAGTTGGCTCAATATACCTTATGAACCAAGAAAAGTGAACTTCTAATTTCTAATATTGAGGTCTAATCTCTACTGCCATGCATATTGATGTCATTCACGCCTTCACAACACATCAACAAGCCATCAGACCTAGCAGCACTTTACAGTAATTTTGCACACCTACAGAAAGATTGCAAAGACAAAGCAAAGTTGACTCAGTATCTAAGAATGACCTTTATGAAGTTACAAAACTGAAATATCGTTACTTCCTCCCCCCATTCCAAACGCACAACTCTTCATTTAACTACTGGAGGATGACATAATTGGCAATACAATTCTAATTGAGGTATTTTATATACAGGACTGATAAAGGTGCTTGCACAAAGACAACTTACACGCAGTCAGAGGCCAAACCAAGGATAAGGAATTGGTGTGAGGATGTTGGCTGGATGGTTTCGGGATTAAGGAGGCTCGTGAAAGAAAAAAAAAAAAAAACAGGCTACAAAGGATGAGAAGCAGGAGAAGGTTAACTGTGGGAAAGGGTAAACTTCTGCTCATATCATGTATAATTATCACTCCTGCTGCATCACAAGGAAGGAAAAGGGGGGTGGATTTAAAATACAGTGCTTCTAAGAGTTTGTTGATCTACTGCTGCTGCGCAAGTGACTACAAAAATATGCATAACATAATACATGGTAATGTAGATGACCATGGTACCAAGTTAAATTATTTCAAATTAACAAGTACAATAATTATCTTAGGCCTCAAAATTTCAGATGAAAAATAAATGATTTTTAAACCAGGCTCCCATCTCCTTTCATCCTAGACTAGACTATTTCGGTAAACTTATTGTAAGCATTATGTGGTATTTAAGACACCAGGCAACATAAAAGTGAATTTCCAATTCTTTCATTCTTCTTATCTTGTAAAGATTACAAAATACACAAAAATAAAATACAGAAACCACGCCTAAGTTTTCCACATCTGCTCACTGCTCAAAACTTGCTTCTGTTCCATAACAGATTATCAATTTCCATTGCTGTCTTTTAAACTGTATTGCACTCTACCCATGCACCTGATGCTATATAAAACTAAGGACTTCAAAGGGTTAATTCATATGGCAAATATGCCATTTACTGTACCAATCCTATTGCGTCCAACTTTCACCTATAGTCCAATATTGCATACAGGCAAATAATCAGACAAAAAAACATTAACCAACTGTTTGGGAACGAACAGAAAAAAAAAATACTGCCTTTTTTTAACAGGATGTGGTACTTATTTTTTCCCCTTTCCCAGGCAGGTCATTAGAAAGCTCTTCGTAAAGGCTCTTTTACTTAAAGCTTTAAATGAAGATACTTAATTCACTGGGAGAAGAGATGGCACTTCAGGTACTCATGAAAGAAGCAACAAAATAAGCGTAGGAGTATGCCAAGGGAGTTGTTAATTTTTTTTGCGGTTCAAGAGGAGGGAAGGGGGTGGAAGTGTAGGAAGAGACAAGAACAGACGTAGGCTGAAACCTGAGGAGATTGCATTAAGAAATGCAAACTCTTGCATTAAGAAATGCAAACTCAATACATAAGAAGTAAAAAGTCACAGGGGATGCAATATCAGAGGAGGTACAGAGGAAGGCAGGAGTGATGGCAATTTGGATGAATTTTACAAGTCAATCAAGTAACCAGACGAGGGAAGG
>NW_009270001.1:854498-857383 GCF_000687185.1 Egretta garzetta | reverse complement strand
GCGGTTCAAGAGGAGTGAAGGGGGTGGAAGTGTAGGAAGAGACAAGAACAGACGTAGGCTGAAACCTGAGGAGATTGCATTAAGAAATGCAAACTCTTGCATTAAGAAATGCAAACTCAATACATAAGAAGTAAAAAGTCACAGGGGATGCAATATCAGAGGAGGTACAGAGGAAGGCAGGAGTGATGGCAATTTGGATGAATTTTACAAGTCAATCAAGTAACCAGACGAGGGAAGGAAAAAAAAAAAAAAAAGCTATTTTGCCTGTGGCAGAACTAAGGCAGAAAGATGCTCAAGCATGACTAGAGAGATTAGAACCAAGAAGAGTAAAACCATCAGTAAATGGAGGTATCAAAACACACAGTGAGAACTGCTCTCCCATCACAAGCAAAAGTACAAATCATATACTGAAAACTGCTTTGGAAAAACATTTTAAGAGCAATTTTCTCTAGCAATTGAAAAGAAGGAAGAGAAGGAAGAGAATGTACCTGTTGGGAACTCTTGAATAAAAACGTTGTAGGGAACAACTTAATTAATTTTCTCTTCTCTGTTTAAATAAACTGCAAGCCAAGCAACCATTTTCTGACGCATTTACGCTATGGGCACAACCCAAACACATTGCAGTGGTCTACCCTTGAGCTTGTAAACTGGAAACCCGAAAGGAGGTGCGTGTTCCAGCAGCACACCAAGCTGTGTGGAGCCTCATCTTACGAGCAGCAGCAGCAATGTGTTTAGGCTATGCTGCACCAAGTTCCACAGACATGCTCTTTTACTGCCTCCATGAGGAGATCCACGCGCACTGTCACAGACCGTAAAATATTTTCTGGCAGACCACTTGCAGCCTGAACTTTAATATCCCCTAGGGGTGCTGCCAGTGAATGGATTTCACAAAAGAGCAAAATAAATAGTATCAGTTTGAACGGCAACTGACTTGCAAAGCGTTATTTAGTTTATTAGGAAAAAGAAAATAACATATATCGTTACTGTTAGCAATATAATGTATTTTATTCTTATTATATGGAAAAGAAAACCCTTCAGGAATAACTTTTTTATGTAACACACACACCAATGAAACACATCTGGTGTGGGGAAGAGAGCAACCACCAACCAAAACACAGTATAACAAACATGAACAACTTTTTTCGTAACAAAAAAATGGCATCCAGCCTTCCATATTCTTCAGGCGATATCTCTATAGCAAACAGTCCACCCACAAAAGGTCAGAATCTAGTCATACTATTGAGGAAAAAACATTAGTCAACCTACTGGGAAAGGCCTACACTACAATAGGTTAAAAAATTCCTATCTAGGCCAATCCCTTGTATCACAGAATCCTTGAGACTGGAAGAGACCTCTTGAGACCACCTAGTCCAACCTTTAGCTCAAGCAGAGCTACAGACCAGGTCACCATATCCACTGCGTAATCGTAAAGAATAAAATACACACATAAAGGTATTTCTTACAACAACTTACCTAACTTGAAGCATTAACAAATGGGACACTACTTGCCTTTTTTTACCCCGAAAGTATCAACAAAAGCAAAAAAAAAAAAGGACCAAATGCTACTTTTACCATGTGCTGTCCTGCAGGGAAAGTATCCCTGCAGTGCCTGCGGATATAATTGCCTCGGATTCTAACGCATCTTGAGAGGGACTGTCTATGATTACAATCCAAGCAGGCCTGTGGACAGCTTTTCTATCCTGAGCACGCCCACCAGTATCACTTGTTGCAAAAGAAATGGGCTACGGGTGTGTTTGTAAAGAGAGGTCACATAAAAGGCAATGCTTCTTAAGGTTTGAAGAAGGTTCATAGAAAATAAGACTCACTTGCCACTCCGGATGCAATTCCGTACAGTAGTCCTCCTCCATCTGTTTG
This sequence comes from Egretta garzetta, assembly GCF_000687185.1. NCBI lineage: Eukaryota > Metazoa > Chordata > Aves > Pelecaniformes > Ardeidae > Egretta > Egretta garzetta. The sequence continues at coordinate 855,508 of NW_009270001.1, read as the reverse complement.
CTGCTGAAAGACATGGGTCCCTGGAGGAGGGCTTCTTTCTTGTCTAATGAAATTATATAGTAAAGTTTTCACAAGTCTGCTGGTATACGGGAGACTGAAAAGAAAAAGAAAACAGCTTTAGTTGACTCACAACTTGCACAATTTGGCACAACAAAGCCCAGGTGGGGTGCAAAGGCTGGACTTTGGCACTAAACACAGACACTAACTCTCCCAGTCTTGAGCAGACTGGAAAGGGAAAGAACGCCAAGGTTTTGCCCATGCAAAGCTGCCCTGACTTCGGCAGCGCTCTGCAGCAGCGCCTTCAACAGCAGGATCATGGAAATGATTTTTTGTTTTCCTTTTGTCATACTACTCTTAAATCAATCATTTAATTTGTGGAATCACTATATTCTTTTACCTCAAGACACAACTGGAAAAATTTTTACTCAAGGGAAAGAAACATTCTATTTATTTAAGGCTCCATGCTTTGGTTATATAGAACAGGTAACAATAGTATTTCTCCACACACCCCCCCAATGTTTTTGTCTGTGAGTGCAGCTGGAGCCAATTTGCAGAGACCAATGAAACATCTGACCTCACATCAATGATTCTGACAAACGCATGTAAAATTTGTTGGATTTAAATAAAAGCTTACAGTATTTCCAAAACAGAGAAGGATTTCCACAGAAGCAAAGAGCTGCTGCCCGTTCCCATATGATTCAGAGGTGAATAGACAGGGGCTGTGTGACGATGAATTCCAGTCCCCTCTAACCAGTATGCTCCCAACTCTTCACATTGCCCTAGATTCCCAGCCAAAAAATTCCCACCCCTCTCTCCAGAGTAGCTGCTACTCCCAACTCAGATCTCTTAGACCACGTACTGCTTTTTACCCAAACATAGAATCATAGAATTGTTTGGTTGGAAAAGTCCTTTAAGATCACCAAGCCCAACCGATCCCCTACCCCTGCCATCCCACCCCCAAACCCTGGCCCTCAGCACCTCGGCTGCCCGGCTGTTACATCCCCCCAGGG
>NW_009270001.1:848542-854110 GCF_000687185.1 Egretta garzetta | reverse complement strand
GGCAGCTTTCCAGCCCCTCTGCCCCACGCCTGGAGCGTTGCCTGGGGTTGTTGTGCCACAACACTCCCCCACATTCCCCATTTGCCCCAAACCTATTCCTTGGGTTCAGAGACTGAAGTCCCACCAAACCCCACAAATACTGAGGCTCTGACCTCTACCCTGCTGCAGTTTCAGGCTGAAGTCTGCCCTCTGCTCCCTCTGCCCGCAGCCATGCTGAGCCTCCCTCCTTTTCCTGCCTGCCCCGGAGCAGTACCTCTCTTACATCTAGTAGAAATTTAGAAAACCAGACAATAGATACATTTCCCAAAAATCTGCCTGCATGGAATTTAGAGCTGAAAGAGGATGAATGGTAGTCTGACCGAAATGCGTAAAAGCCACCGTGACAAAGCATTTAAACAAAACAACCGACACGCCAGAACAAGTAGTATTACTCATACAACCAAGTTTACCACCTGCTAAGTATTTCCACTATTGCAGCTTAAAACTCAGCGTAGCACATATGTGCAATCTTTCGAGGGGCTGCTATTTATTTGTATCATGAGAAGGCTCATTAGCATTTCTGAGGTACGCATGTTCTCTAGACTGCAATGTTACAGGAAAAGACGCACAGCTGAATCAGAAAAGCCACCCTGAAAAGTAAAAGCTGTTTTAAGTTAATGAAATTACCCTCAAAAAAAGGAAACTGGCTTCTAAAATAGTTTTACTGAAGTCAGGGCTGGGAGATTTAAACCTGAAACCTTCCAGCAGCCTTTACAGATGTTTGCTTTTGCATTCTGTTTTCTTTTGAGCAGAACAAGTTTTCCATCAAAATGTAGTTTGTTTTCAAGTTTGTTTTCAAGTAGAAACAGTCTAAACGAGCCCTCAGAAGCATTTGCTTTGCCATCAAGCACCATCCCCGACCACGACATACCATCGACCATGCATCAGGTATTTGTGGATGATGCTCTCTCGTAGAATTTCTTTGTGGAACAATTGGCAGGAAAGGAAGACAACGAGAGTTGTCACAGCTTCCAAGGAAATGCTGTATGTAATATCCCTGCAGGAAAAAAAGGAACATTTATCAAGATTAATCTACTGGGGTTGTTTACAAACTGACTTCCAAGAACACTTGGTAGCTTCACCTGAGGTTATACACTGTTTAGGCACAGTGAGTTTCCATTGGGAACATGTAAACAATAAATTTAAAAAACCCAGAATCACTTCATACCAACAATGGGTTGTTTTTCTTAGACATAAGCTTTTTTTTTTTTTTAATATGCCAAAAGACAAGACAATGTAAAAACATTGCAGCTGGAATGTTCTGGGCATTATCTCAATTTTCAGACTACACTTCACTCTAGAAATAATAAATATCTCTCAAAAGTGTTTCCTTTGTCCTGTTAAATAAAATTGTCACAAAACCATCATGCTAAGTCAGGGAAATGTCCAGCTCGCCAAACTCAGCTCCATCTGCCAAGAAAAGTGGATCTCTAAGAAAGGAATAAAACACCCCAATGCTAGGTTAAGTGTAAGAAATGCTGAGGACATGAAGATATTACATACAGTTGTTCAGTTTTAAACGGTATTTTTGACATAATGGTGAAGTCTAAAGTTTCAAGATATTACAACCAATCCCAAAGAATGTGCTTTAATGACTAAATACTGACACCAGATAGCTTAGCAAAGCTCATTAAGTTAAGGTTAATTAGGAAAGGCTGTGCCACAAAATGGATGAGAGACACCTCCACTCTTTGGAATATCTTGTGCTCTCTTTTCCCACCTCTACCTATGGTGACCTTCTTACCTATCTTATTTTTAAAAGGGAGAGAAAAATGGCATTTGGCTCCTTAATCAGTAATAAACTGCAACAAGAAACCTTTTAAAACACAATGAAGTAACTCAGACATGACTCAGTATCACTCCTGCTTCCAACCAAAGACCATTTTTACCACCTCCAGAAGTAAGGAGATATTTCATCCAGTGCAACATTACCATCCTGTAACCCATTAGCAAGATTGTTATTAAGTACTTTTAATGTTTCCCCGACCCTTACTATTTAATTTCCATAGTACGCTTCACAATCCAGTATTGTTAAGTTACAACAGGCATCCAGCGTCAATTATCAAGGGGTTTTGACCTGAGACCTACTGGAAATTCAAAATCTATCTATATACTTCTCAAATTCAAAGATTTTACAGTCTCTATTTACAATTAAAAAAAAAATAATCAGCATCAATGTGTGTTTAAGCAGTGATGCTAAGTTTTTCTTTGTTACAATGTCACCTTCCAAGAATCTTATTCTTAGCAGTTAAAATAAGCATAAACATGAAACTAAGTGTTCTTTTATATAACTATGACTTGGAAACTACAGCGCAACCTCTCTTGAAACAAAATAAATTAACCACAGAAAAGACCGCCTGGCATAAAACTCCTCATTACTCTCAGGATTAGAACTGGTGTGGTCCTTACCAAAATGAAGAAGATTTCATTTGGAAGAAATCAGTCTGATTTTTAGCACACTCAGTTACTTTAATATTATCAAGTGTGCTGCTAGAAATGCTGCAAATAACATGCATTGCTGTAAAACATGAGGAAGAAGCAGCGTTTTGTGCATCACGGTGCCTAGGCAGCTTAAGTTAAGCTCTTCGGCAGTAGCTCTAGGCCAGAGTTTCAGAGCAAAGAGTGTGCTCGTTATGTGCTCCAAGTCAAGAGCAAACTGGAATCACAATTTCCTGAATCACCGTCCACACAACCGCACTACCTCTGATACAAAAATGTTTTTGAAAGGGAAGGTTATGCAAACTCACGGTTGGTTTGTTTTTTTTTCCCCTCTCACATGGTTTAAGTAGTTGAATCGGTAACATTTGAAGTGATACGTCAGGAAGAGACGGACTGCTTTAATAACATTCTTCCTTAAAATCATCAAGTACATTTTAATTACTTTTAGTTTGGGTGAGTTACCTGACTTTTTGCCCACTACTGAGGAAGTTAGCCGGTGTAAACGCTGATGATTGGAGCAGGCCAGAGGTTACGCCGTGATCTGCTTCCACTGCAAATGCATGGCAGCCGGAGGCAAGGCTGAGCTAGGAAAGGTGCCCGCTCCCTCTCCAAAACCGCGATGCTTTGCAATCCACTACCCACATCCACCCCAAGCAAAGCAGGGAAGACCTACAGGTACTGATTATTAGAAGTTTAGCCACCAGCAAAACAAGTTAAGAAATGCTTTTCTATCAAAATAAAAAACAACAGCTTGGAAAAAAAAAACACTTTTTAGCTAGAGCAAAAAAATAATCAGAACCTTATCATTACCAAGAATACAAGAGTAATGTCTCCAACCCTGAGTTGATGAATGAAAAGGCTGACTTCGTGACATGCCACAACATCCAAAACAGCTGGGTCACTTTGCCAAGAACCACCACATTTCAGAGTCTAGTCTACTTTTTCTCCATCTCAAGCATTCATTTATTTCTTTTTCTGGCAAACCATCCAAGCGGAATAGCAAATCTGAGGAGACGCTACAAACTTCTTTTACACTGGATCTGTTTTTATAAGATCCAGTATAAAGAAATAAACAAAGAAGTTACTGTAATAATGTATTAAGTAATTTTTTTTTTTTTTTTGGGGGGGGGGGGGAATCTGCTTTCAGTACCTTTATATAACTCTGAAAGAAAAACAGCAGAAAGCAAGCTAAATTCATGCGGCTCCAGTTAATGAGTTACTCTCATTTTCTTTCTATTCAAAACCCAGTTAGGGCACATTTAACTTCAGAAACATTCCACTCAACCTGTAGGATCTGTTCAAACTAAATCTGCTCTGACATAAACACAACCAGAGAGTCCTGATATCTGGGGTTACCCCTCAGCTACAGCCACCCTTAATTTATCAGCACATGGATAAAGATTCAGAGCAAAATTATTTTCTCTATCAAGGGTCAGATGTACAGTTTTCTGAAACTCAAGCATTTCTAAAGGGTCACAAGAACTACCAGGAACCTCTTTTAACTTCAAAGAAAATACTGTTTATTTATACTGAGAGACTATAGAATGGGGGGGGGGGGGGTTGGGGTTTTTTTTTTTTTTTTTTTTTTTTTATTCCAAGCTATCAGTCATATAGAATGACTTTACATGGAATTTATGCTGCTCTCCAACTTCCTCTGAAAACTGTTTGCTTGCAGATAAGGAGGAAACTAGAAATAATGAACTCATGTATCAATTCCATGCCAAAATTATTTAGCTATTTATTTCAGAAAACCAGAAGAACTGCATGCTGGTTTGAGTTTCTGCGGGTTGGAGTTTGGTTTTTTCCTTCCCAAGACAAAAAAATCCACAGAACTCAGAAAAAGCTCACATCTCAAGTAAATGGGTTTCATAGTGCAATGTACCAAACCATACACAGGTCCTCTTATTTTTTTTCCCCCTCCCTCTGGATTTTCTTATTTGGAGATTTCAATAGTTATTCTCACTTATTTTTTTCCTCTTTTTCTCCTTCCCACTGGGCGATATACTCCCGTATCAGGTAGATGAGCAAACAGATATTATTCTTTCGTCCCTCTAAAGACGTACTTCTTTCATGAGGGAACAACCTGGCATAGACTGAACTCTAGAAATCATGGCAATCATTTCTCTCCTGCATTTGGGTTCTTTCCTTACTACACGTGGCTGTCCTCCTTGGTATCACATTTCTTCTGCAGTGACACAAAGCAAGCGCCTGTTCTTTAACCAGAACTACCAGGAGGTTGTGGTGAGGTGGGTGTTGGTCTCTGCTCCCAGGGAAGGGGCGATGGGACGAGGGGAAACAGCCTCAAGTTGTGCCAGGGCAGGGTGAGGTTGGCCATGGGGAACAATTCCTTCCCCTTGGGGCTGTCAGGCACTGGGAGGGTCTGCCCAGGGAAGGGGTCGAGTCCCCACCCCTGGGGGGATTTAACAGCCGGGCAGCCGAGGTGCTGAGGGCCAGGGTTTAGTGGTGGGATGGCAGGGGTAGGGGAACGGTTGGGCTTGGGGATCTGAAAGGGCTTTTCCGACCTAAACAATACTATGATTCTCTGATTCTACAAACAGGTCCAAGTTCTTGCATGTGACACCCAAGTTAATACCAACTTCTGGCATCAAACCTTCTACATACAGATTTAGTCTCTAAAGCAAAGGCATATCATACATATCCATGATTATTTTAAATTATGAATTCTTCAGCAAATGATGACTTGAGCTCCAAAATGCAAGATTCCTAGATGCCAGCATAACATAAATATGTGCATGTATTGAACACACCGTTTAGTATCTACATTTCAATGAGAAACAGCTGATATGCCAATGGATTCCTTCAAAAAGCAATGATGCGAGATCATTTCAATGCATGCTTTTAAATTAAACCACCATGAATCATAGAATCATAGAATCATAGAATCATAGAATCATAGAATCATAGAATCATAGAATCATAGAATCATAGAATCATAGAATCATAGAATCATAGAATGTTTTGGGTTGGAAGGGACCCCTAGAGGTCACCCAGCCCAACCCCCCTGCAGGAGCAGGGACACCGCTAACTAGATCAGGTTGCTCAGAGCCCCGTCCAACCTGGCCTTGAATG
>NW_009270001.1:845196-848387 GCF_000687185.1 Egretta garzetta | reverse complement strand
CCCTCGGATCATTTTAGTAGCCCTCCTCTGGCCCTGCTCCAACAGGTCCATGTCCTCCTTGTGCTGAGGGCTCCCGAGCTGGACGCAGGGCTCCAGGGGAGGTCTCCCCAGAGCAGAGCAGAGGGGCACAATCCCCTCCCTCGACGCTGGCCACACTTCTCCTGATGCAGCCCAGAGTACGGTTGGCCTTCTGGGCTGCCAGCGCACATTGCCGGCTCATGTCCAGCTTTTCATCCACCAGCACCCCCAAGTCCCTCTCGGCAGTGCTCTTTAGTAATATATATATATAGTAATCTTTAGACAACAATTCATTAAAATCAAATTACAAAAATCCTAATAAATCAGCAACATTTTCTATCTTAATCCCTTTTGTCAGGTAGATAGCAGAAGTGCTGGGCTCCTCTGGGAGACCCACAGCCCTGGGAGTACTGCTTTGAAGCAGCACCGCATTTAGACTTAAAAGAAGCACTGGTTTAGAAGAAATTGGTAGTAACTAATTCCTCCAGGAGACAAACTGGAAAGGGTATCACTTCTGGTCTTCCATTAAAAACATAGGGTTTTATGGATGTATTTTATTTATTAATTGTGGTGGAAGACTTGTAAATTCCATCAGAGCTATCAATCTTCACGCATTTGGGGCTGGAGAATCACAAAAACATAGGGTTTTATGGATGTATTTTATTTTTTAATTGTGGTGGCAGACTTGTAAATTCCATCAGAGCTATCAACCTTCACGCATTTGGGGCTGGAGAATCGCACCAGTATCACACCCTCACAAGGTTTTGTCTGCTTGAACTGGACCAAATTTCAAATAAATCACAACATTGATACCGCATTTTAAAAGTTCCAAATGTCTGAAAAAGAGGTCTATGGTCAAAACAGTAATCTTAACAAAAATTAAAGATCTTCTTTGTGGTAGAAACAGGAAAAGAGCACACACGAGCAGCCAGTTAAGGCAACCTGCCTGAGCAGTAACTCTTCAAACTGGAATAGCTTGAACATTTGCCATTACTTGCTCGCACCCACAGACAAGTGCTCATGCTAAATAGTACCACGTAGCAAACAGATGCCACACCATGACACACCACTAGGTTTCAAAGCAGACGTCTTCTGATCTACACAGAAAATGCTGGAGTCTGAAGCAGACCAAAATGTGAAGATCATAATAGCAAGGTCATCTGTCAGTTGTAGCCTGTGGGGAAAATACAAAACCCAAAATACTCTTGTCTGCTCCTACAGACTCAAGTAAAAGCAACAGGAGCAGTTTGCAGAAGCCTGATGCCACAAGCATCTTATGGCAAACTGGTAAGCTGAGTGGGATTAGCGTAACTACTGTTTCCAAATGATTCAATAGCCCCCCACAGAACAAAAACTATGGCCCTGTTAAATCCTCAGCTCCACAGTATCCTGGCATCTGCTTTTTCCATTCAAAACCACGTGGATGACCTTCTATCAGCATCATCTACCAAGAACCTCAACAGTCTAGCTATGTGTCACCATCCTGCTGCTGCTGGCTTCTCTCCAACGCCAAGCACCGCTCACAACTGCTTTCTGTGCTCACCACATCATTCAGCTTTGTTCCCTGCCTGCAAGAGAGAGGTCTGTGAAAGAGGAACCAACATGAAGCACAGAGGCAATATATAGGAAAATCTCAGCTAGGCGCTCCAATTACCACTCTGAAGGCACATGCTGTTGTAAATACTTTAATTACTCAATGAAATGCAGCTATTTCTATATCTTAGCACACAGAGGCTGAGAGCTCATAAATTATTTCACACCTACAGAGCAAACAGCCTGAACAGTCAGAAACAAGACTCTGAATTTCAGCTCACACCACTAGACCAAGCCCCCTCCCTGTTTAAATATTTTCCTGAACTTTCACCCAGCCAGAGCTGTCTCCTCCAAGTATTAAAAGGTTAAAAGGTAACTCATTTTCTAATTTAGGAGAGTTGCCAACAGGGCTGATTCATACAAAAACTCTCAAATCATACAGGAACCAGGTTTCATTTCCCTGCTTCCTGAGGGCCCACCAGAAAGGTGAAAGAGGAGTCACCACAGAGAACAGGATCAGTTTTGAAAACTGAAAAGCAAGTAGAATATCTGGTTATCAGTCTCAGGATACAAGTACAACAACTCAAAGTGAACATAATCTTTCCTCTTGGAATCACTCCTAATTTTACACCCACTGATGGCAAATACGCACCGTGGCAGCCGATAATGCGCTATGCTCATCGCAGCTGACTCCAAACATTTGGGAGATGTCCCAAAGGGGCACTCAAGAAACACCAACTGGAAGCAGAGAACACCTCTGGCATTTCCTACTGCATCTCCCCCACACTGGGTATCCTTGACTGGGAGACAGAATGAGAGTGAGAAAACAACCAAAGGTGGAAATACTTTAAAGGGAGCATCTAAAGGATTAAAATGACAGTTGGATTCAAGACGCTTTATTCTCAGAGCTGTTCCTGAACCATCTGAGCCTACGTGGCTGTGTACATTTTCACCTTGCTGGCATTCAGTTCTTCCCTCCACAGATTAAAAATATTACAATAAGTCTAGGACTTTTAAATGTTGCACAGAGAATCTGTATTCTTCTATATTTACCTTTCATATCAACAAGCCTTGTTAGCAATATCCACTAAATCTAAGTGAAAGCTCTTACCTTTCAAACAGCAGAACACAAGAGAGCAGTCTAAGCACCCATAAAAATGGACAGCTCAAATGACTGGGCTTGTGCAGCTTTCAACACGCAAGGAAAAGGCAGTCACAGAGATGACCAAGGTGCTCAAAAAGCTACTGTAGACCATTGCATACATCTGGACAGAGCCAGACCGCAGGAATCACACCCTGTGTTCCAGCCATGCAGCCTGCATGAAAGGCAGACCTGCTCCACAGTCTCCCTGTGACACCACTTCTCAAACATGAGGGACTGGTGTCAAGGCAGAGCCATCTTGGTGTAGTGGCAGCAAGACTCTCTTTCAGTCTCATGCTTATAGAATCAGAGAATCATTCGGTTGGAAAAGCCCTTTCAGATCATAAAGTTCAACCGTATCTGTCCACTACTAAACCCTGGCCCTCAGCACCTCGGCTGCCCGGCTGTTAAATCCCTCCAGAGGTGGGGACTCGACCACCTCCCTGGGCAGCCCCTTCCAGTGCCTGACAGCCCCAAGGGGAAGGAATTGTTCCCCATG
>NW_009270001.1:841327-845013 GCF_000687185.1 Egretta garzetta | reverse complement strand
CTCCTGCTGGCCACACCACTCCTGATACAAGCCAGGATGCTGCTGGCCCTCTTGGCCACCTGGGCACCCTGCTGGCTCATATTCAGCCCCCTGGCGACCAGCACCCCCAGGGCCTTTTCCGCCGGGCAGCTTTCCAGCCCCTCTGCCCCACGCCTGGAGCGCTGCGTGGGGTTGTGGTGACCCCAGGGCAGGACCCGGCCCTTGGCCTTGTTGACCCTCACCCAGTTGGGCTGGGCCCATGGCTCCAGCCTGGCCAGGTCCCTCTGCAGAGCCCTCCTCCCCCTCAGCAGATCCACACTCCCACCCAGTTTGGTGTCATCTGCAAACTGACTAAGAGTGCACTCGATCCCCTCATCCAGAGCATCGAGAAGATGTTAAACGGAACTGCCCCAACACTGAGCCCTGGGGGACACTGCTTGTGACCAACCCCACCTGGATTTAACTCCATTCACCACCACCCTTTGGGCTCGGCCATCCGGTGCTTGTCTAGGTAATGGAGAAAACAGGCTTACGCCTGTCAACCTGGTCGCTGTCGCTGATTTGAAACAGTCTGCAAACTCTTACAGTGCCAAAAAAAGAGATAGGCTTGACTGCAGTGCCTAGGTGTCTTTGCTGCCCAAAGTAGAGAGCAAACCCAAATAATAGCAAGCGGGTGTTTTCTCAAGATGCATTCAGTATCTTTTGTGAAAACAGGGCTGAAAACCATAACAGAGAAAACAGATTATTAGGAGCTTAAATACACAGCATGATCCATGATAAACAGTACAGACCTCTGATACTGTGCTCTGGGATTAGAAAGTTTGTTACAAGTTGAATATATGTTAAAGCTGACCTAGTGAAAAGACAGGTCATTGAGAAACACTGATCTAAGTCTAGAAGAAAAACCAAACTAGAATAGAATTAGAACAGAAAGAAGAATATGTGATACAGGTAAAGCTTCTCCTGCTTAGGACCTTTAGACACTTAAGAGGCCACACATCTGCCATCAGAAAAGAGAAAAGGATATGAGTGATGAAGAAAATCTTCCAAATAAATAAGTATTTTTTATTTGCTGCACAACCACATGGTGCAGCAGCAAATAAAACTCCCTTTATACTCGTCAGATCCCTCCTACACAGTGCACAATAGTCTTAAACTTTGAGGATCTTCAAAGTGCAGCGATACAATTCTTTTTCAGTTTGGATATTTTTGCCAGCCTCAACCTAAATTTCAACAGATGAAAGTTTCCCTTTGATGATTAGGCAACATTGCCAAAAACGCTCAAGTCAAATAGCTCTTCAAATACCGGAGCTACTACAATCTTGATAAAAGTTCCTTGAATAGTTCTTTTTAGAAAAGTGCTATTCTGACCTATTGTTTTGAAAGTAACCCAAAAAAAAAAAAAAAAAATGACACTCCTGAAATAGGAGAGACAACAGTTCTTAACCTCTCCACTGCTCATACTTAGCAAGGAAAAAAAAGCCTGAGCGTTTCTCTTTGTTCCTGCACTGCAACGATTCCGCAGAGCTCTATAATCAGTGACGTCGCCCTTCTTCCTCCTAGATCCAACTTCTAAGCTCCCAGGAAAGGTAGCAAGCATCCTCCAATGAGCCTAAAACATTGTCAACATTTAAATTTGGAAGTAACTAAGATCACAACCTAAACCAATTGTAACTACAGAAAATAACGGAATGTAACAGAAATATCAACTAACTCCTACCGGCACCACAGGGCGCTACTTAACAGTGACTTAACTAGATCACAGTATTTCATTTTTCCTCCATATGCATTTATAGTTTTTAATGAAGTGAAAATGTACTGATAACAACCAGATGTTCAGTTATGTATACCAGCTCTTAACAAGCTGCTGAAAGAAGCCTTTATAATTTAAAGCTTTGGGAACTCTAGCATGCACCAAAATGTTAGCGATAGTTTCTACATAAAAGTCTTACAATTAAATACTGAAGTTGCACCTTTTCGCTGACTAGGCAGTTTTCATCATTACTGTACACTCTTGAGTGCTAACATTAACAAAACCAAAGAAAAAGCAGAGTATCCATAACATACCCAAGGGAGCCATAAATCAAACGCCAACATACCATAACACAAGTGTTACAAGGGACTGCACAAGTCTCATTCTTGAAAAGCAATAATGCTGTAGTTTCTATAAAATTTCTTAAAATTAAATGTTAATATGTGAAACCTTTTTCCTTGGCATTTGGTACAATGCAGCAGAGCCTGTTTTTCTAACGGGCAATTCAAGATCTAATAACTCTCAGATACAGAACCACAACGCTGCAGAGCCCCACGGTCGCCACTACAACCTGTTTTAGCTATGCTGAGTGTTAACTGCCTTAAAGCACGTTTGCCTTTCCCAATACAAACTAACTTGGAGAAACAGTTTCTTAAATTCATCGTAGACAATTCTGAGACACTCCTAGATATGCTTTGCTGCACATCTCTGCAGCCTTTCCCAACAAAAATCAACGCGTTTTGGTTGTTCAGTTATATTTCATAGTACAGGATACGGAGCAGTGGGTTACAGACTTGCCCTGTGTCATCCTCCCCGTCTCACACCGTTCTTATTAATTTTGAGCTAGACTGCCCACCTGCTTTTTCCATGTCTGTAGGTTATTCTGTAGGCAGACATGAGCTCATCCTGCCAAGGCTTCTCGTAGAGCAAACTCAGAGGTGAGCAAGCTCTGCCCCTGCTCAGGGAAGACTTGAGCCTTCATGAACTCGGTGCCCGTGCCAAGCCCAAAGTTTTATGCTTGCTCTTGGTCAGTCTGGAACATGGGTTACGGTTACATACCTGCCTACCAAGTACCACACACAGGTATCCTAAGCTCTCCTCCCAACAGCATACGTTACGTATATGTCTTCACGACATGATACTCAACAGTCAATACTCATAGGATCTATGTTATAATCACAAATTTCTCACTACTCCATAACAGTATCTACACAGCATCATCCAGCAATGCTGTCCACTTCAGTAATGCGTTTGCAAAAAAAAATTAAAAAAAAATTAAAGACAGCAGATCTGAAATTATATAGAGAGAGGGGAAAAAAAAAAAATAATAGTACCTCTGAAGCATGCTGCCTTCACCGAGAAGTACCCGCCGTGACATTTAGAACAAATTTCAAAAGCAAAGAGTGCAGGACTGTTGCACAGGTACCGTTTTGGACACAGAGATGGTCTTCCATGCTTTAAAAGTAATCTTAGTATTTCAATGAAGGACAAAAAAAAAAAAGAAGCTTAAGCTGGGGTGTAGAGAAGCAATATATTTAGACAACAGCTGCCAGCTGCATCCACTCCTTCATGAAATTGCGTCTACAGAGCCCAAGGGACACACTAATTGTGACAATCCTGTTACAGCTATTGAAGGCTCCCAACAAAAAATTTGCTGTTCTGAATGACGCTTCAAAGACAGGCTCAGCGTGGAGATTCTAATGGTCTGTCACAACAAAAATTCATCTCTAGCAGCAGCTTTACAGACAGACACTGCATTAGCAGTGCCACTGTAAGCTGTCTATCCTCTAGCTAAGGATCCTAAGTCCTGCTACAGAAATTATTACAAGTTTGAATAGTTCATGTATTCCACTCAGACAATCTGTTCCTTCCCAAAATTCACATACCAGGCTTGTGATTTTCTTGATTTATTCCAGCTAAGGACAGAAACTAACCCTTTGATACAAAGTAGGGA
>NW_009270001.1:825553-841308 GCF_000687185.1 Egretta garzetta | reverse complement strand
GGGAAAGAATTTTTAATGTAAATCTTATCAGGGAGAGGGAGGGAAGTAAAAAGTAAACTCACTACTAAAATAATCCCAATCATGCTCCTGAAAAGAATTAATATTGCAGTAAGCAAAAATGTCTCAGCCTTGTAACACCTTTATGAAGAACAGAGTTGAATTGTGTATAAGAGAAAGCAACTTTTTCCGAATGTCCTTTCCCCTACCCTACTTCCCCTTTGATAAAATGGGGATAAAACCATTAGTTAAGGCATTATCACATTGTTAAACATATTGTACTGCTAAACAAGACAATAATATACACTCTGTAAGTGTTAGTACGTTACTAACAATTCAGTAGCATGCTATTTCAGGAAAAATTTAGCTAAGAAAACTTATTTGTCAGGAAAAAAACCCCAAACCTTCCACATCTCTCTCTTTTGAAAAGGGAGTATGTTTTCAATATAGCTGAATGTTAATGATCATAGAAAGGCTTTATAACGTCTTCTTTTTGAATAAGCCATTATTATCATTATACTATATAGTAATCTAAGTGCTTTCAACAGCTACTTCCATTCCCAGCAACCACATTCACACAGAAATAGAGACGCTGACAGGTTCAGGTGTCAAAAAGGGTTAAGAACAATCACGCCTGTAAAACTTTTTCTGCCAGAAAGACAGAATAAATGACTGTGGAGTCCAGACTCCACACACACGTTGGGACTTCCAAGAAAGAAAAATAAAACCCTGCAGGATTTGTGAACTTGCCCGTATACCGCAGTCCTTTCACCCCTTTGTACTTCCTCTAATCTGCTCCAAACAAAAAGTGTATCTGTTCCAGGAAGTCCTGACAAGCTCTGCGGAATGACACTCTAAATCATATCGCTAATTCATTACACACTACCTACCCAAACCCGCATGTAACGTTGAAAGAGTTGTATTTAATGAGAGCAATGCTTCAAAAACTATTGCGTCTTTGTCAGCTTTCCAACCAAAAGAACAACCCGAAGTACGAAAACTAAATCATCAGCAGAGCGATGTACTACGCTCTAATAGATAATGTGAAACTCTTTCAAAGCTGTGATGCTTTAGTTGGGGCACCACATTTTAGGCACCGACTACAATGCAATTTATTACAACAGATACTGCTAACACTATCTTCGGTAGAGTTTATCTCGGGGGAAAAAAGAAGTTAAAACTTATGAGGACAGGGGCAGAAAAACATTTTTATTTCCAAAGAACATAGTAAGTTCTCCCTCATACAATACTGAAGTGTGTTTCATGACCCGTATCCCAGTGGGACGTGGAATCGACATATCTCAAATATAGCAGATGCATGAAAAAAAACAGGTAAACAAATCTGGAGATCTACAGAAACATCCCACTTACTCATTTCTCCTCTCTGCTTCAGCTATGAATTCACTGGTATTTCAGAAATTAGTATTAAATAAGTCATGTGAGTTATTTAATGCCCATGCAGTTCAAAAACACAACTGCAGAAGAGGAACTTTTGTCCGCACCTTGCTGCATCCTCCAGAGATGAAGCGACACCTCCAATATACCTGTCCTTGTACAATTAGCACAACCACTTCTAGCCAAAAGTGAGCAGGAACTCTCTGTGTGCTGACAGAGGTACCTGAAACAAACCTCAAAGCTCCTACAAAATAAAAGAGGGTAATTTCTGTTGACGGTTTGAACTGGGTGCAAGGTGCTGATCATGTACTTCTTCCAACAGAATATTCAGGGCTGGTACTGGCAGCACGTTATCATTATCAGTACTGCACCATCACACAGAGCATTCAGATATGAGTATTTATACATTATAACCACAGCACTCTAAGTTTTATATTCTCTCAAATGCCCGGTTTATACAAGGAGACTGAAAAAAAAAAAAAATAAAAGAAAAAATAAAAGAGAGCCAACTTACAAGAGGGGAATTTCAACAATGAGCTGGATGAGGCAACACAGCAACTCTTCTATGAGGTCTTCGCACTCTGTTCCTGAAAAGAAGCATACCAAAGGTTTTCTGGACTTTCTAATACCGAAAGCAAGCATAGATTTAAACACACAGATCCAGACAATCAGTATTCTAAGCAAGGAACACTAGAAGAGAAATTCTACCTGTTTAAGAAGATAGCATTCTTTCCTGAAATAGAAGGCATGTGGGATTATCACCAGAGAAAATGGTGATGCTAAGCCTTTTATATAGAAAACAAATAACTAATAACAATTGGATAAATTCAATGAGATGCTGGCGTTGTAGGAATATGCTAACACTAAGCACATCAAGCCTTACTTTACTATTTACCTAAGCTCATATTAAATGGTGTTATTACAAACAGTTGAACTGATCAGCAGTGACTTCACGCCGGCCCACAGTTCAAGTCTCCTCTCAAAATTCCCTGCGCCCTGCATATTTCCCCATCCCTTTTTTTTAAATTCCAAGTGAAGAATAAGCAGAGACAGATAGAAAACACAGTTTAATTTGTCTAACATAGACTGAACAATATTCTAAATCGTGATCTGTCAAATGAATGCAGGCTACAGTACACATCACTGCTGCTCTTAAGCAATTAAATCTACACACTTGTTTCATGAATACAGATTTATTTATTGAAGAGGTTTTCTACATTTCAATGACAAGTAAGAATTCATGTATTTCCAAAGAGCATTTTAAGTGAGCAGAAATTATTCTCTACTCACATAAAATGTGACAAAATGCATGGGATGATTAAAAATTATTTTAAAAACGCAACTATTCTAAGCAATAAAACCGGTGTTATTTTACATTAGCACTGTGATTTTTAAATACAACTGTAACAAAAGACTTGTGAGAATTACTGAGGAAAAAGCTTGTTAAAACATTTGAAGTTGTCATATAATACTAAAAAAAAAATAAAAATAGAAGACTAATCTCTCGGCTCATTAGGATTTTTTCTGCTTTCAGAATAAAATTACAAAGAGAAATCTATAACAAAGAAGTGTAGGGGTTTACAGTGCTGAATGGCCTAAGAGCAGGCATAGTTTTTCCCTCTGCATTACCCGATACGCATTACAGCACTGCAGCACAGTGATTGCCCAAATGCTTGTTTATTTTGTATTTTCAAATAAATACGTCCTGCAATAAACACAACATTAGAGCCAGGTTATGGCAGCGTTACTGTTTGACCCAGAACTTAACTTAAATCCCGAACTCAATTTTAAGAAGCACTCCAGAGGGAATATTCACAATAAAGCAAAATTATTTCTTTCCACAATCGGTTTATTAAAAACACATTAAAAATTGTCACCTAGTGAACTGCATGTTCTAAAGGAAATCAGTTTTTTATCACGGAAGCATGGTTTCCTTTATATAGAATCCCCCATGAGTAACACAATGCAGCTCCTGTTAGTAAAAACCAAGAACTGCTAGGAGTATTTAACCTTAGACAGAAACCAACGCCAATAATAAAGCCCGGATAATGTATTCTAAAGTAACTCGAACGTGACAGTTCCCTAAGGTTTTCTGAATCTAGAAAATGCTTATAGCGCAAGACTGCTATTAGTTCTGTAAAGGTACCTAATTTTTTCTCTTGACAATTGAGGAAAGGGAGGAGAGAGGAAAAAGGATGAAAAAAGGAGAGTACATTTTAAGAATGTAATTTCTTCCACCATGCTATATACACAACTCACTTGAAGAGAGAATAATGTTATTTAAGGATGAAAAAGGGCGTTTCTCCCACACTATATTAAAAATAAAGCAAGAAAATATTGGGTTAGCATGATCATGTAGAATGGAAGATGTTAGTCTTTCCTGCTCTATTCTCAAACTTTAAAAAAAAAAAAAGCTTAATTGCTGTAATCAATGTCATTCAGCTACAATAATTAATGTATCCTTTTCCCCATTGGGGCACAGGCATTCTTGTTTAATTCTTGTCTTGCCAAGACAATGAGGCAGATGCATGCCAAATCTATAACGTGAGAGCGAGCTATAAACATGGAACACTATGTGTTTTCATAAACAATGTCTTTTTCAATAGCAGGATAAAGACAACACATACAATACTCCTTCACACTAAGAGATCACATACTTGGATCAAAGACATGTGGAAAGCCTTGGGGAAAATAAGTAAGGGGTGAATCTGTCCAGGGAAGATTAGAGCAGACTTGCAGAAAGAGGAATCATAGGTGCATCTTCTAAACTCTGTGGCCATGCAGAACTGCAAGCACAGCCAGTTTTTAAAATGCCCAGTTATGCTGAAGCACCATTTTTCATCCGCTATATCCAAGTCCTCAAACATGTGAATTACTTGCACCGTGGGGTTTTTGGCTTTTTGGTGAGGTTTGTTTGGTTTGGGTTGTTTTGGTTTTTTGGGGTTTGGTTTGTTTGGGTTGGTTTGGGTTTTGTTGGCATTTTTTTGGTTGGGTTTTTTTTTTGTTTGTTTGGGTTTTGGGGGGTTTTTTTGTTGTTTTTTTTCTTTGTTTTTTTTTTTTTTAAACACATAAAAAGATCATACTTTGTGTTTAACTTCTTCAAAGCTACCCACATTACAGACACTGGATTAGCAGACACTGCATAGGCAAAATAGCTTATCCAGAGGAAAGTATCCATGCCAGGAGACTCTGCTTCTAGTAAAACCAGCCCAGCTCCATCCTTGACCATGACGCAGGGTCTACCATAGACAGTGAAATGGTCTTTCTTCTCAAGAACCCTACTTCTCTGTTGTCACAACCCGACGTGAGCTGCCGTAGCAGCTGGATGTACCAAATGTTAATAAGACATTCAGGCACAGCAAGGTATAACCTCACCTTAGATGCTACTTGCCTTTCTGCCCTGTTGCTCCTGCAGATAGGCTAGAACCTGTCCATCAGTAATAAAATAATCCGTTACTCATAAAACAATACCTAAGGCCTCATTCGTTCAATGCATTACACAACCAGCAGACTTAAAGCTTCTTTGGGTTTTGTGGTTTGATCTTCAGCTCTGAGGGCTCTCAAAGGCTCCCAGCTTTCCCTCAAGAGTGTTAATGATGAGTACATAACATAACTGCCATCCCATATTGTTATCTATTCCCTCCTCTGCATCATCTTATTTGCTCTAACACACCAAGTACAGGCCCTACCAGCCTTGTGATAAAAACCTCTTTATAGAGAATGAATAAAGTTTCCTACTACAGGTCAGGGAAGAGGTTGAATGACTTGATGGTTGGATTTAGAATACAAAGCACTGCTGTGTATGCTCTTACACCGCTGAACCGCAGCACAGTGAAAGATCACGCAGAAATTGTGGGATATAGACAACGGAAGCCTCACCGAAAGATGAATGATTTGTGTTAGCAAGACTAACTCCAGCTTCAGATCAGCATACGCTGAGTCCAGTTTCAGGATTTATTAGTAGCAGGATTTTTTAGCTGAATCTTAAAGAATTTGACTTAAGTCTCCGTAAGGATTTTCCTACAATCAAAATTGTGTGATATCCTCCAATGTTGTAGGCAAATCCCCAGTTATGGATGAAGAGGCAAAGGCTGCACTTCCTGGGATAAAGAACCATCTGAAAACTGCCAAAAGGAACAAACCCTTATTAATGGACTGTTCTTGAAGGAAATCAATAAGCAGTGCTGTAGTGGGTACTTGATCCTCTGCAATTTGTTCATTACAACTTTATAATGGTAGGCTACAACATATTCAGGCTCTCAGACTTTTTGCAAAACGAAACCCCTCGATTATCACATTTTATGCCACAAAGCACAAGTGAAGAATGTGCAATGGAGTGCAAGCATATGAATTGCAAAACCTGGAAGGAGAATTCTCCCGGGTTAAGACAGTTATCAAAAATGCCAACTAAACAATAGTGGCTGTGTCATATATAACCTGCCAAAATACAAGACACATTGCTGAGCAGCCAGTGACAAGGGTGTTTTCCATACATCATCACTATCCTACACTACACATTTCTGCCTGACGCTCTCACCGACTGTAGTGTGAGCAGCCTGACGTGCTGACACTGCAGTTATGCAGTTCCCAGGTGCTGTATTTAAACTCTGATAACATGGTACTAGGATATATTCTCAGATTAGAAGGGGGGAGGGGGGGGGAAAGACGCTTTCTGTAGCTTAAACAGGGAAACAACCACCATGCTTTCTCCAAAGGAGCAGATCCTGAAAAGAACCATCCCAAAGGAGTTTTAAGATCATCCTGAAAAGAACGATTACTTTTTCTGAGAAGGCTGCGAGATTGCACAAGACATACAAAAACAGATCATAGGAGAGAGAGAGGTTGGTTGTGTTATTGGTTCGTTGTAACGTTCTTTCCAACAACTACTCACCCACCATTAAGAAAATAAGCAACCAGTACTTCAAAATTCAGGCACTGTATTAAAGCTTTTATCTATACGCATATTTTATTTACATTGTATAATTAATGTAATGATTCATTGTGTAAGGTTCGTTTCATCATGCTCACAATTGAAAAATAGTAAAATAAAATCAAGCTCCGGGAAACGAAAAGACAGCAAGGACAACTAAGAAGAACTTCAATTTTTAAAAAGCATGCTCACCAAAGATAGTGTTAAGCATGTACAACTTTAGTAGAAGCAGTAATAAATTTGTGTAAACGTCACAATAACAAGGCATGCTCTAGTTTCCGAAGAATAAAAAGAGACTCCAGCTACAGAAAATACAAACAGAAAACATTTCATCCTTTTCTGCTGACTTTAATAGGCCCTAACACAACAGCATTTTATTATGCTCCATTAATGATACCTCAATTTTCCTATAGATAAGTATAAAAGCTATAGGAAGGCATTCCCTTTATTACCATACTCTCTATATAATTTAAAAAATCCAATGTGAAGATTTGTTAGGAGCAAAAAAACGATGGCTATGCAAACATGGCACAACGCGAACCTCAGCTCCTTGAAGGAGGTCACAAGGACCGTCTCCAGCTGGAAAGCCAAGTCAAAAGCAGCAGCGGACTCGAGCCACGGCTGAGCAGGGAGAGACGAGGAGGAGCTCGTTTCCTGCTCCATCCCCTGCTCTCACCGGACCACACACAATCACCTTCCTAATCAAGAACATCCAGCCAACAATCTGCTCAAAGATCACCTTCCTAATCAAGAACATCCAGCCAACAATCTGCTCAAAGATAATTGCTAAGTACATTTTCCATCAATATGCACAAAATTATGGCTAATAGATGTCACTGTGAATTACAGTCAAGTGCTACTATACACGGTATAAACACGGATCTACCCCAGTGACAAGAATCACTTTTCATACCACGCTGCGAGGAACTCCCAGCGTAAGGAAATAAGATCCCAGGGGTTCAACCTAACAAAACATCTCAGCTTTTCCATCCCTTTTACTGTGCTACACTCTATCACCGAAGGAAGAGGTGGGCAATGGTTTTAAACCAAGTATAAACCCATCGGCAGCCTGCAATGATAGCTTATTATAAGCAGGTTTACTTGCTAAAGCATGGCTTAGCTGACATCATTCCTGGAGAGGACTCTCCGCAGTTTAAACACATTAAACCTTTTCAACATATAGCACTTAAATCTTTTGGCACCAGAAGTCCAATTTCCCCAGGGCAAGGGCAGGCGCCAAAGAGTTAAACAGATTTTAACGAACATTTTTCACTGTTCAATGAGCAAGCAGCTCTCAGGCATCCTCAGCGCGTGTCCTCGTTGGACTGCCTGTTGAGGGAAATCCACATTCAGATGCTTTTGGTTGTTGTTCCACAATCCACTCGTGCTGTATTAGCATTCTGATACCGGCCCTTTTCGCCAGACCATTTTTGGCTTTATGCAATAAACAACACGCAATTACAAACTCAACAGTATCTTTACAACAAAGCAAAGGAAATTAAGGCTCCTGTGCCAGCATTATCCATCCCGTGTTCTGTAAGAGCATCTTCATAGGGCGCCACACAAAGATTTGCAGCAGACAGTGTCACGACTTTCTTTTTGCTGTACTCAAACTGATTTTGAATGCATTCATGTTATTCACATTCAAAAAGAAGGACCAGGTTATTCACCAGTTATTCACATTCAGAAAGAAGCAGAAGGAGAACAGCTAGATTATTTGAGCGTCTTCCCTGCCACCTTAATCTTCCATTCTCCATTTCCCGGAGATGCACTTATTTTTGAACATTCTGCCTAAGTTCTTTGACTTTTCCTGTACTCTTGCATAAACTACTGCCCACTACTTAAACTTTAGCAGTTGCTTTTTCACCGGATCAGTTCTAACCACAGTACTCTCATCCTCCCTCGCTAGATTCCTAGAAGTTGCATTAATTCCAATCCCTGGCTGCTGCTGGTTTATGAAACACACATGAAAAGAAACACTACATAATTGCAAAATCACCGTTCCTACAGCAGTATGTGGTCAGCTTCACCCCAATTCTGTCCTGTTCCTCTGAAGAGGAGCTTTACCACATTTCAAACTGCATGAAAATGACTAAAGCTAAAGTAGGTCTACAGCATCACTTCTGAACAACTGTTTAAAAAATGCCAAATTGTCTGTAAATAAATGACGCTGTTAAATTTGATATAAATCTTCAAAGAAAAAATAAACCAAACAACTTAAACTCTGCTGTAGAAGAGGCCTATTTTGCTCTAAGAACCTGTAACATGCCAACAGCTTGTTAACATTTAATTCTAGATGATGACAGTCAATATGTAATGAAAAGCTCTCATCACATTTTGAAGGTGTTTTCTTTCACATGTATGATACAAAGGGAGATAGTTTACACCGAATTACTTCAGACCCCAAAGGAAGTCAGTCAGTTTTACTATTGACTACATACTTTCAATCTCACAGTTGCCCCAAACGGCAAACACGTTGTATGTAACCCCATGGGTATGTCATTTCTAGTTTTAAAGCAAAGTTTGGGATTCATAGTCTAAACAAAACAGAATCATAGAATTATTTTGGTTGGAAAAGACCCGTAAAATCATCAAATCCAACCGTTAACCTAACACTACCAAGTCCGCCACTAAACCATGTCCCCAAGTGCCACGTCTACAAACATCAGAGCTTTTTCATTTCTTGTGGGATGTTTGTTCCACTGGGATATTTGTTTCACTAGCACTAGTGTATACCCACCATATGAGCCCGGTGCTTTCTCTTCGTAAGTAAAATGAAGTTGCAGCTCCTCTTCTGACATTCGACTGATGAACACTTTCAGCAGACAGCAAATAATAAACAGTGCGTTGTGAGCCTGCCAAATAAAGAGGTGACTAGAAAAGAACCAGAAACAAACAAGAATCAGTAATGCTAACCTGTGAACGTGCATCAAAACCCACAAGAAAATATATGCCAGAGTAGACAAAGGGGTTCCTACAGCTGATGCAAGGAAAAGCCAAAGTGCTTAAGCGGGAAGTCTTCAGGTGATGCTACAGCAAACAAACTGCAATGTATTTTCCGCCAGTACTTTTTTCTTAGAATCATAGAATCACAGAATGTTTTGGGTTGGAAGGGACCCCTAGAGGTCATCTAGTCCAACCCCTCTGCAGGAGCAGGGACATCGCTAACTAGATCTTCCCCCAAGAGAATACAGTCTTATTCCTAAATTTGTATTGTTAAAAACACCACAGCTGCCAGAAGAACCACTCTTCTAAGAGCTCACCAGATGGCACAACATACTTTGAAAATTTCCAGCAGCTTCGATATGAAAGCTACTGTGGCCTCCCTGAACCTTTGCACTTTTCCCAGTCAAAGAGCCTTCAGATAACCATAGGCATTTACGAACTTCAGGAGCACAATATAGCAAGATTTCTCTATGCAACAACACAGAGATAGCTTCCAAGCTTTCTGAATGCAAGGGGAATATAGCTTCATGACGTTTTCTTGAGTCCCAGTAAGCAACTGCTGGGAAGCCCATACGACAGCATATAATCAAGCTCTTCATCGAAGCTGTATTTTCAAGGTATTTTTGGATTAAAAGAGCAGGAGCTATCCAGGCAGGACTAACTTCTTTCTCCAGATATAAGCAAAAAGGTTGAGGGCAGTCCTGGGAGCAAGGGGGCATGAAAAAGCAAGTCTTCCCTTTTGAAGCCCCAGATCTGATGAGAGTTGGACATTTGTCTATGGGCATGGGGGAACAATTACAGAAAGCTTCCTGCAAAACCCATACAGTGCTGCACACGTAACCTCTTGCAGTTCTTTCCTGCTGCTGAAAGGGGCAAGCAAAACCAATGGCAGTTGCATGGTATGATTTGAAAGTGATGTTCTAACAGCGATTTAAGAGAATTCTAAGTTTTGGTCTGTGATTAGGTTTAACTAGCAAAGTAAAAAAACTGCAAGAGCTAGCAGCAAAAGGAACACTTAAAAAAGTAAAATGGCACACACAGCTTGTTCCCAGGTACTCACTTCTGACATTCTGCTGAAATTTTTAACTCTTTGGTTCTAGAAAGAAAGACTTTGATCAACGACCCAAGGTTTCCTGTTCGAGGATTCTTCTCAACTAGATGAGGAAAAATGAGATGTGATTATATCACAGGTGTAAGTTGACACTACTTAGTTCAAACAATATATAGAATGAAACGAGATTTCAGTGTCTTAAATATTTCTACATAAAGCACATTATGACTGTTTTCCTGCACAGCTCATACTGCTTCCTTTCCAAGACTTGTCTACAGCACAAGAGTCTCCTGTCAGAAAACTGGGCAGGTTTTCACAACTAGCTTTTCCCTTCTTGAAACATCGTTGAACACATTTGTATCATCCCTTTCCTTTCATCCTCTGATTAATTCTTTCCCCTTACTGATCAGCTTAGAGGACAGAGGGAAAAAGAGGTAGGAGGGGTGGAAATATTTGGTTTAAACCTTTCAGTCATTTCAAGTTCTACAAAACAGATAATGATGGACGCTTCTAGAAGCTTAGGATATATATACATAAACACTCTTTACGCTACTTTAAACTTACTAGTGGAACACATACAAGTAGAATTAAGTATACAGAAGACATGGATGCGCACATGAATGCTGTTTCTTAATTTTTCTTATCAAGCACATGGAAAAAGTTTAGATGTCACAATTTCTCACCTAAAGACTTGCAGACTGAGATTGTGGCTTCTTCCAAGAGCTTTAAGTCAGCACTAGGAGAGGGGAAAATGAAAATAAAAATGGTTACACAAGCAATTGGGTTCCTGTACTTGAAGTGAAAACTCATTGCAAGAGAGTAGTAAAGTATTTCTATGAAGTACTTAATTTTACCAATCCATTAGCTGGTTTACATAGATATCACAGAAACACAGGATGGTTGAGGTGAGAAGGGACCGTTGAAGGTCATCTCGTCCAACCTCCCTGCTCAAGCAGGGCCTCCTAGAGCCAGTCACCCAGAACCACGTCCAGGAGGCTTTTCAATATCTCCAAGGACAAAGACTCCACAATCTCTCTGGGCAACCCGTTCCAGAGCTCGGTCATCCTAGTATCAGGCAGGAAAACATGCATTTGAAGTACAATGGCTATAAAACAGGACACTAATATTCAAAAGTGTTTGTCAAAGTGAAACGATGTCACTACACCGTTTGTGTTACTACTACCTTTGTGGCTTCCATGCTGCCATGCTTAGCTGGATGCCACTGAAATACACATGGAACAGCAGTCTACAGAAAGAACTTTATTTTTTTACAGGAACTATCATATAAAATAAAAACTTTTTTTAAAGTATCAATTAAAGAATCCTCAACCTGACATTTAACCTCACGCTAAGCACCACTTTCCTTCAACTAACGTTCTTATACTAATGCAACAATCCCATCAGATAGACCAAATTTTTCCTCCTAACTTCATTAATTGCCTGTTGGTATGCCTCACTGAAAACCATCAGCTGAAAAGAACAATAAAGCAGTAAAACAGAACCTGCCAACAACCACTGAAAGTAAACACCAGCTGTGTCAAACACATAAAAAGCCATTTATACACTCCTGTCTCTACAAACCTACCAGTACAGAGTAACTGATCCTTGAAAACAAAACAGAAGAATACATGGGAAGTGTATTTTTCCTTAACAGATGGGAAAAAAAGACAAGTAATAATCAGATATTGTGTCCAATGCCACATTAAACAATATGAAGGTGTCCCAATATTAACACCTAAAGGGCAACCTGTCCCAGTGTTTCACGACCCTCATCGTAAAAAGTTTATTCCTTCTATCTGGTCTGAATCTCACCTCTTTTGGTTTAAAACCATTACCCCTTGTCCTATCGCTACAGGCCCTACTGCTCAGGATTATCAGAGAAAATTGTACAGCCTCTATACAGCCTCAACTAACATACAGTCTGACCTACAGGAATGGCAGCCCTTCTGAAGTTCCCCAGATTAAAAGTCAGTCAAAAAAACCCAGTTCCATGCTTGCAGACATAACATAGTACATAATATAGGCTGAACAATTTCAGAGCTCATGCTGCTATGTCCTTGTAATTAAAGGCATGAAAATCAGCATCCTCAGAATAAATAGGAAAGCAGCAATGTAATGAAACCTGAACAGTAACTAAACCTATAAAAGCCAGTGGCATGGCCTCTGTTCAAGCATATAAAAATCTTCTCACATAAAAATATTGCAAAACTTAATACTGCCCTAATTAGATTGCCAAAGTCGCTGTTGCTTCCCAAGTATTAAGTTTTCTGATGAGTAACGTGATTGATCTAAAACCATCGCAGACTAAAGACAAAAAGGGCATGGTACCCCATATACTCTGTCCCACCTACTCAACCCCATCTTGGCAACTACCTGCAGCTCTGCCAGCAAACTTCTAAAATGCAGTGGTGGGGGAAAGAGCCCCCCTTCTTTCTGTTTTTAAATTTAGATGGTAATCCAGTTTACGGCACAGTCCTAAGAACCATTGCATCAACCTGAGATTAACTGTGGTGCTGTGTGGGAAGCCCCTAAACCAGCTCCGCTGCTGAAAACCCACGTGGAGCCGTAGAAGCTGTTGAGTTTGTCTGAGCCATGCCCGAACTCTCAAGGACTAGGCAGAAGAGGTAGAAACAGCAGCCAGAAGAGTTATTTCAAAGCTTTTCAAAAGGAAATGCTTCAAGACAGAGACATCAAGCAAAATAAGTTTTAAGATGCCTGCTAATTTTCCTGTGTATCAGACTGATTTACCGTGCAGTGAGCTGACAGCAAGACAGCTCTTCACCCACAGCTGAATATCCTAAGACAATTTTAGATTATGCAGATTGGCTTTTTTTGATACCAAATATCAGCATTCTGGCTTTTTTTGATACCAAATATCAGCATTCTGGCTTTTTTTGATACCAAATATCAGCATTCTTCCCTCCCTTATAAATTGCTTTGCAGCCTAAGTTTCAGAAAGAACAAACTTACACTTTCATATATACTTTAAGAACATGAGACTCAGTCTCAAAGGTGGTCTCCCGTTTCAGTGCTAAAAACATGCAGAGTAATCAAAACCAAATGCTATAAAACTAGAACATCCCAACAACAACTACAGACAACAGTCTTCTAGGACTATGTGAAACAAGGACTTTTTTTTTTTTAAAAAACCAAAAAAACACAAAACGAAAACAATTTCTAAATTTGTCCAGCTGGCTGCTTGTCATCAGGATGTATTCCCTAAGAGCTGACAGGCAGGGTGAATATTGTATTGGACACCAACTCAGCAAAGAGTTCTTAGGTACCGAATAATTGTAACCCAACACAACGTGACCCACCTCCCGCTATCCAAAAATGCTGGGGACTTTTGTAATACAGAGTGAGGGATTATTGTAATTGCTTCAGGATTTAAACCATAAATGCAGACATTCAGCTTTTAATTATGGGTCATTTTCCCTGTAATTTCTAAGCAGTTGGGTTTGAAAGTATAGCATTCTTACAGGTTTTTTGCTTTCTCCCTTTGAGTTATTAAAAACCACATAAAGTCCTCAAATTCCACAGGGTTGCCTAATTTCTACGACTTGCCTGATTTCTACAAGTTGCCAGGATCAAAACCAGCAGCAAATGAAGCAAGACCTTCAGGTCTTCAGCAAAGCTTTTAAGACTCGAGTCATTCTTTTTCCTACCAGAACAAAATTTAATGCTTAAAAATTAACTAGAGCCCACTCCCCCTTATTCATACAACAAGGACACAGAATTGAATTTTGCCATCCTCAGGACTAGGCACCCACATCTGCAAAATTTCAGTTCACGCAACAGAAACACCGCTCCAACAGGCACACAGAGTGAAATGGTGTTCTTACACTCAACGGAAGCGGCACTACTGCTACATCCTCATGAGGTTCAACAAGGCCAAGTGCAAGGTCCTGCACCTGGATTGGGGTAACCCCCAGTATCTGGCCAGCAGGTCGAGGGAGGTGATTCTGCCCCTCTACTCAGCTCTGGTGAGACCTCACCTGGAGTACTGCGTCCAGCTCTGGAGCCCTCAGCACAAGAAGGACATGGAACTGTTGGAACGGGTCCAGAGGAGGGCTACAAAAATGATCCGAGGGCTGGAGCACCTCTCCTATGAGGACAGGCTGAGAGAGTTGGGCTTGTTCAGTCTGGAGAAAAGGAGGCTACGGGGAGACCTGATTGCGGCCTTCCAGTACCTAAAGGGGGCCTATAGGAAAGATGGGGAACGTCTTTTTAGTAGGGCCAGCTGTGTTAGGACAAGGGGAAATGGTTTTAAACTAGAACAGGGTAGGTTCAGGCTAGAGGTAAGGAAGAAATTTTTTACAATGAGGGTGGTAAAACACTGGAACAGGTTGCCCAGAGAGGTAGTGGAGGCCCCATCCCTGGGAACATTCAAGGCCAGGTTGGATGGGGCTCTGAGCAACCTGATCTAGTTAGCAGTGTCCCTGCTCACTGCAGGGGGGGTTGGACTAGATGACCACTAGTGGTCCCTTCCAACCCTAAACATTCTATGATTCTATCCCCAAGGATGGATTCATGGAGAGAGTGTACTGGGGGGGGTTACAAAAAATAGCAGCGATTTCCAGGTAGCTGGGGGCAAAGGTTAGCAGTGGCTTCTTTCCTTAGCTTGGGCAGGGAAGAAAAAAGTGAGAGAAAATATGTCTACGTGTTTTGAGGGGCTGTGAAGACAGGAGAGATATTATATTAACGCTTAGAAAATGCCAGAGCCAAGATTTGTAAGGTGGCACAAAGAAATGCTACAATCAGCTACAGTATTGACTTTGCTCTACAGTCCCTGTGGAGATGACATTTGGTTAATGAATGAATGTAAAAATGGAAACCTAATGCTAAAAAATCCGTCCTTTCATTAATCCACAGAGCAGCACTGGTAGTATTCAAACTATTTTTCAGCACTAACACTAGCAAGCACTGATAGAGCGAAGCTCCTTCACAGCACTGAGCACAAATAGAAGTTCCAATTCTATCTGAAAGCCCTCACCCGAGGAATATGGACTGCCTTGCTGCCAAATGTATGTGTATACACATACATATATACAGATACAGATTTTAGGAGCTCGCTATTTGGGACAAAGAAGTCTCAAATGCATTTAAACTGATCCTCTTTAGCATATTACATTTAATTTTAATGAAGTACCTATAGGAGAATCCAGGAGAAAACAACCTTTTGGAAAAGAAAAGGAAAAAAATCCCACACATTTTCCACTCCGCAATTTTATCTACCAAGAACTGGGAAAATATAGTTAATATTTTAATACTGAAAACAACTATTTTCTAGCACACATAAAATAGAAGAGAGATTCATTAGGGATGGAGGAGTAAAATACCCCCTGCTTTATGAGAATAGCTAGCATATTCTCAACAAGAAAAAGATTATTAGTTAATAGCAATAAACAAGCAGCAAGGTAAGTAAACCATTCCTGC
>NW_009270001.1:804510-825527 GCF_000687185.1 Egretta garzetta | reverse complement strand
TAGGAGAAACCCAGGCACCCCAGTAACACCCAGTAAGCCCTACCACAGAGGAGATACCACTTTGGAAGATGTTCACGTGCACATGGCAACACACACAAGCTTCAGGCCATGGATCTTTAATATAATAATCACAGTGATCTGGGTGAGTCTGTACATGGAATCGTGTATTTCAACTGGCACTACCTGAAATAAACCATTTGGGATTGGGAAAGCAGTACATGTCCCAGTCATATTTCCCAGTTTTACAATTTTCCGAGGCGTGAGCAAAAGGCATCACCTGGTGTGGGGATTCAAACAGGTTGTGAGCACTGGGGGAAATACTAAGGATTCAAAGAAAAGTACACTTAACTACACAGACTTGACCGGCTCGTTTAGATCCACGCAAACATGTGAGGTGCAGGACTGCTTCCCACACACTTTAGGAAAAAATTCCAGGCTTCACAGGAATTCCCAGCTCGTCCTGTGATCTGTCAGCCAGCATTTTCAAAGACTTTTACAAAAGCAAGAAGTTTTTTTTTTTTGCTTTTTTATGTAGAGGGTAGGCCCACAGACTTCAGCAAAACTGTAATTACTAATAACAGCAAAATTGCTTCCTGACAGCACAGACTTCTTTAAAGAAGTTTTATCTTGTTTTGGTTTAAAGGCATCAAAACATGAGAGGTTTTACAGTGGCAGTGATTATTGTCTTGTAACATCTCAACAGGGCAAGCAGTAAGAATATTTTGCATACAAATTGCCATTACAAACCCATCTACACACAGGAAGCATCTGTGTGACAGGTATCACACATCAGTGACAGAAGTAAAAAGTAATCAAGGGTAATCCCCTTCTGCAGGGAAGAGGACGGCACAACTGCTACACCCACGCCACATAAGGAGGACTCTGTACTAGGAAGGGGAGAGAAGAAATCAAAATTAAGTTCAAACTTGCAAGCTCAAGTATTGCCCCTCTGATACTAGAGGTCATCTCTTTTTCCCCCCGATACAAAAGTTCAATCCCTCAAACCTGTACTCCCATAAAAACTGCATTTGGGAATTCAATGCACACGCGCCCACTCAAACATATACAAGCCAGAATTGCCTCTTTGCATTTCATAAGGAAGAGTGAAAATTATGAGTTACCACATGTATAGGCAATGATTATTGACCCAGTAAAACATAATATTGAAACAGTATTTAGACAATAAAAATTCTGGTTTGTCTTGCTGAAATTACTCTTTTATCATTTCATAACTGCTCTTATGTCAAGTTTTTTTTATTTTGTTCAGCCTTTATTACTTTGTAGTTGCTGACCACAGTACAAAGAGTTTCTCCATCAGCAAGCTAGTTTTCTGTAAGAAAGCATCTTTCCAGTAGAGGTGGGGAAGAATGGTAAATTAAGCTGTCTGTTGCTCAAAAAAATTTCATTTGCATTGACTGCAGATTTTCATTTCTGGCTTCATACTATCAGAAAGCCGGATTCTGCGGTCAGCTATTCTGGCATATATTGTATCTGGGTGAGTCTGTACATGGAATCGTGTATTTCAACTGGCACTACCTGAAATAAACCATTTGGGATTGGGAAAGCAGTACATGTCCCAGTCATATTTCCCAGTTCTACAATTTTCCGAGGCGTGAGCAAAAGGCATCACCTGGTGTGGGGATTCAAACAGGTTGTGAGCACTGGGGGAAATACTAAGGATTCAAAGAAAAGTACACTTAACTACACAGACTTGACCGGCTCGTTTAGATCCACGCAAACATGTGAGGTGCAGGACTGCTTCCCACACACTTTAGGAAAAAATTCCAGGCTTCACAGGAATTCCCAGCTCGTCCTGTGATCTGTCAGCCAGCATTTTCAAAGACTTTTACAAAAGCAAGAAGTTTTTTTTTTTTGCTTTTTTATGTAGAGGGTAGGCCCACAGACTTCAGCAAAACTGTAATTACTAATAACAGCAAAATTGCTTCCTGACAGCACAGACTTCTTTAAAGAAGTTTTATCTTGTTTTGGTTTAAAGGCATCAAAACATGAGAGGTTTTACAGTGGCAGTGATTATTGTCTTGTAACATCTCAACAGGGCAAGCAGTAAGAATATTTTGCATACAAATTGCCATTACAAACCCATCTACACACAGGAAGCATCTGTGTGACAGGTATCACACATCAGTGACAGAAGTAAAAAGTAATCAAGGGTAATCCCCTTCTGCAGGGAAGAGGACGGCACAACTGCTACACCCACGCCACATAAGGAGGACTCTGTACTAGGAAGGGGAGAGAAGAAATCAAAATTAAGTTCAAACTTGCAAGCTCAAGTATTGCCCCTCTGATACTAGAGGTCATCTCTTTTTCCCCCCGATACAAAAGTTCAATCCCTCAAACCTGTACTCCCATAAAAACTGCATTTGGGAATTCAATGCACACGCGCCCACTCAAACATATACAAGCCAGAATTGCCTCTTTGCATTTCATAAGGAAGAGTGAAAATTATGAGTTACCACATGTATAGGCAATGATTATTGACCCAGTAAAACATAATATTGAAACAGTATTTAGACAATAAAAATTCTGGTTTGTCTTGCTGAAATTACTCTTTTATCATTTCATAACTGCTCTTATGTCAAGTTTTTTTTATTTTGTTCAGCCTTTATTACTTTGTAGTTGCTGACCACAGTACAAAGAGTTTCTCCATCAGCAAGCTAGTTTTCTGTAAGAAAGCATCTTTCCAGTAGAGGTGGGGAAGAATGGTAAATTAAGCTGTCTGTTGCTCAAAAAAATTTCATTTGCATTGACTGCAGATTTTCATTTCTGGCTTCATACTATCAGAAAGCCGGATTCTGCGGTCAGCTATTCTGGCATATATTGTAAAAAAACATTACTTCCAAAAAGAAAGCGGGGGGAAGAAGGAAACAAAATCAGTGGAGTTATTTTATAGTGAATTCAGTTGCCTTACTTTAAGTTTACTAACAATCAGTCCTATAGACTTGACCGAAACCGTAATTAATAAAAGACCGTGAAAGTTGCTTCCTGACAGCAGCCATCTCTGAAGAACATGGGTTTATCTGGTTTTATTTTAAAGACACCACAGTATAAGAGGTTTCAAAGTGGCAGTGGCTACTGTTAAAATATATCAACATGGTAAAAGTATTCTGCATGCAAACTGTAACTATAAACATACCCAAACCATGACACCTACCCTTATTACAATAAGACTCAAACCATAGCAGACAATTACCCCCTCTAAAAAAGGAGGACAAAAAGAAAAAAGAAAAAAAAAAAAAAAAAAAGGGAGCAGCTTTCCTGGCAGTTTTTTTCCCCCCTCTAAGTAAAGCTTTTTCCTTTGCCACTGAATACAAACCAGAAGAATCAGCCCATTCAGTAAATTCATACTGTGGGAATGCTGACTTTAATGGACTAGTTGGAGGAAAGACGTCAAAGAATAAAAAGCTGCATATAATTTATTGTACCAATTTCAAAATGTACCATATTAAGGCAACATAAAAGTTGCTCATTTTTATGTCTTTCCATTAAAGGTTCATGCACGCTATTCTTGAACCAGAGACTCGTTAAAAACTCCAGGGAAGGAACAAAGCGAAACAGTAAATATTAAGCACATGATTTTCAGCAAGTTCTGTGTTAGTTAACTCTGTTTTAAGTTTTCCATCAGGAAAGAATTGTAACTAATACCACCGCTGAGGAGGAGGTTGCATTCTTGGTAGCAACTCGTAGGAGAGCCAGACAAACACAAAGGTCTGTTTAAACCAAGAGCTAAGGCTCCAAAGTAAACCTCACAGCTCTTGCTCGTAACAATAACTAAAAAAAGGCATCCAGAAAAGCTGTATTTTATTTTTCCAATACCCAAACAGATTGATAAGTCAGCCACTTGAAAAGTAGGAAGTGGCAGATTTAAGAGGTTTTATATGATTTTAATTCAGCTCCCATGAGTCCATTCCGTGCAAGAAATAAGGATCCGTGAAGAAAAAATATGAACATGCAGGAATGTGAATTTAGACCACCGAGTACTTCCTAATGGCTGAAACCAGAAATTTCTCAGCAGACACTTCTGTAGCCCAAGGGGATTTTACCTGCTTAACAGAAGAGGAGATCACAATATACCTTTTTACAGTGAAAAGCATGAGGCAAACTAAAACTAAATTGCTGGTAGCTTTTTCTTTTACTATCACTTATGCATATATCACTTATCTCCTACCACTCCTACATTGTATAGGGTCCCAGTGGCTTTACCTCCCAAATATCTGAGACTGGCTCTGGCTGTTACCACCGCTCACGCCACAGGAGTCACAGGCAGTGAGCAGGGATTCACCGTCAGCTCATTTCTGATTGCTGATGGCTGATTCATAATCAGCGTTTGTGACCGCACAGAGCAGAATTACTCCCACTTAATATTCCCCTTAATACTTGCTTAACTATTAAGAAAATCAGCGTTACGAGAGGAAGAACAAGCAGCCCAGAAAAGGAGAATATTACACTCCCAGCAGCCAGCTCTGCTTTGACCACATGCTTTCACGTGCATTTTCGGATGGCACAGCAGGTTTAAGCAATCTCACCTTTCAGCCCAACAGTCTACTATGCCCCCAAAAAAATCAATCCTTCGTTGTGCCAGAATTGTTTTGTGGTGCTACACTATGAATCACTCTAGGGAATTAAGTTGGCTGAAAAAATAAACACTTCTTTTTGCTGTGTTGTTTTTCAGACACATTAGTTCCTGATTAAACCCACAGCAGACCCGAATAAACACTGGAAGGGACAGTGAGAGGGAAAAGTATCTGGCATCAGTAATTGTTGACAAAGATGCAACAACTTCAGAGTCAGTAGCATTGGTATTTGGCAAACTGTACTCCCCCCTGCAAAGTACCTCGTGTTCTTCACAGAAACAGATTAAAAAGTTAACTGAAAAAATAAACCCAGTAAAGAAGACATGGCTGAGTAAGTGAGCAATGCTCAAGAACTACACAGGGAACCAGAGAGAGAGAGGCTAACATACACCATCAGGTAGGGGTGGGGAGAGAAAGCAAAAGAGAGAGAACCAGGAAGATGAGAAACGGATGAATAGAGGAAGAGATGAACCAAACTGAAAGGGGAAGGGGAGAAAAGCAAAACAATGACAAAGAAATTAAAGAATGCAAAGTGCCGAGAAAAGCAAAGCATATGAAGGCAGACAGTACCATTAAAAGATCAGGTAGGGTATCACACCTTCGTCTTTCTCAGAGTAGAAAGCCAGTAATTTACCAACTCTCAAGCCAAGGCTCTGGGCTTCTGATTTTGGGGATTTAAACACTATTGTTCCTCAGAAGATCCAGCTCAGTTTGGCAATCTTGAGAGATCTTGCTTTGGCAGCTGTGATCAGCCGTACCTGGACTAATTTGGAACAGCTTCTCTAAAGCAAAGCACTACTCACATATTCCTCACTAGATAGAACGCATAAACAGAAAAGCATTAAAAACCCCACAAACTTTCCTTATGCACACGGATTCAAAATTTCCCTTAAATGTATCACAAGTACCCTTTGCCTTCCTTGCAGACACCAGTTCCTTCCTGCGGGTGAGGTTTCATGACAACAAGGTGAATCTGTTGGGCATCTGTCGTTGAAAGGAGGCACTCTACCCCAGCCCCACCACCTCCCACACATTGCTGGGTTTTGGTTGGGTTTTTTATTGTTTGTTTGCTTTTCCTACTACCTTCTCTCTTCATGTTTTTCTCCTTTCCCTATAGTACTGCCATATGTAGAACAGAAGTACATCCAAAGCAGTGTCCAGAGAATACAACCCTCTTCTCTCTAGGGATCATATCAGTCCCATCTTTGCAAAAATTTGAGGAAGTAGGATAGATTTTACACTAGAGTTATCAGTTACCTCCACAAACACACCACACAGCATTTATGTGGCTCCCACTAACACTTGCAAACAATCACCTACTATAAACTCACCAATTTTGCAACATACACTTGGAAAAAGTGTCATTTGAGAAGACAACTTGTAGTTTTGTCCTGTTTGACAGGTGAAAACTGGCTCCTTTCCATACCAGTCAAAAACTAGAATCTTGCTCCTGTCAAAAGTATGACCTACGCTCAAGCCTCATTAAAACAAAACAGGAGTTAACTTGGTATTTCGCAAGCTTTCAATCTCAGAAATGAACATTGACCTCTATTGTGCTGTTCCTGCAGGCAAGGTTATCTGATTTAGACAATGGCTGAGGGTGCTGTGCAGCCAACATCGTCTGACATCATCTGTCAAACGGTTCTCTCAGGTAGATGCAACTTAATGGGAAATTTCTGTTTCCTTCCAATTACTAAGCTGCACAAAAGATGCCTCTTAAAATATTTCTCTTCCAGCTGCCAGGCAAGAGCACCATCTGGTGTTCAGCTAATTAAACTTTCAACCTGCTTTTGGATCAGGTTTTTTGTTTGCTTCATTTTTTAATTGTGTTTCTTGTTTGGTTTTTTTTTGTTTGTTTGTTTGGGTATTCGTTGGTTTTTTTAAGCAAACTTACTCTGCACTGGATCTGACACCATGAAATAGGCACCAAAAAGCTGCAAAGCAAGCTATGAGAAACTCCTTTACTTTGGTGGGGGAGGGAGGAGCAGTAGAACAACTGAAAGAGATTACTGGGGTTTTATAAAGAACTATTTCCCCCTAAAAAAAAAAAAAAAAACCAAAAACAAACCCCAATGCAGTATTATATGACTTCTTAGAATATTGTCCATCTTGTTAGTCAGGGGTGAGCTGTAAACAATTCTTGCATCTTCAAGGATCTTGGAGAAAAAAAGACTGCTCCCTCACCCACCACCAATTACGTACCACCCTTCACAAGCTTCACAACCCTTCACAGCACTCTCTTCTTACTGCCCTCTGGCTATACTCTCCATGCAGAAGACAAAACCCTTCTTCCTCCTCACTCTTTACAAAAATAACACCTAATAGATGCCTCCCAGTTGTTTACCTTAATCATTTTCCCTCCCAGTTGTCTGAACTTACACTTACTCACAGGCACTCTAGTATGAGACACAGATTATTTACCAGATCTGCTCCTAACTGTTATGAAAATAAACGTGTCTGCCTTTCAGAAGCTACTGTGCACAAGCACAGCACAGGGGCAAGTCATGTAACATGTAAACTCTCACTAGAAACTGTACTCCATTCTTCATTCAATTACTAATTTATATTCGAGGTTTGAGAGCTCAGGGTTGTCATAAATCCACGCTAGTTTTTCACCTTCTGCAAAAAAAAAAAAAAAAAACCCCCACCACCTTTTCCTACCATTAGGTTTGACAGGAGCTCTGTTTTAACAAAAAAAACTAAATTGAAAGATGGCAATAGAATTGGCCAGAACAGCTCTCAAACACATTTCTAATTTATTAAAGATTAAAAGTGTTCCAAATTTTAGCGGTAGCGCATTGTGGCCTATTTAAACGAGTTACACAAGTGTCTAGGTGCAGTCTGTTATGACCCTTTATGAAAAAGCCAGGTACTTTGCAAGGGAATACTGCTAACAATAAAGGGGGTAAATAAGACATTCACCTGACAGAAACGTAGCAGGTCACACTGTAAGCTGTAAAAACAGTTTAAGTAATACTTAAAAGGTATTAAGTAATACAAGACTGTTCTTGTAAGACTGATAATCAATACACAGGCCAATGAACTTAGCAATGGACTTGGGTTAACAGAAGTCACAAGGACTTAACTTTCTGTATTTCTGGAGATGTACAATGGATCCTCTCAAAAATATTAATTCTGTTTATATCTACCCCCTTGCTAGAGTGGAAAGACATGCAAAACTTGAATTTTAGAAACTTAGAAAATGTTTTTAGGGAGACAACATGCCAAGCTTCCCCTCCCCCCTTTTACATTTTAAAAAGAAGCCATACAGACTTAGAAACTCAACAGCTAACCTACAATAAAGTTATAGAAGATGTACAATTCACTGTCAGTTGAGAGGAAACATGCGTTGGAGTTTCAGCAACTCCAGAAACACCAGAGGCCTTCTCAAAGAAAAAAAAAAAAAAGGCACCCCAAAACAACAACCAAAAAAAACCAACCAAAAGAAAAAAAATAGAAAAGCTCATCTGCAACACTACAGACTCCACTTCTGATCTTTCCCAGCTATCAGGAGAATGAATAGCAATTACAGCTATTATGGAGAAGAAAGGAACCCACAGGAATGGAAGAGGTGGTGAAAAGAGCTTCCAAAATTAGAAACAACAGAACCCATATTATGTAGGCATTTATTCCTTTGCTACCTAAACCAGGAATAATTAACAAAACCGCTCATTTGGTTTCAGACTTGTCACTTCTATAAATATATTGTCAAGGTTGAGTTTTTCAGCAAGCACCATCTTACCTGTTTGTTGGAGTGGTAAAGCTAAAAGACAGCAGCTGATTCCAAAACGGGTCATTCTCAGAGATGGGCTCTGCTCCTGATAATTTTTTTAAGTACTCATTTTCTGGAAGCTCGCTGATGCTGCTGCTATTTGCTCCCATCTTCTTTATTTGGCAAATCCCGTTCTAATTTTTCATGTCTTCAAGAGGAAAAAAAAAAAAGAAGAGAGAAACATTTAGTGTCATTCGAATAAGGAATATACAGATCCTAAATTAGCTATCAGTAAAGCTTTAGTTCACTACCTTGAACAATTACTGAAATGTAAAAATGGGAGCATAGGAAGGCATTAAAAAGATTTGCTTTCAACAAATTTAGGACAACAACGTCTCCATCCAAGGAAGTTAAAAGTTACCATGCTGTACACTGCTGTCATCGTCTCACTTGGATTTTCATAAATTACACTCAGCAAGAAGACAGTGTCACAGTTTTATCAATATCAAGGCTGGTACCAGTGGGGAAAACCGCAGGGAATTCACAATTTAAACCAGGGGTGTTAAGTTGACAAGCTATTGAAAAACATGTTTTACAACTGAATATGCACAGATAGTTAGGCAAATGACCCCTATCATCAAGGAAGGGAGCCCACATGCAGCTAATCCCTGCATGCCATCGATGACCTCCACCCTGAAAGCTCCCTCCTCACCAGAGTGAGCACCGCTGCACAGATAACCTGCATCAAGTGAGGAAAAGCACCGCTCATCACCCATACACCTCCTGATCTTTCCAAAGATGCAGTTGGTTCCAGTCAATTACTTGAAGTGGGGGTAAGGGGGGGAAGCTAAAAAAAAATGAACAAATCAAACACAACTGCTTTTTGAAGCAACACTGGAGAAGTTGGTAGAGATGCACTCCCAAACCTCTTTTCATTACTAGCTGTGTTGTACTTTATCTGTGCAAAGAATGAGTTCTCAATTCTCCATGCTGCTTATTAGCACTTCTCACCTTCACAAACAATTTAATTAAAGAAAAAAAAAAAACCACCAAAATACCACAATGCTATTAACTATGCGCCAGGGATGCTCCTAAGCATCTTGTATCTTTCCAGGACATCACCTTCAATAGCCTTCCATCTTTTGAGAAGAAATAGCTGTGACTAATAGCTTTAAAAGTTTCTATTAAAAAAAAAAAAAAACAAAAAAAACCAAAAAAAAACACCCATCCCCATCAAGATAAAAGCTCTGTGCAATGTATTACTGTGTAACCTAAATATTCACTCCAGAGCTGGCATAAGATATAAGGACAGGGACGGCTATGTTAGAAAATGCAAGCTACTGCTCAGCAGCAACCCTTCTCTTCGTCTCGACAAAGATAGAGGATTCTTACAGACTCATCATCTTTGCAGAAGCAGTTACGTCCAAAGACCATTCTAGTAGTAGTTAATATTAATAAAGAACAGTATAAAAATGAGGAAAACTTACTAAAAAGATGAAGAGATGCAGTGAAAAGCTGTAATGTTTGCAGCCATCGTGGAGGCTATCTGAAGAATTTGTATTCGAGTTTTAGAGCGAATGCACAGTACCCGAATATTTCAGAAACAACAAAACGCCAGCACAGAGAGCAGAATATAGGATACTACTAGATAATAAAGAGGTCTTTAAAAGGTGAGATCATACAAAAATGAGGAAAACATTTATTATTTTCTAAATTTTGCCTGTAGGCTGGGAAAACACCACTCCACGCTCCTTCCCTCCATTCCAGTACTCTATCAACACTATTAGCTGCTCTAGAAGACAGAATACAGCAAGATGAAACTTCACACCCGCTCAGCGTATCTGCTCTTCTAACAACTCCACCGCTGTAACCCTGCCACCACGCACCCAGGGAGCTCTACTTTTATGAGGCAGTTTGGTTTCTACCACCTCCCTTTACATCTGACCAAAGGGGAGAGAGAGAGAATAACCTTACAACCTCATATATGACTCATTTAGCAAAAAGCTCTGAAGGCATCAACTATAGCATTTGCAGAAGCCGTTTTTGTCACGGGGACTACCTGCAGGAAGAGAAATTTAAAAGAGGCCTAGGAGTGAAAATGGAAGTTTGTGCCAGGGAATTCTGTGGAGAAGCATTAAAGGATTATAAAATGTAATTAGTTTAAGAGGATTTCCAGAACTTTGTTTGAATGTTTACTCAAAGAACAGAATGAATGCATCTTGAACACAGATTTTGCTGCTTCAAAGAAAAAAGCCCAAGATTCAGTGTACACTACCTTTGAAATAAAGCCAATGAATACTAAAGCTAGAGAATAAAGTAGAAGAGAAGCCAGTTTGCATAATATACAAGAACTCTAGATCATCATTTCAAGGCAGAAGAATCAAGGTTCAGCTTGTACCTGGACATCTCAGCTCTGCAGCCCCTGGTTTGCAAGTGCCCAACTACTGCAGAAGCCAAAACTCTTGGCCCTGGACCCCTATTTTGGCTCAAGTCCTTTCCCTGCATCTTTAAATGGCTTACAGGTCATATATGTGAACCTTTATTTCTTGGAGTACAGACAGTTCAAGTCCATGTCTGCCTCAAGTTCCCGTCCTCTGCTCGTGCTTTCCAGCTCACGTAAGGAGCAGCTCACTTGCTCCAAGACAAACACCCAAGGGAGAAGATAATCAAGAGGCAGCTGGAGCCCTGCCTTCAAATTCCTCCCCCTCAATCTCTAACTCAAGCTCCCCATGCCAGTTCTCTGACCATGCCCTAAATCCTCAGCCCATCCTCCTAAGATGAGTAACTCCGCTTTATTCTCTGTTTCACAAGCTATTCTCACAGCTTGCTCGAGCTCCCAAAGCCTCCCCATTTAACCCATTTCCCCAGCAATATGAGAGCAATGGGAACAAGTTGCAAGCTCCTTCTTGAAGAGTCTGTGTACTTTCCAGATTTCCTATAGTATCCCAGTAGATTAAATTCCATTAAAACAAATCCTCCAAAATAAACAGTGCTTTAAAAGCAAGTTTTAGCAAAATATTTATTGTTCTATTTTCACATTGCCCAAGAAGATGCCCACTTCTGTGGCCAAAGCCATACACTCGAGCAACAGGGCAAGTTGCTGGCTCGAATCCCTTGTGAGCTCTCCCTCTGCCCTAGCA
Organism: Egretta garzetta; assembly: GCF_000687185.1. Classification (NCBI taxonomy): domain Eukaryota; kingdom Metazoa; phylum Chordata; class Aves; order Pelecaniformes; family Ardeidae; genus Egretta; species Egretta garzetta. Next base: position 814,083 of record NW_009270001.1, on the reverse strand, counting down.
CCGCGCTGGCACCTTCCAAACTGCAGAGAACATTTTTTATCCCACAGCCCTTCCTCAAAGTGACAGAGAATCATAGAATCATAGAATGTTTTGGGTTGGAAGGGACCCCTAGAGGTCATCTAGTCCAACCCCCCTGCAGGAGCAGGGACACCACTAACTAGATCAGGTTGCTCACAGCCCCATCCAACCTGGCCTTGAACGCTTCCAGGGATGGGGCGTCCACTGCCTCTCTGGGCAACCTGTTCCAGTGTTTCACCACCCTCATTGTAAAGAATTTCTTCCTTAGATCCAGTCTAAACCTACCCTGGTTTAGTTTAAAACCATTACCCCTTGTCTTGTCACAGCTGGCCCTACTAAAAAGATTTTCCCCATCTAAAAAGATTTTCCCCATCAAATAAGGTACTAGCTGATTTTTTCCCCCCTCCAAGAGAAATAAACACCAAGCTATTGAGATCTGTCAAAAGGATCCAGTTGCTGGCTTGAGTTCTAAATACTTGTAGAGCTAGTTAGTAGATAGGTGGATTTTGCGAGCTTTGCCTCGTATGCATTTGTAAGCCAACAAATCTTAGAGCAATCACATAAACATGCAGATTTTTCTCTCTCTCAAATCCCAGGAGGTTTTTTCCCCTCTCCTAAGAACGTCATATTCACAATATTCCTCTAAAGTAGAAATCTCAGCAAGCTCTACCGATACTCATTGCAGATGACCATACTTTCATACAACAGGTGTAACAAAGCTAACTCCTTCCATCAGGAACTTCAGTTATCTCAAAACTTGCTCTGCGATGACTTCATGATACAGCCTGAGCACCTCCAGCTCCTACAACCTCAACAGCCATAGGCCCAGCTTTAAATAAGAAAGAAATTCCTGAGGAACTCCAGCCATCAAGTGACAGAGGAAACAAGTCTTTCCTTCAGAGCTCATGAATATCCTACAGGACAAATGTCTAAAAATAATTAAAAATAAAAAATATAAGCATTTCATTTCCTGGCATTTTAACAACAGTAACAGATTAATCCCAATGCTTTAACCTGAATGGTTACATGCTACTAAACAACAGACATGTTTCTTTTAGAAACAGCTGCCTTTAGCTGAAAAGATCACCCAAATAAAACATGTAACCACTTAAATTTGCAAATTGCTCTTGATTAAGAGGCACCACTGCTGTGCCTCTAACACCATATGCTGGTTAAGGCAGTAGAGGTTCAAGTCTTTACATGACATAAAAGGCTGGTCGGTATTTGGAACGCAATTACCACAGTATTTTTTAAATAGCATCTAATCCTCACTTACCTCTGATTTTCCCTAAACTTGACTTTCCTAACAGCCCCCGCTGCACAGAAAGGCTGCTCCTAGGGGACCCCAAAGCCACATCTGAACACAAGCTTAAGCAGATTCTGCTTCTTCACGTGCTGGAGTGGGATAGCCACAAGAAACACCAAATAATAGGAAACCCCCTTTCACTCCAGAAAAGTCAGTCCTAACCCCAGCAGTAAATTACCAATGAAATGTAAAACTTTTTTTCTTGAAATACACTAAATAAATGCATGGTTCGTTAAAGAAAAAGTTATCTTCTCTTGAATAGCAATTAATCTAATTATTTGCTCAAAAAAACCCAGACACAATGTATTAGCAAGTCATTAGTTTAATATGTTATTATAACCTCTACCAACAACAACTCTTCCTTTCTAAATAAAAAGCTGGGAACACCCCCAAAGAATCAGAGCCTGGTCTACAATTGTCATGCTCTATTAAACCCAACATCTGTTTAGTCCCAGAACTTGGCTTCACGATGTAGCAGCAGACACACTTCAGAGCAAACACAAGGGAGTTTGTTTTGCACACCAGGACTCATTCCAATCTCAAATAGCTAGGGGTAGATATAAATCCCAAGTTTACTGTCCCTTCTAAAAGATTTTAATATTAATTATTACCAATGTTTACAAGAATATCGTTGTTCCTCTTCAAATCAAAAGCAATTCAGCAACACATACATGCTGCAGCTGAGCTCCTGAGTATAACTCAAGGTACAATAGGTTCACTGTTGAACTTGGAAAAAAACTTGTCACGCTCTCTAAGCCTTCTATTTAAATAATTTTAGACATGTAATTATAGCTCCATTAAGTATTAAATCTCCTACTGGTTTCACAACTGAAGTGCCAATGCTGACATTTTGCTAATCCGTCCAGTAGAACCAGCTCCCCCTTCCGAAACTATCCTTGCCATGATTGCCTGGCTGAGCCTGCAGACAACTTGAATAATACAGATTATGTATACTCTTTTTTTTTTTTTTTTAATGAGTACTTTAAAGTGTAAGAATTTGAGACAGTCATGCAGATGATTTTACTATGCCATCTGAGATCTGGTCTCTAGGTTAACACAACCATATGAAAATAAATTAAGTGATGCTATTATACATTTGAAAACCTAACAAAATTTCATTTCTGTGTGTAACAGCACTTTGGTTACCTTTCTAGTTTGCTGCTTTATGAACTAAAACAAATGGACATTGTTTTCCTTTCAAGCAAAGCAGCCAATACCACTGTAAAGATGAGAATGTATGAGAGGTAATGCTGCTTCTTCAAGTATTAGCAAAGCTGCTCACTGAGGTTTTTGGCCAATTCCTATTTGCATCCAAGATTTGCAGGTTTCAGACCATCTTTCACCTATGAGACATTAAAACATCCCACGAAATCCTAACATAAAACCTCCTACACGGTTATGAAACTACTGCAATATATATATATAACTCTCCACACAACAGAAGACACAGAATATATATTAACTGTAGGTATTGTTCACCTCCAATAGTTGAATTTTACTGTCCACACAATATATTTGAATTCTGTCCACTCATTCATATTACAATAATATTTATACCTAAGGATCAAATGCTTTATGGACTAAGTATCATGCACAACACTTACCAACACAACTTACAAACAGATGTCACATCCACAGATAAAGAACAGCCTAAAAAACCCCCAAGTTACACCTGTAGACGTAGAGTTAGTGCTCTAAAGCAGCTGCACAGCCCTGAAGTCTGTTCACGGAAATATTTGTTTAATGTGTTTCATCCCGCTTTGCTAGAGCAGGGAAAGCTGCAGTAAACCAGAAGCCCTCCTTCTCTTGCCATCTTTAGATGATCCTCAACTTTCTGCTCCCAGCAAATCAGCTTTTGCAACCCACTAGCCTATTTCTGGCACAGTCTCAATGCTCTGTCCTAACTTATTACCAAACACGAGATGTTCCTATTCTCCACGCAACACCCAAAACATCTCTCGGCCCTCTGAAAGGGAAAATAGTCAAACCAAAGACAGGAGATCAAACAGTTCCCAGCTGATCTGCACTGCTTTAATCCTCACCCTGCTGCACCTTGGCTTCCCTAAGCCCGTACCACGTTTCATCACATCCCAAAGACTGCAAAACCTTCAGGACGTAAGAGAGGTTATTTCTGTCCGTCAGTAAACAACCACACAGCACTTCGGGACACGAAAGACATGTTCCAAAGAAAAATATACGCCTAAAGAAACAATGTCACCTGGTTCCCCAATGTATCTAAAAATCAGAATCTTTGTATTGATTAACTTGAATTGCTGCTGGAAAGACCTATGGCATCTATACGGAACAATTTTCCGAGAGGAAAATGATTTGGATACCATGCATACCCAAAGGTACTAGAAAAGGACCAATAGAACCTAACTGTAGAAATGAATGCTATAAAATACAAAAACCTTTGATTTCAGCAGCTAAACTACAATTTCTTGTATCTATACACCCTCTAGCTGCTTTCTGCTCACTTCCAGAAAAAAAGGCCAACAAACTGAAAGTAGACCTTGCAATTCAAATCACCGTTAAGTTCGTTCTGCAAAGCATGCACTTACAGATCTGAAAAGCAAAGTGGCAAAGCTCCCTTCATAAGGATGGCCTCACAGCTTTCCTGCACTGCTTGGGGAATTGTTTTGGGGAAGTTTTGGTGCTGTTAGTGAGGCTGGAAAAAAGAAAGAAAGAAAGAAAGAAAGAAAAAAAAAAACCACAATAAATGTGACTTGATCTTTCTTCAAAGACAAAAAGCAGTTACACAACTATTTCACTAGTAGCAAGAGATCATTCATTAGACTTCACACACACTCCAGAATGAGGTACAAAAGCCTAAGAATTGTGGCTTTACCGATGAGATTGGTAAAATTTTGCTAAACAAAACTAATGATGCAGAAATACAGAGCAATGAGAATTCATTCCCATAAAAGGGATCTTCAGGAAAAAGAATAATCTTTCCAATCCTCAGAATTTAGGAATTTTTGCCATTTTTCATCAGAGCACTGAAACAATCTCTGTTTTTAAAGCATACTAACAAGTCAAAATATTTCAGCTATAACTTAATGCCTGGCAATCATCAAGTGCAATCAAACCGCTACTAAGAATTCACCTTCTCTTATACACCAGTCACTTACAACCAAGCGGCAGGGGAGATTTCAGAACGGAATAAATGCATCCTTCAGGACTACCAATTAAAAACGTTTCCTACTGGTTTTAAGTTAATGAGTTACGCAGGGAAGACTGTTTCTGCTAATCTTACTTTTCACTGTACTGATTTGTAATTTTCCTCCCCTTTTCTACTGTGTATTCGGCAACCACTCCTTTCTCCAATTCCCTTTACCCACACCTCTTACTTTTCCATGCTGAAAGCATTCAGACACATAAAAACATCAAAAAAAAAACCCACCACAAAAGAAAAAAAAAAAGTTTTGTGCAAAGTAGGGGGAGACCGGGAAGCTGGTTTTGTGGAAGATACAACATAAGAGCTCTTTGAGAGAACCTAGCTGACCATAAAGGGATTTATCTTTGCACCCTAGGGGCCAATACCATCTTTCATAGCTGCCTAGATATCGGTCAAATTCTCCATTTCTCCTCTACCCACTATTTTTCAGGTTCTACCAAATTTGATGGCTACTGTCTGGGGTCGTGAAAGTCTCCGCTATACCTACAGTCCTTTAGTATATTTTTGCAGCAGCACAGCACACTAACCATGCACCAGGTACCGAAGTACATTTCCTTAAAGCTCGATACCTTAGGATGGATGTACTTTCGGACAGCAGTAAGAAATGCAGCACAATTATGAAGTGGTCCACACTTAAGCACAAGAAGACTAAAGAAAACCACATCTTAAAGTATTTAGGTAGCTCTCAAAATAATTTAATCTGACCCGTCCACTGTTTACTCTGCTGGATGAACAAACACAGCATCTTTTTTGGGCGTCCTGGCCTGTAACTTGTTCTAGTGCCTTCCTCTTCTGTAGCCAGAGCCTAAACAAAGCAGCACCACAGCAACATTAGTATGGTCCTTGGGGGTTCCACTGAAGCCTAAAGTCTTGCACATGGCAGAAGTGATTAATCTGAATAGCTTTACTGCAGGCAAAGAAGGCCACTCATAGGGAAGGCAAACAGCAACTAAAACAAACAGTGACGATACTGTGTCTTCTGCTCCAGTTCCTTCTTCACACGCATTTTATGTGGGAGTCAGTCGTCAATAAAAGCCTGATTCTGAAGAGCACAACCTGCTTACTTCGCATCCCAACCAACAGGACAGTTCTCCTCACAACTGAAGGAGGGATTTTTCAAGACCTTCTTGGTTAGGTAGCATATTTCAAGCAGAAGAAATCAGATGTGAGCGAGCCCAGACGTTGTGGTCGTTGACCAAACTGCTCAACGAGAGATGCTATAAATCACCTTTGTCTTTGCCAGTTCACCCTACAGTAATCCCGCAGTTTGCTGGGTTTTAATGAAGTCTTCTGAAAAGGAGGTGACAGAAAAACAAAAACCTAAAGTCTATGAATGAGGCTAAGATGTATGGCTTATGTATGTTCTCCGTACCACCTCAGGAACCTAACACACATTTTCTTTCACTCTTTATAATAACATATAATCACTAAACAACAGGTTACTGTTGTGCTGATCAAGTTACTAGTTTTGATCACTAAAGAGATGCTGGTTCACTAATCTCAAAACAGCTTATTTCAGATGAACTACTCGTCACCTTCAGTAGTCACCTTCACAGCCTTATCCTGAACTGGAACAACTGACTCATAGAGCAGAAAAAAAAACGCACCCTTGCTCAAACTGCCTTTCTCTAAAGTTATAGGAGATCCAAAAAAGCTTGATATAAAAATGCCATTCCTTCTTACCGTTCCAACCTTTTGCCTCAGAACAAAAACATCTGATACAGTGTGCTCTAAAAAAAATACAAAAGTGTTACATTATGGCACTGGACACCCTTAAGCAAATATATGCTTGTGGCAACTGATCTTGTTTTGAAGACCCAAACCCCCAAACTATCATATTTCCATCTACCACGTACCGGCCCTTTCATTAACACATACCCATTAAGTGGGGTAAGAAACCCATTAAGTGACCCAACTGATTAGTATTAAGCTTATTTGTCCTCTCTCCCCTCAGTCACAATATTTTGTTCCAGGCAAGACAGCAGGTAGGTATTAAGCTTCTTGAAGGTGCTTTTGCCAACGGGATGTGAATCCCACAAACACCTTTCTGTTAAGAAGTTGATGTCACTTCAGAGAGCTTCCATTTAACTTTTACAGAAAAATAAGCATTTATAGCGTAAATAAGCATTTATAGCATTTAAGTACTTCTTTGTCTAATTTACACAAGTGCAACAAAGCATGTCTGCAGTTCATTAATATAAAATTCCACAAGATCTGTTAGGGACTCCTTAATTTTGTCCATTTTTAACGCTTCTAATTACAGTCCCACACTAAACCACAATACTTGTGGCCAAATCTCCCTGAAGGTCCAAAAGCCTGTAAAATTTGTCACGAATTAACAAAACTTAAAGCTACAAAAACTATAAAGATCACTTTTCTGACCTTCTCCGTAATTCCAGTCATAGCATTTTAATAAATAATTACTGCACCAAGCCTACAAATTTGATGGTAGAACGACAGCATCAGTTTTAGAAATACATCCTATCATAGAGGGAAGGAGAAGCAGTGTGGGGGCAATTTTAAAAAAAACATCATTAGCTCTATTCTTGCTCTTACATTCGTACATCCCAAGTAAAAGTCAAAACTCAAACACAAGGACTGTTTTCTGGAATACACACAGAAATAATTTCTGTAATCCGATTAGCAAAGCACCATTAGAAGGGAGGGAGGCTGGGTCAAGCACGCCTTATATTTCTGTGTAAAAGGTTCAACTTTTCTCCACCTGTTAAATAACTACTACAGGTACACAACATATTTTCAAAAGTTTCTAGAAGTGAAAATTCAAATACTAATGCTGCTCTTCGCAGTGGGCAGATATTTCTTTAAAGGTTTTGTTTGCCGTCACCAGTGAGACTTCTGCTGCTTGCAGGACAGCTGTACTGGAACTATAAAATGAGAAGAACAAATTGAACTTTAAACACAAATATCAGTGGAATACAGAGCTTAAAAAAACCAAAAAAAAACCCCAAAAAAACCCCCCACTAATCAAGAATATGCACAACCCATACTTTACAGCTTAAGCACGTACTGCATATTAGTACCAAAATTACAGGTTTGACCATATCTTTTTCCAGTGGCCAAAAAGTGACTTTTATTACCACAAATAGAGAAACTATTATTTTCAAAAGCATAATTTTACACAAACTACCTGGTAATCTATGATGGATTATAGTGTTGAAAATTTTGTTCAATATGAAAGTGGTTTATGATTATTAATGAATTTTTCCCTCTTTTTTTTTATACTCTGTATACCTACCTAAAAAAAAAAAAAAAATCAATTTATAGTAATTCATTCAGTTACTACCATAATTAAAATGGGCAGCTGGGTTGGGTATGACACAAGTCAAGCTAAACCTAGCACGATTTAATAGCCTGAGTAGCTACTAGCTTCGTATAATTATCACTTTATGGAAGGGATGTTAAGATTACTGTTACACATATTTAAGATTCTCTCCCAATTTCACTCTCAGACATAAATAAAACTGGCCAAAGTCATGTTTCAAAAAGAACAACTCAACTACCTTTGAAGCTTCAGAAAGATGTTTAGATGTTAGTTAAAAGGTCTGCATTTTTTTAATATTGGTATATTTTGCTATATTTGAAAGGTTATACAATTATTTTGGCATCTGTACTCTTCCCACAATTGGGCATTATGCATAGTTTTTACAACAGAGCTATTTGTCTCTGCTTTAAATGTTTACAACAGCTAGAAATCTATCTGCAGCATAAAAAATGCATATTGTACAGAAGGCCAAATCGGTTTTGTATGTACAATTAATTTTATATTATACTACACATGATTTATATCACCTGTCTCCAGGGTCTACTGCAAATTAAATCATCCTCACTGAAGCATGCAATTACTCTAAGGTCCAATAGGCTTTGCACTCTGAAGAATACACTTCGAAGAAATATCATTATCATCTCTAACCATCCTATTTGACAACAGTTCATCAGCCACCAAACAGGATTTCTTACTTCTAATATCTTCTGTCAGTCATCAGCCTGTTCAAAACTCCTTGGAATCTTCCTATTCATCTGATAAAACCACTGGAAGCACCAGAGCCATTTAAATTTAGTATTAATTTGCTATAAATACTTTTCTACTGAATTTATCACAAAATACTAAGCAGTAGATGCTGTGCTAGTGAAAACATCAGCACAGGACTGGAAGAGAAGGAGCCGATGGTTGCTTCAGCCAGGTGAGAGTGCTGAGCAGGGTCCAACACCCCCGGGGCTGTACGTGGGCTTCTTCTGGTGAGGCAGCAACGTGAAAAGAGAAAACAGCTCAGGGAGAGAGCAGAGCGAGGCCTTCCCGAGCTCCTGGCAATCTAAGGGGCAATGATGATGTTTAAGTCACCCCAACTGAAGCAACTTCAACGGTTTTTACTTGGGAATTGACAAAACAGGGGGTTACACAAGCCAGCGGGCCTGCGTTAGGAAACTGGACCCAACCACCCAGGAGCTTCTTTCCACTCCCCTGCACTCAAAAAGTGCTCAGTGCGGGAAATATTAGCGATCTACTTACTTCTACAAATACCTCAAATGATTATAACTGCAGCCCAGGACGTTATCCCTCACAACACGCAGCGAAAGAAAACAGATTACGGCCTCACGAACTCACTACACTCAGCACAAAAGATTAAAAAAAAGATAAAACAGCATTTGGCATGAAAGCATACAAGACAAAACCCGATGTCAATTAAGATGAGAGAGAAATTATCTTTTAAGCTAAAATATTTCCCGCTCTTGCTAAGTCTTAGCCTTCAGAAGTATGAAAACAAACTGGCAAGAGTGAGACTAAGCAGACCCGTTATATTGCAAAAGCAGCCACCGAGCACTGCAAAAAGCAAGTGGTTTGCAAAAGCAGAGGGGAAAGCACGCTATTTTATAGGGGTTTTCACTCCTAAGAAGCGTCAGGAAGAGTACAAGGTGAGAAATGCGGGTAGGAGCCTCCCTCAGGCTGGTCTGGAGCGCGGACAGAGGGGCAGCAGGCACCGGAGGATCCCTGGAGACCCTGACAGGGCACCCGGAGGGGCACGGCCGGCCCCGCGCCCCCCAGCCCGGACGG
>NW_009270001.1:795895-803343 GCF_000687185.1 Egretta garzetta | reverse complement strand
GCCAGCCCCTCTGCCCCACGCCTGGAGCGTTGCCTGGGGTTGTTGTGACCCCAGGGCAGGACCCGGCCCTTGGCCTTGTTGACCCTCACCCAGTTGGGCTGGGCCCATGGCTCCAGCCTGGCCAGGTCCCTCTGCAGAGCCCTCCTCCCCTCCAGCAGATCCACACTCCCGCCCAGTTTGGTGTTGTCTGCAAATTTACTGAGGGCACACCCAATCCCCTCATCCAGGTCATTTATAAAGATATTAAATAAAACCAGCTCTAGAACTGAGCCTTGGGGGACACTTCTTGTGACCGGCCACCAATTGGATTTAGCACCATTCACCACGAGTCTCTGGGCTTGGCCATCCAGCCAGTGTTTAACACAGCGAAAAGTCCGGCGGGGGGAGGCTCAGCCACCGCCGCTCTGCACCGAGGGCCGGTCCCCATCCTCCGGCCGAGCCCCCCCCCAGCGGGAGGCTTCTCCCGATAACCCACAGGGTGGCCGGGGCATGGACTGGCTGCCTCGGCCCCTGCTCCTCTGCGGCCCGCGTTTTCAGTCAGCGGGACATGAGGTAACCCGAGCAAGTGGGACCAGGAGCCAGAGGGAGGGAACGTTCACCAGGCATGGTCCTGCCCTTATGCTGCTTTAATTCATTGTTTCTCCCTCAGGTAACCTCCCGTCTCCATATCTGAGGCAGTTTCTGTGCCATCGGTAGCTGTTTCTGTAAGCACCCAATGCTTCCTTCAAAAGGAAAACCCTTCCCAAGATAATTAATCTTGAGCATAACCTCATTACCACGGTGTGTGACACTAAATATGCAGCCCGTCTCGTACGCGTACCAGTAAATGGGCTGCGTGAGGAAACAGGACACATGCAAACAGCACAAGTGCAAAGGTGAGATCTAACCACTTCATATACGTTGAGACATAAAAGCAAAGCTTTTGGCATAGGGATGGGCCTCACATTCACACGGTGTTTGATCGGACCACTGCAGTGATAAAAATGGTTCACGGTCAACAGGTAAAGTGGCTGTAAAAGAAGTAGAGCTGTACACACAAAAAACAAATTGAAAAAAATCCTCGAGCAAAATACAAGTATTGCTGCATCTATCTAAGTATAAATACACCTATTCACAACTTTCAGATATTCACAGTTCAAGTGCAACAATGAAAGAAAGACACGGGACTATGATCTAAAAACGTTTCTCAAGCAAGAGAATCACTGTGGCAAACATGGTCTTCTAGGCCATTTCAGTTTAACTGCTGCAGTCAGGTTCACTGAAAAGCAAAAATAATGGCAGTCCAAAGTATGATTTGGTTCATGGAGCATATTCTAACAATCAGAGTAACTGCACAAGGAAGATAATCCCTTCTTTCAGGTATTAGGCAGTTTAATAAAACAGACTTAGTTCTCACTGAAGGCAGATTTAGTTAAGCTAAGTGTAAATTAAATTCCTCTTCATTTCCTTCACCTGCAGCCTCTGAGAAGACTCTTCCAGCAATAACGATCTGCATTGTACAGAAATGAAGAAGGAATGACTCCAAGGACTGAACACCAGCGGCATGCCCAACAACTCCCAGAAGGCTGGAGCGCGATCGCTGTATTTGGGTAATAACAACATAATTACTGTCATTAGATCAGCTTTCTGGATAGAATTTAACTGTGTTCTATGAACACATCCGAATAAAGATCATTTTGGAGAGAATTCATTGCTAGTTTAGGCATCCTTAGAGGCTGATCATGTTCCATTTAACCTGTCAGAATTTCCTTTGCTTGCAGAATCAGGCCTGTCAAAATAGTTGGCAACATAAAACCTTCTGAACTTTCATTTAAGATTTTTTTTGCACGTACTTGCAGTGTTTAAAATGTGTGTTTCAATTAAGTTTAACTCCTTGGCACCCAGCTACCTATGCAAACCAGTACATGGGAAGGTACCATGTCACATTTAGACCTTCCCGTAAAGAAAAATTATTTTAAAGTAGTTGAGTATTTTTTCAAATATTTTTCAAATATTGGTTGATTTCTTGATTCTTCCTCAGTAATATTTAAATAAACCCTGACAGCTTTAATGCTGAAGATCTTAGGACTAGATTTGCAGAAGTACTTTGGTCCCTAAAGATGCCTACTCCGCAATTTTCTAAAACTCCTCAGTATAAATGAAGCTGCTACTTGCTCTGGTAAATTCTGGTAGATGTCCACCTGCCATCATTAGGTGCCCAAGGCCTTTTGTAAATCTTGCTTTTAGTGAGTACCAAACATATGGAAATTTTCTCAGTTAAATTTTCTTGGTCTATATTGTTCTCTCACGTCAGGATTTCTTTAATTTCTGTCTACTTATTTTTCTTAAACAAGGCTTTGTGCACTTCTTTGCACCGCAGCTGATGCTCTCCTGCACCCCTGTCCAGGCTCAGACAGTTCATTTCCTTCCCATTTTTGGACTTTTTTTGCTTAACTACTCATGATACAGTAGGATTGCTGACCTATTCTTGGAAAATTTTGTGACACAAATCTCCCGCCAGGACTTCCAGTGAGGTGCCTCATTCAGGAACATTTTGCGATAAAGATCAGTCATGTTCGTGTTTAACTGAAGCTAATAAAAGTACTGAAACACCATTCCAGAAAGCACAAACGGGGTAATTCTACAACCAAGAACAGATACTCACGCTATCTGCCCGTTTGGCTTTTTGCAGTCTTTTCAGCTGGCCTGGTGTTTAAACAAGGTGCTGGCACACAGCGCTCCCTTCTCATTGCAAGGTGATTTCAGACCCTTAGAAGTTCCCAGCTTTCAGATTTAGAGCATGAACTTTTGACGGTCACGGTAGCAGAGGAATTTATTGTTCGGGGCGAGGCGAGGGTTGAATCGTTTAGAAAACCCAATACACCCCAGCAAAGATTACATCCACCTTTTACTGGGTGAAGTTCTGATGGACAGGGTGTGATCCACTACAATATGGGTGAAATATCCAAAGATACAGAGGACAAAACCAATCAGAAACCAGCACTGCCTCCTCCCCTTGCTTCCACTTTCCAATCCCTGTCTTCTCTACTACACGATCCACACGACAACATCTGTGAGTTACAGGAGTGCACAGTTAGTATTGTTATCTTTTATTGTATGAATTATACCATGTGTGCATGCTCAGAATAATAAGCCCAGGTTTTAATATCACAAATGGTAGGTGCTTCACCAGTCTAGGAGAAAGCTATAGCTGTGATACACCGATCAGATGGGGAATCATCTTCCAGGGATGATGCAAAAGCTGATTAAACAGTAATACCAAACTCACTTCCTAATAGACTAGCTCATTAAGGGAGAGCAAACAGCACTAGGCAATGTTTTACAAGGAGTTTTCTGTGATTCGACTCATTAAGGAAGTAACGGTTGTAGCAGCAAGGGCCCGATACCCAACCATGAACAGTGCAGATCAATTCACGCAAGACCCAACAAAACCGGGCAGCGGTGGGGAAAAATAAACCTGACCAGAGGCATTTGGTGGACATCACGCAAGTCTTTAGAACAGTTAATTATCCGCGAGGAGAAAACACGGCCGCAAGAACGAGACTGGACCTCAGTGACGGTTCAAGGACTGCATACATAAAAAGATATGCCTTTTGGAAAAACAGTACATCCTAAATAGCAATCCAAAACTGCTGGAATGGCTTTAGTTTGATTGTTTGGTTTTTTTTCCAAGCGCTCTCTGGTTTGGCAGAGAGGACAAAGCAGGAATTATCACTTCTATTCCCTACTAATCGCAAGGACAGCTAAAGGCTTCACAGTGGCACTATCGCGTTGGGACGCAGGTCAGTAGCAGAGAGCACCTCCCCAGAATGCTGGACTTGCCGAGTTCACTTTCTTTATCACAAAGTCACCAGCTTTACGACCTCCTCCTGCCTGGATCTAAAAACCATCTACAGGCTTTCAAAGATTTTATTACCGCTCTAAATATTTATAGCTCAGAAGCCTAAGAACAATTGTGTGAAGCAACTGGTTTTTAAATAAAGTTCTGGTTTATTATAATTCACAAGCATGTTAAAGAGATCTTAATTGTTTGTTGTTTGTTTTTTTAAAAGACAGAACTGCACCATTTTAAACCACTGCAACAGAATATAAAGCAACAATTCTTCTTGCATCATGCCCCTGCTGCTCCTCTTCAGGAAAAGAAAGGCACAATGTTTCAAGGAAAACAATTCATAGAAGTATCAAATCAAGACTCCATGCTTTGAGTAAGCTAAGTAGATTTTGCATATAGCGTAACTCCATTAGCTCATCCACAGATTTGACGTGAGAAATCTAAATTCTTCCTAATTTAACCATGACACTTACATTGCCACAATGCAATTCATTAGTTCTTTAGCAAGGTGAAGAATAGCTACAGCTTTTAAGGTGAAAGCCTGAAGTATTGCACTAGCAGTTAGTGAAAGGAAGATGCTAAGATGCATTTACCTTCCAAAGCTAGATTTATTCATAAGTTATTGAACCTGAATTCTAATCACACCAAATAGATGATAGATGAAAAGCAGTTCCAGTGAGGAAAATAAAGAACTTAGTTTTCAAACGTTTTAAATTATGAAATGTGCTAGCTGCCATTTTAGTGGCAATAGAGACCCTCTCCTGTCAGCAATAAGGGTTTTTATTCAGCTAAAATGTGCAAAGAAAAAAAGTCTCAAAGTGAGAGAAATACCACCAGTTCATATTGGACACAAGGGAATAAAATCCTCAGGAATGAACTCCTTTAGTCCGTTTTCTTGTCAGAAACTTCCGCGGATCTCTTTGCAGCGACTCCATTTGCAACGCCGTTGCTTTCAAACTGCGAACAGAAGACAGCATCATTAATGGGATGTCAAAAGAGGACTCTGCACCCAGAACAGTAACAGCTGGTGATGAAAATTACTTTTAGAAGCAAGGACAGCAGAGATCTGCGAAGAAATCTGCAGCAAGAACCAAAGTGACAGTGTCGCTTTAGATCTACATCTGATTTTTGCTTCAAGGGGGCAGGGGGAGGAGTGAGGGCAAAGACCACATACACAAATCTCTGGATTTTCTTAGAAGAGATAAATAACAAGTGCACAATTTACACACATTAAACACTTCCCCCCATCATGAGCAGCAGAGCCAGCTGAAGAGTGGGTTTTGTGGGTTTGGTTTTTTTAATTCTGCTTCATGCTTCTGGTGCGATGTATCAATTATTTGGCTTCTTCCTTCTCTGAAAGAATTGGAAATTAATTCTCTGAAAGAAGAAAGTCATTAAAAAAAATAAAATTAAAGAAGCTGTTTCAGAAAACAGGTGCAATTCCTGTCCTTCGAAGACCTTCCTGGGAGAAACTGCTGTTTTAAGCTGGCTTAGTACTGGCCACTTCCCTTTCACAAGAAAATAGCAAAAAAAAAAAAAAAAAAAAATCTATTAAAAACACCCAATTATTTATTCTTTTGTGGTGCCCGCCCTGAACTATCGCTGGGTGTTTCACCTGGAGTTTCCCTCGTTAGCTAAGTGCATTAATCTTACTTTATAAATTCCAGGCTCATCCTCCTGGTGTCTTTTCGTGGCTGAAGGTGCCCGTGGATTTCCAGCGCTGCCTCCTTGACCTGGTTCTGTGGCTATTGTTTCTCCCACGGCTTTCTTGGGCCATACGCGCCTAATGAAAGGTGTGATAACGGGATAGATATACGGTTCAAGGAATTTCTTGTAGACCCAGAGGAGAATGGGAATGACAATACAAGGAATGCACACCATGGCTTCCTCTTCTTCGGTGACAAAGCTGGTGAGGGGAAAAAAAAACAACAACAACTTAGGATGACAGCATTTGTATGCCATGAGCCAAGAAAACAGTCTTAAATAATGAATAAAGATTGTAATCGATACTCAAACATAGAAGATTCTTTAATGATAGATTAACTGTTAAAAGTTTAAAAAATGCTGTACGTTGCAATGTTATGAAGTCCTCAACAAGGGAAACGTTCTTGACGTTTTGACAAAAAAAAGGAGTTGAGTTGGCATTAATTTGTCATTCCTACAGCCAGAACTCAGAAAAACACATTCAGAAAATGAAAAGGTTTGGCTTAAACCACAAAAAAAATGGTTTCAGCAGTGAGCTGCAGGTATTAGCCCAGGCCTCACTGTAATATAACACAGGGTCCAAAAAGGTTCGGTTTTCTCATTCCCTTTTTATTTAAGGTGAAAGTAAATGGCAGGACTCCAATCAACCTAACGGCTGGCTGCCACCGAAGGGCAGGTCGGTGGGAAGAGAATTCCAGCCAGGATTTGAGAAACAGAGAATATGGGATACTTCCTTCCTCCTGCACAGGGGGAATCACTTGATCCTACACTAATCCCATACAGTCGGTCGAACTGTTAGAAAATGAATCCTTCCCTCTCTCCCAAAACCAGGAAGTCTTTAAAGAACACTTCAAAACCTCCTTTCTAGGCTGCCGGCATCCGAACTCTTAATATTAAGAAGCAAAACAAAAGCTTTGGAGGACAGAGAACAAAAGAGGCAGATGTGTGCATGCTTTGGGATCAGAGCGTCGCTTTTTTTTTTTTAAGCTAGCCTAAAGGTTTTCAGCCCCAGGCCCCGCGGAACAGACAGAATATCAATTTCCAGATGACCGATTCCAAGAGTCGCTTCAGCTACTTCAGATGGAGTTTTAAGAGGATCTGCTCATCTCTGAAGTCAGGGAGGAACCTTAAATTGAGACAACGTGAATGAGGCAGTCCGTTAAAGCCATTCAAAAAGACGATTCATGCACTCTCTCCACCAGAACTTCCTAAACATTAAATTTTCATCCCTTTGCTACAGAACACGGCTGCAGGGAACACCCCAGGTACCAGCAAGCGTCCATGCGGCCACTTCACGTCAGGATTCCTGACCAAAAAATAAGTCAATCCTCTGCCAGATGCAAAAGAAAGTCAGCATAACACCAGCCTTAATATGCTTAAACATCGTTCACAAGTTTCTTCTGTGATTTGGTGCCGTCGGCTGCTTAGGAGATTAATTTTTAGGAAAAAGAGAAAACAAAAGCCAAATGGTCCCAATTGTAACAGCAAGCTTATTTCTTTGTGGTACAAGCTTTTGTTTCTCTCTGTAAGCCACCAGACATCGGGGTCAGCAGAACATGCATGACATAGCAAATTTTAAGCACATTTAGTCTTTTTTTCCCTTGTTTAACTTGGTCGTTAGCCAAGCGTTATTATGGAAACGGGGGGGGGGAGGGGGAAGTTCGGCAGACAAAAGGGCTTTTTTTATTTTTTTTCCCCCCATAAAGGACAAAGTCTAGAAGGGCTAATTTATGTGACGCCTCCCAGCTCTGCCTCTCCACAGGCCGATGTTCAGAATACTGCTCGAATATTCCCCGGCCAGAACGCTCCCCAGAAGCCAGGCCAACCCTCCCGGTTTACGGTAAAGGGCGAGCTCCCGCAGCCGGGGGCATCCCACCCCCTCCCGAGGATTTCCCGAACCGGTAAAAGCTCC
>NW_009270001.1:791734-795828 GCF_000687185.1 Egretta garzetta | reverse complement strand
CAGACAAAACTGCTTTTTTTATTTTTTTTCCCCCCATAAAGGACAAAGTCTAGAAGGGCTAATTTATGTGACGCCTCCCAGCTCTGCCTCTCCACAGGCCGATGTTCAGAATATTGCTCGAATATTCCCCGGCCAGAACGCTCCCCAGAAGCCAGGCCAACCCTCCCGGTTTACGGTAAAGGGCGAGCTCCCGCAGCCGGGGGCATCCCACCCCCTCCCGAGGATTTCCCGAACCGGTAAAAGCTCCCCTCGAACAGGCGTTGAAAGCACAGAGCTCCGCACCGCGGCGCGGCCTGTTACGCGCCGCCGCCTGAAGCACCAGGGCGCCGGGCTTGCGGCCCACGGCTCTGGGGGGGTGCAAGGGAACGGGCCGAGGGCTGCCCCGGGGGCAGCGGGTACGGCGGGAGAGAAGCGCACGCAGGAAATCCTAACTTTTACATTTTTATTTATGTACATCTGTTGTAGCAGATTTACTCCCGAGCCATCAGCTTTTGCTTCTTCAGCTTCTTTTGGGATATCTGAAAAACAAAACACACAGATTGAGAAAAGTGGCTACAGCTGGCACCTCCCCGAAACATCTAAAGTTTAACAAAAAGAAAAAAAAAAAACAAGTTCTTTTCGAAAGAAGCACCGAGACCATTAAAAATTCCCTCCTCTGTCCTCAAAATGTTCCGCTAATCGCGCTCGCGTGGAACTCAGCATCCTTACAAGCGCTACGCCGCTCGCCTTAAATTTTTATTGTGAATTTTATTTACGCGCACGGAGGGGGAAGGCAGTAACTGCTCTGGCGGGGGGAGGACCTAAACCACCGGGCAGCGCTTGCCTACGCTCTCCACCTCGTGTTTACAGCAAATCCGCAGGTTGCTCAGAAAGAATTCATGGTTTTTTCATGGATATTCCAAAGGTGTCCTAAGATGGTCATCACAGCAACCCCGGCACGAGGCCAAGCGAGCGTCGCCACTCGGATTTCACGACAACGACATTAAAGAGGACTCGTAAGGGCGCGACGGTTGGTACCTTTTTCTTCTGAGCAACTTCTTCCTCCGGCTTGGGAACGATCTGCTCCTTCTCCGTGAGGATCATCTCGATGTGGCAGGGGGAGCTCATGTAGGGGTTGATCCTGCCGTGCGCTCGGTAGGTGCGCCTGCGCATTTTGGGAGCCTTGTTGACCTGGATGTGCTCGATGACCAGAGAATCCACGTCGAGACCCTGGAAGAAAAACTTGTGACTCGTTTTGCTCTACAAATAAATAATCTCCGCAGCAAAGAGATGAATAACCGCCCCTCCGCACACGTCCCTGCTGGGACATAAACAGCTCGGCGGCATCACGGACTGGAGTATTTTCTCAAGCACCAGATGAAGTCAGAAAAACACCAACCACCCCTCCACACGTCACAACAAACTGAAAAATTACGCCGATGGCTCAGAAAAAGAATTATTATTTCACAGATGTTCCAAAGGTGTCCTAAGATAGTCATCACCGCCATCGAAGCTACCAAACGGCACGCTGAGCATGTTCCAGAGCTACAAACTGACCAAGAGCCCACAGATTGGGTTTGGATTTGTTGATCTTAAGAGATCTAACCCACACAGCCAAGAACCATGCACAAAAGAGCTACCTGTGAAAAAGTATCACTCGCGTTCTAACTCAAAAACCACAGGCAGCCTAATTCACGGCATCACAGAATTGTTTAGGGTGGGAAAGTCTTTTAAGATCATCAAGCCCAACCGTTCCCCTAACCCTGCCATCCCACCCCCAAACCCTGGCCCTCAGCACCTCGGCTCCCCAGCTGTTAAATCCCCCCAGGGCTGGGGACTCGACCCCTTCCCTGGGCAGCCCCTCCCAGTGCCTGACAGCCCCAAGGGGAAGGAATTGTTCCCCATGCCCAACCTCACCCTGCCCTGGCACAACTTGAGGCCGCTGCCCCTCGTCCCATCGCCCCTTCCCTGGGAGCAGAGCCCAACCCCCCCGGCTCCCCCCTCCTCTCAGGCAGTTGTAGGCAGCCATGAGGGCTCCCCTCAGCCTCCTCTGCTCCAGGCTGAACCCCCCCAGCTCCCCCAGCCGCTCCCCAGCAGCCTGGGGCTCCAGACCCCTCCCCAGCTCCGCTGCCCTCCTCTGGACATGCTCCAGCATTCAAACAGATGGTAAACCAAACTCTGCTGTACAACCCACAAACCAGGGCTTACCCGGCCTTCTGCCTGCAGAGCTGCCGAGCCCAGGAGTGCTGACACACAGCACGACAGGGACGTTTTGTGTTTCGTAACATCTGCGCGACCTACCTTGAGCTCAGCGTTGCTCTCCGCGTTTTTGAGCATGTGCAGCAAGAACTCCGCGCTTTTCTTAGGCCAGCGACCCTGAGTCCAGCCCCACTGCTTGGCCTGGAAGGAGAAGAGTCACCTTTGTGTCCTGGTACAACACAACTTGCTCTTTACACACCATTAACTCGCTGTCACATCCCCTTTTATTAAGGTCACATAGCAAATGTCATTAAATTTGATGACTTGACACTGCAACTAGATGCAACGCTTGCTGTAGTGGAATTGAAGAGAACTCTTTTCTCCCTCTCAAGTTTATATTTAACGTCACCACAGACTATTCTCCACATCATCTTTCCTCTTGCCTTTTAAGCAGCCTCAGTCCTTCCCACTTTTTCGGCTCAGACCTCACCTGGGCGCATCTACCGACTCCCCCGTTGTAGCGACGGAAGGGAACGCATTGCTTCTTCAGGGTGACGTCCTTCAGGTACTTGGTGGCCTTGCGGATGTGCATGCCCTTGATGGCCTGGGCCGTCTCACGAGTGTTCTAGCAACACAAAGCACAGTAAAGGTCCTCTGAGCAGATCTTTCCAAGCAACAACAGGCGCAAAAACGTTCGTCTCCCTTTCGTGGATGATTTTTTTTTTTTTGCTACAAACTCAGTTTAAAACTAGCACTCACATGAAAAAAAATAAAGAATAATTAGCAATGTTTTTTCTTTTTTCCCCTGCTACCTACTTTCCTAACCCTTGGTATGACTTCCATTATAGAATTTGCAGCTCTGGCACGTTTTTGTTGGTTTTTACCTAAGTTCTTCCAACCAGCAAAATTAAAAATTACATATTTCTACTCTTCATAGCTCCTCTTTAGCCACTAACTCAAAAAAGTGGGAGACTGAAGGAGAAATTCCTCTTAAAATGTCAAATATGGCACCTCAGAGGATGCAATGAGAAAACAAGCTACAAAGGACGTAATTACCTCTGCAAGGAAATTGTGAAGGGGCGAGGGAAAAGAAGGGAACTGTGAAGGGGCGAGGGAAAAGAAGGGAACTGTGAAGGGGCGAGGCTCTGAATGAAAAAAAATGAAAAATTATCAGTGCTTAAGTGTTTGTCTCTGGCTTTCACGCTCAGCACGCTACAATCCTACCTGATCACAGTAAAAGAGCAAATCAAAACCTCTTTTCACCCACACTACGTCACACCAAGCAAAAAAGCACCTGCTCAGCTTCGGTTTCCCAGTCAACTTGAAGGAGTCCTGAATTCACTGTCGCACCTACACCTCTTCCAGAGACCTACACCCTCACGCCAAACCCTGCACGCCTCCCCTGCCGTACTTCTTGACCAGCAGCATGGTAAGAAGAACCCGATCTTCTTTGCAATCCATCGAAAAGGCAGGGTAAGACAAATACCACAAACCTCTCCCCTGATGCTAGCCCAATTCCTCCTGCTAAATTCACTGCCGCTGTTTTCCCACTGTGTTTTATTATCTGTGTTAGTCAGGAAGCTCTTTAGGACACACCATCTTATGTTTGAGGCCGTGGATGAAAACCACTACAAGCAGCTAAAGCCAACATAGGCCGTAACGTACATTATCGCCCTTAATAACTATATAACGATATAGGAAAGTAAAACACACTTTCTTCAAAAAAAAAAAAAACAAAAACAAAAAACACCACAACAAAAAACTCAAAAAAGCACCAAAAAACCCCCCATACAAATGAATTTGCGTTTCCTACTATGCACACACCACATACCTTGAAATGTACTCGCAGGTTGGATCCCCGGGACTTGCATGCTGCGGAGAAAAAAAGACAATTTTTGGAATTAGAATTAAAACCT
>NW_009270001.1:783007-791034 GCF_000687185.1 Egretta garzetta | reverse complement strand
ATGGCGCCGGGCCCGCCGGCCGCGGGGGTGAACCCTGGCAGAGCCCTTGCTGTCCGGGGAAGGGACCTCTCTTATTCCGGGCAGACCGGCATGGGAGCCAAAACGCAGTTTTATTCACCCTCGGCTGAAGGGCAGTGGTGTTCATCTAGCTGAGAGCAGGGCAAGGAGCGAGCCCCGGGGCTGCAGCTAGATGGCGGCGCAGGATGGGGATAGAGGCGCCCATCGCCAAGCAGGGGTATCCAAGAGATGCGACCGAAGGGATTCACGTTTATGAATTGCAACTGGTATAGAATAGAATAGAATCGTTCAGGTTGGAAAAGTCCTTTCAGATCCCCAAGCCCAAGTGTCCCCCTAACCCTGCCATCCCACCACTAAACCCTGGCCCTAAAAGCCCGACCGTTCCCCTAACCCTGCCGTCCCACCACTAAACCCTGGCCCTAAAAGCCCGACCGTTCCCCTAACCCTGCCATCCCACCACTAAACCCTGGCCCTAAGCACCTTGGCTGCCCGGCTTTTAAATCCCTCCAGGGATGGGGACTCTGATGATGAATATTGCACCATTATAAAAAAAAAAAATAAAAAATTACTTGTTAATAAAAGATTTTTTTTCCCTCCATTTTAGGCTGCGTTTGCAATTAGAACTGCTTGGCAACTTTTGACAAAGCAGCTGTTTGATAAAACTGAAAAGTTTCCTGAAAGTGGTACCCGGTTACAGCAAGGTTACATCAAGAAAAGTTTGACAGAGCAGAAAAAAAGAGAAACATCTACCCAAGCAGCCAGTAGCCTGGTGTCCAGGCACCTCCCTGGCACGGGAGCACCCGGGTTCAACTCTGCGTTTAGGAACAAGCAGAGCAGAGCAAGAACTTACTGCCCATGTACATGCTTTGGCCAGGAGGCTATTTTTGGGTCTCTTGTTTAGCGCTAAAAAACCCCCAAAGCTTTGAAGCTAGGATTTCACCCAGATGGGAAGAGGGAAATATTTGAACTATCACAAATATTTACATGGCTGGAAACTGTAGAGCTCTAATTTTGACTGCAGCTCTCCATTTCCCTGCCTTAAAAGGTGCCTTCTACTTTGCTTTCAAGGAGAAGCTTTCTGCAAAGTCTCCAAGTAACTTCTAAGCAGCGGTCTCAAAACAGAAAAAATGGCTGGGATGCAGGCAAATATTATTTTTTCTTTTTATATACAAAGTACCCATGAAAAAAAAGAGTCGGGAACCCATACTCACTAGTACACCCGCTAGTTTTCAGTCACAGATCCTTATTTTGAGATACTCAAGATGCGTTTTCACCGATTTGCACTTCCATCATTGTCCATGGGATTAGAAGCTGCTCGGCACCTCAGTACACACAACCGTCTCAGAACAGTGGTAATGTGAAGAAGGATCAGCACTGCCAAAATACACGCACGACAGCCTTTCCAAGTCAAGCGTTAATAGAGAAAAATAAACAGACAAGTAAAAGCGCACCCTCTGGGGTCTCATGACTTCGAGGAAACAGTAAATATGTAAAAAGAGATCTCAGCGATGACTTCCAACACTTAGTGTTTCAGTTCTCCTTCCTATGGAACAAGAACCGTCATTTTTCCAAGAGCACTACGTTTCGAGATGCAATAAATTAAAACTAAGGAAAGCTGAGGTCGTCAAACTCCTCTGTAGCCTTCCCCACCGCACTGTGGGAATCTCCTCTCCCAGTGTGCGTGAATGCAACTCTCCTCCTTTGTCATCTCTGCCCTCCCCACCGCACCTGCCTCCATCTGCTGCCGGTGGAGAAAAGCGGCCTTTCCGTGGGAAGCACCTGTACACGCGGCTGCTTCCCTAGCAGCAGCGCACAGAAGCAAGAAGACATTCAGAGGAAGCTGGACGAGAGATGTGAAACATAAGAAGTCGTTGACACATGGTGAGAATTATCACGTGGTCACTGTGTTCATCGATTGAATCCAAAACAAACAGGCCACATTTTCTGTTACTTAGGTTTTCTGTTTCCCTGACACGTGGAATTGTTTATGATCCGCTGCTGAGGGCTTGCAGTGGTGGAAGTGCCGAGGTAGGCGCTTCTGTGGATGGGGTTAGGAAATGAGATGCATGTTTTCATCTTTGTTGGGAGGTTAACAGCTGCTCTCAGAGGCAGCCTAGTGCATATCTGGTGCTGAGATTGGGGCTGAGCATGTGCCCTTGTTGAGATTTAGCCAGATTGTTCCCCCAGTGCACCCACTGCCTTGGATATTTAGCTTTGCATGAGCTGACTCGAAAAGAGCTTTTGGATCCTAAGCAGAAAATTGATGCATGTAAATCCAAAATCATGTTTCTGAAAACTCTCGCGTAGCAGCCAGCTGCCTCCTAAATCCTACTGGAATCTCAGCTCCATAGGATTTTACCTTAAACTCCCCTGGTGCCAGCCCTCTTAGCTCCCCTGTCCATACCACCCAGCCCTGGTGATTGTGCTGTGCATGCCCAGGAAGACCTGGCTCTCTCAGCAGCCAATGAGAGCAAGGATCCAACCGTGTTCAGACCTGAACCATTCCTCTACCTTGTGCTTTGGAAGCTCCTGCTGGTAGCATCCTCCTGGGAAGGGCTCATCACAAGGGCAGCAAAGGTTTCTACCATCTTCTGAGGTAGAAACCCGCAGAAAGCAGTGGTGTCCATCTTAACCCAGTGGCATGTTGGCCACAGCATGCTCCCAGGATGTGGGAGACCCACTTTCAATTTCCTTCCCTTGAGAGGTTTCAAAGCCGCATCCCAGCCAGGAGGCCAGAGGCTATTCCGTGGCAAAGATGTTCCCACCCTTCCTGCTGCAGGTTTTCTGCTGAGCAGCCCACAGTGTGTTGGCTTCACACCTCTCCTCTGGATGTGCTCCTGGGGCTGGAAGTGGGCTGCACCCATTAACCTTCCATGGAAGAGCCCAGCAGGCAGCAGGGAGGATACAGGGACAGGAATGTTTTACCAGGTAAGTCCTTTTGTGGATTTAGCTGTGAATAAACAAGCAGCCTTATCAGTCCTACTGGAATTGCCAAGCCAAATGTCATCCTAAGTGTTAACACCCTTGATAGCCACCATCCCTCCTGGCCAGAAGGAGAGGTGAGCTCTGAGACTGGCCAGGGCTATGGCTTCACAGCAGTCTGGAACCAAAAAGAGAGCTCACCTTCCATGATGGTCCGTGCTAAAATCCTCATGACGGATAGATCCATCGGGGCTGATCGGCCAAGCTTAACTCTGGCTCACTAAAACACACCGCATGCCTGCCGTGCTATAGGAGGGGGGGTTGACCTGTTCTTTGCACAGGGAAAGAAGCCAATTCCTCAAACTTTTTTGTAGATTTCTTGGCATTTATCTTACAGACCTTTTTTTTACAGCTCAAGGGTTATGTGGGGATATTAACTGTCATTCACAAAATTACATACAAATGGGTTGCTTGTCCTAACAGTTCCACAGAAAATCTTGAAGACAAAGACATTTTAAATTGAAACCAGCTTGAGTGCTGGAAACATGGAAGCTTTCCAGCCTTCAGACAGCTGCCTGCACCTTCTTCCACTGAACTTGTCTCTCCTGACCAGCTTGTGGACTCCCACACTCCTCCTCCCACATGCGTGGCTCCTCCAGAGGCACAGCTCGCTCCCCTTACCTCCCATGGCCAGCAAAACAGCAGCATTTGGACACATGGTAGGTGAGTTCTCCAGCTCAGCCACTCTCCACAACCACGTGGATGAATTTGGACTCGATGATCTTAAAAGTCTTTTCCAACTAAATGATTCTATGAAATGATAAAACCTACTGACCCGGGCAGTGAGTCCCAGGAGCAAGATCTGTGGACTTGGAAAAGGAGGAGATGCATCTCCAGAAGATGGACTGACCAGCAGCAGCAGGACAAGACACTACAGGAGGTTTGCTCTGCATCAGTGCAAACATCAGACCATCTCTGTCTTGGTCACTAGACTAGCTCAATTATGTTCTATATTCCTCCCTGTGATTTTTAAGAAGAGATGCTTCCTTGGGGGGGGACAGAAGTTCCTCATATGCAGGTATATAACAAAGTTATTTTATATATATATATATTTATGTGTACGTATATAAATCATCGTGTGTGTATCACCTAAACCACGTGAACAACTTGCAGGCTTTTGATTCCCTGTCAGTCCTCCTAAAACACAGGCAATTCTTTACAAGCAGAGATTAGCTACACAGTCTATTTATTTCTGTCGTGTATATGCTGTACGCAGCCCCGGGGGTGTGGAAACAGCCAGGGGAGCTCTGCGTCACCGCAGCTGAGTAGCTGTCCTGACCGTCACCACCGCTGAAGAGTGACACAGCAGGAACAGGCTGGTGACCAGCCAGCCAGGAGTGTGGTCAAAACAAAAAAAAAAACAACCCGGCAATCAATGAGATTGTCTTAATATTCAACATTTTTTGGCGTATCATCCTAGAGCAATGGGTTCATCCACCCCCTGCACGCCCAGCTAGGAGGGAATCACCGGTAAAATAAATTTCCTATGTGATTAAATAACCCCATAGCTGAAGTTCGTGTTGATTCAGCGTGTTTCTCGCCAGCAAACCATTTACGCAGGTTGTGCAGGTCTATGACTGCTCGTTCATGGCCTTAAGTGCCAGAAATGGACCAGCCAATCGCCTTGATGAGTAAGGCAGTAAGTAAAGACGTCATCTGAGTGCCTGATCATAAACACTATTTGGGATAAATTAAATCCTAGGCTTACGTTTGCTCTAACCTATCTAGCTCATAACCAAAAAGTACTGCTTTGAATGTCCTTTTCATTAATGAAACCAAAAACATCCCTGGAATCAGGGATATTGCCCACAATTTGTATCCACAATTTAGGCACAAATTAAAATATGGGAAATTCAGTTTAAACATAAGAGAAAAACTTCTTTTTTTACTGTAAGGATGGTTGAATCCTGGAACAGGTTGCCCAGAGAGGTTGTGGAGTCTCCATCCTTGGAAGTATTAAAAAAACCCATCTGGACAATAGCCTGGGCAACAAACTCTGGCTGACCCTGCTCTAGATGATCTCTGCTGGACCCTTCCAACCTCAACTCTTCTTGGTCTGTGAATCCTATCAACATTTCTAAGCTGAGTGTGCCCTCTACTACGAAACACAGCCTTAAACTCCAGCTGTTTGTCGTATTCCATCTCCTAACCAAAACGGATCAAAGAAGTCTCCTCCTCTGTTACCATCTGCTCTGTCTTTCTGTGGCTGCCTTGTTCAAGAGCTCCCCTGGATCAGCTGATGAACCACAATCAAACCTCCTTTTCTCCTCTACGGGCTCCTGCACCTCCACCTCCCTGCTGGCAGACACAGCACGGAGGGACCAGGGCCAGGAATGGTCCTTGCAAGCAGGATCCATCTTTTATCACAGCCCTCTGTGTTCTGAACCAAGGCAGAGATCTGCTCAGAGCCTGGGAAACGAGGTTGCATGATGCCTCTTAACCTCTGCAGATGCTTCAGCCAGCAGACAGGGTTCTGGTCGTGGCACGGCAAGAGGCTGCAGCCCTAAACATCTACTCTCTTCCAAACTTAATGTCTGTAGCAACTCTTCCAGCACCTTCATTTATCATCCCAGTGCATGGTTTCTGTGTTCATTCCTTCCTATTCTTACTGTCAGAGATTTTTTTCCCCAAGTTTCTGCTCTCTCCTGCCCTGACAATTGCAGCATCTTCCTCTCCACAAGACACAGGCTTCCCCACTTTGATCCCAAATGTCGCCTCTGAGGTCATCCTCCCCTCCTGGCTCGTTCCTTCCCTTCCTCTTCCAATCATCCAGCTACCTCCCCCTTTGCTATTGCAACAACTCTGAAATGAGCCCCCGTTTTCAAAGCTTTCCCTATCTGCCCACACTTACTAATCCTCTCTAGCTGAGCTGCCCTCCCCCTCCCTAGGCTCTCCTCTCCACTCCGCACGGTCTTTTCCAGCAGGCATGGCCCAGTCACATGCCAGTGCTTGGGAAGGTCATATGATGGGTAGGGACTGCCAGGCAAGGCTGCGGCAGGCATCTGCTGAGTGCAGGACCCCGCTAGGTAGCA
Organism: Egretta garzetta; assembly: GCF_000687185.1. Classification (NCBI taxonomy): domain Eukaryota; kingdom Metazoa; phylum Chordata; class Aves; order Pelecaniformes; family Ardeidae; genus Egretta; species Egretta garzetta. The sequence goes on along the minus strand of NW_009270001.1, from coordinate 785,002 downwards.
GACCTCCAGCTCCCACCCCGTCCCATGGCCATCAGCTGCCCCGCAACTCAGGTGCTGGACCTGCAGCGTGCGGGGGTGCGACTGCACGGGAGGGGAGGCAGAGGCTGTGGGGTTGCATTGCAAATGCAAGGAATGAGCATTATGTGCAGGGAGGTGGGTAGCGGGGTGAGTCCTGCACCCGTACCCCAGACTGGGTAGGTCTGCAGCCACTGCTCCCCTGCCCTGCCTGCCCGGCAGGTCTCTGCTCACACCTCCTCCATCGTGCTCTGCTTCAAAAATAGCACCCTTGCTCTGCAAAGTATATCATAGAATCACAGAACAGAATCACAGAATGTTTTGGGTGGGAAGGGACCTTTGAAGGTCACCTTGTCCAACCCCCCTGGGACATCTTCAACCCCATCAGGTTGCTCACAGCCCCGTCCAACCTGACCTGGAATGTCCCCAGGGATGGGGCTTCCACCACCTCTCTGGGCAACCTGTCCCAGTGCCTCACCACCCTCATCATAAAACATTTCTTCCTTCTCTCCAGTCTGAATCTCCCCTCCTTTAGTTTCAAACCATCACCTCTTGTCCTATTGCTGCAGGCCCTGCTAAAAAGTCCATCCCCATCTTCCCCCTAAGCCCCTTTAAGCCCTGACCGGCCGCACTCAGCTCTGCCCGCAGCCTTCTCTTCTCCAGGCTGAACAACCCCAACTCTCCCAGCCGAGCTGTTCCAGCCCTCTGACCATGGCTGTGGCCTCCTCTGACCCCGCTCCAACAGGTCCAGGTCTGTCCTGTGCTGAGGACCCCCGAGCTGGACGCAGGGCTACGGGGGGGGTCTCACTGGAGCAGGGCAGAGGGGCAGAATCCCCTCCCTCACCCTGCTGGCCACGCTGCTGGGGATGCAGCCCAGGATATAACTGACCTGTAGAGAAAAGCCCCTTTGTTTTTCCTGTGCCCTTACCTTAGTCTGTCTGTCTGTCCTGGGACTGGGAGTTCCTGGGGTGAATATTGGCAATGTCTGCACATCACAGGCAGGAACACGATTACAAAGTACTAAGAAATATCCCAAGCTCTTCTTAATTAACTACAGAGCCACTGACTCTTCCTAATAAGCCCCCCACACTCAACAAACAGAGTAAGTGGGGCAAGTTAGGCAATTAGGAATAAATGGCCAGAGGGTAAAGCAGAGCCCGGTGGGGGGACCAGCATCATCAGGGACATCTCATTCTTTCCCGTCTTCCCATCCCACATGCTGTAATCACATGTGAGAGATGTCCTTTGCAGTGAGATACCAAGGAATGCGACTGGATTCAGGGTTGGGATAACTGATGAGTTCTCAAAGTAGAATGTGACATCAAGGGACACAACAAAGACACAACACCTCTGCACTGCCAATGGGCTTGGCTCCAAGTCCATGGTCAAGCCCAAACATGCTCAGCATTCATACAGCTTGGATGGAAAAGCGTGGGGTTTGGGTAAAGGTGTGAGAAGAGAGAAAATAAACGTCATTCCTCAGCACGGACCTAAAGACATCCTTGTCTGCCGAGTGGATGGAGCAGGCCCACCACCTGTCACTGGGTCTTCTGTCCGACACAAAGCAGCCAAGCGGTCTGGATCCATCTCACGTACCATGGGACGTGCTGGGAATGACAAGCTGCTGAATTACACATCACCAATTGGACACAGGGAATAGGTGTCAGGACACGCTGAGCTCTCCCTGGCTTTCAGCCTGTGCTCCAGCACAGCTCTGCTGTGGCTGGAGATGGCATCAGATCACCCGAGGGTCTCTGCAAGAACAACACGCTCAATCAGAGCAACCTGGGGACTAACTCAAGGCATGGGCAGGGGTGAAAAGAGAGAAAAATGGGAAAATGGCACAACAAAGAGTGGCCAAGAAGAAGTTTGTCCTTGGTGAAGGGTGGTCCAGCAGTAGGACCGGGGACCTGCCATGGGGAGCGGGCAGCCAGCGGGGATCAAAGCCTTCTGGAAACCTCCCCGCGGGTGGCGCTGCCC
>NW_009270001.1:779031-782945 GCF_000687185.1 Egretta garzetta | reverse complement strand
GAATGCGGGGATTTATTCTTCAAGGCCCACCGTATCCGCGACCGCTACAGCCCAAACACCGCACCAACAGAGCATGTGCTTGATAAGAACCCGGGAACAGATGCCAGCGGATTTAATGTGGGACAGGAGGCCCATTGCAGGTTTGCAGACTGCTGGCAGGGTCAGCTGTAAATATTCCCTCACAATCAAAGGCATTCATCTAAGGATTACATGCTGGGGGCTTTGTGGTAAAGTAAATTTGCAACTAACAGGACCATTAATAGTCAGACAGTTTAGTTGGCTCGCTGGCTGCCATTTATTTCCCCCCCCCAGTCATTTTTACTACATCTAAATACCATGGGGATGTGGGACTTGAATGATGGGGCCTAAGAAATCAGCTTAGAAGAAGTAGGAGGGGGGTTACCTCCAACAAAGAGAGCTCAATGGGGATCGAACGGGGATATCAATAGTGGGTAATGCCACTGAAGCATGTGAGCTGACTTCATAACCCGATGGAGATTAGCCGCTCCTGTCAGCGAGCAAACCTAGCGAGCGATATGAAGTATTGGTCCCATAAGGGATGTTCGTAGAGGGGCTGTAGTTGAAAGGCTGAGGAGGGGAGGAGAGACTTTGTGGGGTAAGGAACGGCTGCGAAACAAAGACGCCGTGGCCTGTTTTCACCCCGGTTGGATGCTCACAGAACAAAAAACATCCAGAGCAGAAACTGCCACATAAATATCTCCCCCCCTCAAGTATGAAATAATTGGTGGCGTGACGGGATGATGACAAACCAAGAGGTCGGGGGCTGAGCACAGGGTGATGCAAGGATTAACCCGGGATGTTATTTCACCGCAGAGCTGCCTCTCCAGGACCGCAGACCTTTTGGGGTGCAGCCAGCTCTGCGTGCCCGGCCGAAACGTGGGTCCTCCCAGGGCCTTAGCCCCAGCTCAGTGCACCCTGAGGTCCAAGAAGCCCTTTCCTCTCCCGGTTTGTTCTCCAGCCCCGTCTCTACCCCTCCTCCCCCATCATCTCAGAAACAAATTAGGCAGAAGGAGCCAAGAGAGAAACTAATACCAATCCCATTAAATTCTATTGCTTGGGCTGTGTTTTATAATTGAAAAGAAAAACTGTTTTATAACTCTAAAAAAAAAAAGAGAACAATTCCTCTCTCTCCCCTCCTCCTCCTCCTCCTCTCCTGCAAATCCTACTCCCTCTTTCACTGGAGAAACGGAATGAAAATAGAGAAAAACGAGGCAGGAAGAATGGAGGGTGTGTAAAACACTCTCAGGTTTCTAAATGTGGAATTTAAAATTTGCAGACTAGCGATAATCACTCCCTGACACTGAGTATCTGACCTAAAGCAATGAAATCCACCTTTGGCTTGTGCAAACGAGCAATCCTTAATAGGAGCATCTTTAACTCTGGTTGCGCCACTGCTTTCGGTAACAAGCACCCCACGACCCCAAGAGCCACAACTTTTCCCCATCAGGAGGACTCACTTGAGCCAAGTGCTCCACTTAATAGTTGGACTTGACGATCTTAAAGGTCTCTTCCAACCTAGACAACTCTATGATTCTATGATTCCTAGCGATGTGAACGTGACTATGGGATCTTAACTATGGGAGTACTCTGCAAATATCCCCCGCAGCCACTCACTGAGGCGGTGGTACCCTGTCCTGGGCAGCAAAACACTCTCTCTGCTGCTGCTTCCACAGCGGATCATCCCTGGGAGGATGAGGGATGCAACGTCGGCAGCCCTGTTCTTGCACAAGGCCACCGTCTATTTTCCTTGTGATCTCCAGAGCCGCTCACACCAGAATTACTCTACCTCTGCAGCTCTTTAAAAAGGTCATGCGATGCTGAAGGATTTTCCCTTTTCCCTTCATGCTCAGCTCTGCGACCGTGCGGTTCATTCCCACCTCTTGCTGTGGTTTCTGCAAGGAAAGGAGGTGTTAATAATGCTAATTTTAAAGATAGGGAAATAGAGGCATTAAAGACAAGTCTTTTGCAAAAGGCTCCCGACTTCAGTTTCCTTGCGCAGGATGGGGACGCCTGTTTCTATCAGAGATGCCAGGCTCCTGCAGAAGGCACTGACCGTCACCCAGGTGTGAGATGTTCTCCTATGCAAACGGCATTGAAAGGGTCTCATTGCTGGATGCATGGAAACCTCTCGAATTAAACGCTGCTGCTGAAAAACTTGTCTAATCCTTCCCCCAGATCACCGTCAGACTCCAGACCTTTACATATTTTGGCGTATTAATTTACATATCGTACCGATTTTAGCTTTTTGCTATGAAGAAAGAAGCTGAACTGCTCATGTGTCCTTTCTACCTCCACATCTCGTGGCTCTGCTCTGACTCACTGCGTTCGGTGCTGAAGAAAAGAAAACCAGCCTCATCCTCAGCCACCCAGCACCCACCCGCAGCTGAGTGGGACATTTTTCTTATTTCCTATAAAAATACTCACAATTTCCAAAACATTCCAGTTCTGGTTTTGGACTGAACAGAGGAGATCTTCAGGAAATCGCAGTGGGGATGGAGGGAATAAAAGAGCCAGAAAGATGCATCCAAAACCAGCCACTATCTCCCAGGGCATTGCCCCGCTCACAGCAGCTGCTGGGGCAAAGCCCCCAACACCCTAAAAACACTGGATATCTTGAGTGGCCAACTCTTTTAAGGTGGATTATTTACCCTGGTTTATTATTCATTACTTATTACAATATCCAGAAACTCCACCCGGGAGCCATGAAATCTTTTCCAGTGAAAAACTAATCAAAACCGAGGAATTTCTCCTTAAAATGATTGGGCTTAACGAACTGTTATTTTCCAGGAAGCTCTGGGTGGGAGCCTTCTTCCCCCCCAGGCCATTAGGGTTACAGAGAGGCCAGTGCAGAGCCGCATTGATCCGATGCCCATCACAACAGTCCCTGAGCATCTCCCTGGACAATCGTCACCTTTTGGCCGAAGCAACCAGGAATTATTTTGACTCACTTCTTCCTTGCTGTTGCTAAGCTATTCTCACTGCTCCTGTTGAGCACGGGGGCAGACGCCCAACCCCCCCCCCCCCACCAGAGCCTTCCATCCATAAGGAGGATGCGTCCCCACCCATCGCCGCTTTACAACAGCGAGGGGCAAGAGAATGAATGCAAAGGCACGAGAGGAAGAATGAGAAGACATCACAGCGACCGATGGTCTGGCAGGGTTTTGTTGGCACCAGGAATTTTTTTTTTAAGCGATGAAGCATTTGGTGATGAGGCTTAGCTGATTCGTTTCCTGCAGGAGTAAGTCCGGTCATGGGCCAGCAGCTGAGAAACCTCCATCCTCTCTTTTTTTTAGGCCACTGCTGTCAGGATGCTGCTCCTCGAGAGGGACCATGTGGCTGTGGGATAGACTGCGTCCCCAGGACACGCGGCTCAAACCCGTGCTCCCTGGGGCGAAGCAGTTAGTGTCATCTCCAGCCTCCCGAAACAGAAAGTGCTCCAATAGCTCCCAGAGCACGTATGCCTTCTGCAGAGTCAGAGACAAAGAGGTGCTGGGAACCATCCCCGGGAGGAGAAGAGCAGCAGTCCCCAGGCACAACCTGCTGCGTGTACAAGAGCTACGAGAAAACCTTTTGGGAGAGAGGAGAGAGAGGAGAGGAGAGGAGAGGGAAGAGAAAAAAGAAAAGAGAGAAGAGAGAAGGGAAAGGGAAAAAGGAAAGGGAAAGGAAAAGGGGAAAGGAAAAGGGAAAAGGGAAGGGGAAAGGGAAGGGGAAAGGGAGAGGAGAGGAGAGGAGAGGAGAGGAGAGGAGAGGAAAAAGGAAAGGAAAAGGGAAAGGAAAAAGGAAAGGAAAAAGGAAAGGAAAAAGGAAAGAAGGAAGGAAGGAAGGAAGGAAGGAAGGAAGGAAGGAAGGAAGGAAGGAAGGAAGGGAGGAAGGAAGGAAGGAAGGAAGGAAGG
>NW_009270001.1:778025-778786 GCF_000687185.1 Egretta garzetta | reverse complement strand
GAAGAGAAGAGAAGAGAAGAGAAGAGAAGAGAAGAGAAGAGAAGAGAAGAGAAGAGAAGAGAAGAGAAGAGAAGAGAAGAGAAGAGAAGAGAAGAGAGAAGAGAAGAGAGAAGAGGAGGAGATTTCTGTTGGAAGGGACCCGCAATGATCATCCAGCCCAACTGCCAAGCCACATGGAGCCTGGAGACAGCTGGGTTGAGCGAGGCTTGTAGGGGTGCAGGGTATGAACTCAGCTCTCCAGGAAAGCGCTGCTGGAAAATCGGATTAATTCTCTCCATCAGCATCCATTAGTGAGGGCTACTGCAATGCCCGTACCCGATTTCCCATTATTTCCCTTGCTGTGGACTGGTTTTAGGCCTCCCATCTTTTCCTCCTCATCTCTGCCTGTCGTTTACCTGCACCTTTTTCTCTCCCCTGCCGTTTTCATACGCCACGGCCCCCGCTGCCTCCTTGCTTTCTGCTGCGAGCTCCGAGGGAAAGGGAAGGAGCCACGGGGCTGAGGAAGGGGAATTAAAAAAGACCGGGAAAGCCACGTGTCGCTGAGCATCACCTCTTCTCCTTACGCCACGTGCGGCGAGACAGCAGCAGCAGAATAAACCAAAATCCTTTCTTATGGATCAGCAACTGGTAAAAATATAGGGAATAAAAAAGAAAAAAAAAATAGGAATAAAAGGTTTAGAACTATTTGTGGTCTCACCCACGTGGTTGCAGACGCCGGTGGGCGGCGAGCCGGGTGATGAGGTGCAGAGCATCCCGAGTGG
>NW_009270001.1:775478-777528 GCF_000687185.1 Egretta garzetta | reverse complement strand
CCGCGGCGGGATGCGCGGTGCCGAGGCGCTTTGCTGACCTTTCCTCCTCCGATGCTTTCCAGATGCCACCACCACCCACGAGCCACCCGAGGACACGCAGGTGCCTGTGCTGGCGCGGAAGCTGCAGGTGAAGTTCAATCTCCGGTCCTCGCCGCACGCCGAAGAGGATGGTTGCGCACTCGCCATCGGCCACCACGAGTGTCTGGAGGAGTGCAAGTTCAACCTGACAGCCAAGACCTTCTTCATCATTCACGGGTGGACGGTAAGTATGGAGAATCCTGGGTGGCTCCAGGCGATGCTCAGTGTTCAATCTGCCTGCTTCAGGGAGAGCAAATGGCAACGGTCTGCGTGCCACAGAACACGTGCGATTTGGGACAAATTTTTGTGTTTTGAGCATTGTGGCCTCTTAGTAGCTGCACCTGAGGTCTCTGGAGCAAAGCGATGTGGGTCATAGAGCATCCCAGAATAGCAATGGTTGGAGGGGACCTCTGGAGATCACCCTCCAAAAGCAGGCTCACCCAGAGCAGGGGGCACAGGAGATCGTCCAGCTGGGGGTTGAATATCTCCAGAGCAGGAGACTCCACACCCCCCGGGGGTCATCCTTGAGAACTCTGTGAAATCACCCAACTCATTCACAACTGCCCAAGATCGCTTCATTTCTAACATGAAGGTGGTAAAGGGACCTTGTGATTTTTTTTTTTTTCCCTAAAAACTAACTGACCATATAGCAGTGGCACTTGGCTTGGCACGTGTATAGACTTTACACATCTTAGCTGCGTGTCTGCAGCCTTGGCTTCTGCTACGTGGCCTCCTTGATAAAGAAATGAGAGGGGAGAGAAACTTTATCAAGCTTTCTTCTTCTGCCTGCGATGTGGCTGTGCACGAGGGGACTTATCAACTCTACCAGGGCATATGCAAATGGGGGTGCCAGGACTGGAAAATAATTTTATAATCCATCACAATTTCTGAAGCTCTTATGAAAAAGAGCGATAAAGCGGCATGTAACATATGCCTCTCCCTCCTGCCTTAATAGGCAAGGTGGCTAATTGCCTCTAGAGTCTCCCAAAACCTGTTTTTCTTACCCCATTAGTGCAGTGCTGAGAAGTAGTGGGGTTTGCAGAGGAGCATCCAGCTGGAGCAGAACATGTAAATGGCATACAAATAACTTCCCCCTAAATAATGTAATCTGGGTCCTGCCAGCTGGAAACTACCACCTGAATCTCTTTTCTAGATGAGTGGCATGTTCGAAACCTGGCTGGGCAACTTGGTATCTGCTCTTCAAGAGAGGGAGAAGGATGCCAACGTGGTCGTGGTGGATTGGCTTCCGCTTGCCCACCAGCTCTACACCGATGCTGTGAACAACACGCGGATTGTTGGAAAGAGCATAGCGAGGCTGCTTGACTGGCTGCAGGTAACGCGAGTTACGAACGGTCTCTGTTGTAACACTCCGTGGGGGAGCGTTGCACAAGCGAACGGAGGATACACCAGCTCCAGTGCTCATGAGTGGGGAAGGCTCTGGTGTAAGCCAAACCCCAAGGCTTGGTGGGGCGATGGCTCCTAGCTAAGGCACCACGCTCAGTCCTTGCTCCCTTTCCTGGGAGATGCTGCTCTTGCAGTGTGCTTGGAGCAGTGATGTTGAAGTTGATTTCAAATTTAGGAGTCCTTCCTCCTGCCTGAGCAGTGGGAACTCAGGAACTGGGTGCTCAAAGCCAGCATTGGCTTGGCAAGAGGGTGGAAAAGGAGAAGGAAAAGGCCCACGGTGCTACGCTTGCTTGGCACTTGAGTCCATGGTCAGTACTGAGGTGTGCCGGCAGCTCCCTGGGGAAATGCTGCTCAAGCAAAAAAATAATCATAATTGGGCTTGGAAGCTAGGTTCTGTGGTCAGGGGCGCACCACAGGTGCATCCAAACCCTTCAACTTCTACTTGTCTTAACGAAATAAAAAACAAAGCACACTTGTCTGCTCCCTCCTTCCAATCTATTAGAGTTGGACTTCAGAGTCCTGCAGATAGGAGCGGTGCCAGCTGTCCTGAAAGACAGGGGTCAAATTA
>NW_009270001.1:755560-775418 GCF_000687185.1 Egretta garzetta | reverse complement strand
TGGGTACAGCCTGGGCGCCCACGTTGCCGGTTTTGCTGGTAACCACGTCCATGGGACAATAGGCAGGATTACAGGCAAGTGGCTTTTTAAGCAGTCTCTTACCTTTCCATAGTGGTGGCGAGTTTCCCCGAAGAGGCTCGTTTCCTGTGTTGTTGCAATGTTGTTTTGGGCTTGCGTAGACAGAAATGACAAGCTTCCTACCTGTGGTGGCAGTGGGGAGTATGAGGCTCTTGACATGAGAAAATATCTCAGCTTTGAACCCCAAATGTAGGGGAGGTTCAGTGAAAAACCTTTCAGAGGACAGCCTGATCTTGAGTATATTTGAAGTTAAAGGTGGGTTCAAAACAAGCCCAGCTCAAGTTCTTACTATCCAAATCCTAAGCCTCCAAGTGATACCAGTTTTGTAATTATAGCTCATAAACTAATAGAAGTGAGAGCTATTGAGTGTACTTTGTCCCATAGGATGTTTGGTCAAAAAAAAAAACCACCCCTAAACAAACAAACCCAACCCCTCATTCTGAAAATATCTTGAAGAGAGTGCTTCTGACTCCAGAAGAAAGCTGATTTCAACACGTGAGAACTTAGGGCATGGTACAAGGGCTTGCATTAAGCGTTTAAATGGGACACTGGCAGTGAGAATTCCTCAGAGCCTAGCAATAAATATCTGTATTTAGTTAAGCAGGAAAAAAAAATTAAAGCACCTGACAGTCAAGTTGGGGAATGGCTCAGGAACTCTGCTTCAGGTTGTGGGTGAGGCTCAGAAGTTAACAGAAAGTCCAAAACCCATCGTGAGATCTCAGATGCAGGAATTACCTGGCTGCTGCTTAAAGTTGTACTAGTCCCTCTGTATGTCCAGAGACTAAATGCAGCCAAGGCAGCTTTGGCTACCAACAGTCTCTGTGGGGTGCTAGACCTCTTCTGGTGTTCAGTCATCTGCTACCTCTTGAAGTATCTCTTCCCTGTGACCTAGCAAAGACTCCTCGCTTCCAACAGGCAATCTGAAGCCATTGCTGTAGAGCAAACTGGTGCTACTACTGGGTTGTGTTGCTCCAAAAGTGGTATGGGACATCTTCATTTGTTCCCTCTGTGAGTCCACGGTGAAGAGATCTTGGGGGACAGTAGCTGTGATGAGGCAGGGACTGTCTGTAGCACTTGGTTAAGGGCGCTGCTAACAGCGGGCTCCTGGCTATATTCTGTATGAAATAACCCAATTTCTTACCTGGCATCTTGCCTACTCTCTCTAACACCAGGCTTGGATCCAGCCGGCCCTATGTTTGAAGGAGTGGACCCTAGCAAGCGCCTCTCCCCCGATGATGCTAACTTTGTGGATGTGCTACACACCTACACAAGGGAAACACTAGGCGTTAGCATCGGGATCCAGATGCCTGTAGGCCACGTTGACATCTACCCCAATGGGGGAGACTTCCAGCCTGGCTGTGGATTAAGTGATGTCTTGGGAGCAATTGCCTATGGGAGTAAGTTCTCGTTACTTATTTTGCCTCTGGTCGGTGTAGACTCCTCACAAATAGACTTGGGCTGATGCTGGGGGATGATCTGATTTGCAAGAGCAGAGAACTTTTTTCCTTCTAAACTGCTTGTACTACTAGAGATAGCTGCTAGAAACTAGATCTGCTTTTAATTCTGAAGTAGCGTGTTCTTACTCTAACACCTGATCATAAACTATGGTGGTCTTACGCTGGGTCTAGAATCCTCTTTAAATCTCTTTTCATGGTAGCCACTAAATGACAAGTCCTCTTCAAGCCTCTAGCACTAACCTCTTGAGTTGCTGGTGTTTGAAAAATGTTCAAGTTTGGCCATGCTCAACTCCCGTTGAGCTACAAAAAGGTATAGCTCACCGTATCTTATCAGCTGCTGACGTGACGAATGCTTAAACAAAACCTATCCCTCGCAACTCTGCTTCCCTAGCAATCGGTGAAGTTGTTAAATGTGAACACGAGCGGTCTGTGCACCTCTTCGTGGACTCCCTCGTGAACCAAGATAAACAAAGCTTCGCGTTTCAATGTACCGATTCCAGTCGCTTCAAGAAGGGCATCTGCCTGAGCTGCCGGAAGAACCGCTGCAATGGCATTGGCTACAATGCCAGGAAAATACGCAACAAAAGAAACAGCAAGATGTACTTGAAAACAAGAGCTGACATGCCGTTCAAAGGTAGGCTTTCCCTCTGAAAAAGAGCAGAAACTTACCTCTAGGAGCGGATTCCCAAAGTCAATGTTGGGAAAGATGTAGAGGTAGAAGAGTAGCATCACCGCAAAGCAGCGCAGCACCAGGCGTTAGCCTTTTGCTGTTACCTGGTTGCGTTGCCATTCTGGGGCGTTACTGCGCTCCTTGCTCCATCTAAAATCAACAGGGCTCTGGCCATAAGGAGACACTGCCTTCTGAGCAGGACTGCAGCTCAGTCATACTTGTAAGACCACCCAGACGCATGTCATACTTGTAAGACCACCCCAAACTTAGAGCAGAGCAAGGTTTGGGGAGCCCTCCTCAGAGCAGACTTGCTGTTGTTGCGTAAACATCAACTTAGTAATCAGTAGGGGCAGGCAAAAGTGATGAATGATGTCTCAATAAATGCAGGGTCTTGCCTTTGCCAGCCAACGCTGTTTCACAAAGAGTGATGCTGAGCAATGTTGTCTCTCAGCAAAGGTGGTTCCATCTATGCTCTCCTTGTTTCTCTCCAGTCTACCATTATCAGATGAAAATGCACGTCTTCAGCTACAAAAGCTTGGGAGAGGCTGACCCCACTTTCTCCGTCACCCTTCATGGCACCAATAGAGACTCTGAACCCCTCTCTTTAGAAATGTAAGTAAGCTGGCCTGTTGTGCTTGCTCGTGGCCACCGGGACCGCACAAGGTGGCCTTACTCTTTTTTTTTTTTTTCTTCTGGTAACGCTAGCCCTGAGCCTCACTTCATCACCAGGCAAAAAACTTTTCATGCAGTAATTTAAATATAATTTATTGCTGAGAAAGCAATTTGATGTCCCCAGTCCTCTATATATTAGCTTTCATGGCTCATTGTTGAAATACTTTGTTTTGCTCTTCCCCTCTACCATCTGGATATAATCTGAAAGCACCCATATCTCTGGAGGCATCGTTGACCTCCTTTAGCTTCTCCCAGAAGAAACACAACGCGTGAAATTCCCATTTAAGCTATGGAAGGGTGGTTGAGCCAAACGCATGATGCATTGTACTGAACCAGCTATCTGAGCTTGCTTTCTCCAGTAATTAACAGGTGACAGCTGAACACACAGCACTTAATAAGCTGCAAAGGGCTCTGTTTAATTTCTTGGAATGAATGAGCATCTGGCATGCTTCCATAAGGAAGAAATGTTGAGTCTCTGCTTGTCTTTCAGGCTTGATCAAATTGGCCTAAATGCTACAAACACCTTCCTGGTCTATACTGAAGAGGACATGGGTGAACTTCTAAAAATAAAGCTCACCTGGGAGGGAACATCTCAGTCGTGGTACGATCTGTGGAAAGAGCTGAGGAGCTACTGGTATCGGCCTGCAAAGTCCTCCCAGGAGCTGCATATCAGACGCATACGTGTGAAATCTGGGGAAACGCAACAGAGGTAATAACTGTGTTAGGCTGCAGGTGACCTGACTTCAGTCAAAAGTCAAATAAAAAATTCAATTGAAAGGAGAAATATTCAGAATCTAGCAAGAAAAGTTGGGGGTTTCAACTTAGCTGGTACCTTGGACTGTGTTTCCTCTTTGGTGTTACCAGCTAATGCTCCCTCGTGGCACAGGAGAGTGGGCTACTTGCCAACAGGAGGTTGCAAACTAGGCTTTAAGCAAAACCAGTCACTACAGATCAGATCTGAGATGTTCTTTTGCCTTATTTAGCTACTGGGACACTGTCTTGCTTGCCCTTGGGGACTAAATTAGCCTACTTCAAAACTGTTTAGGTCACACCTGAAAGGTAAAAGTACAACGCCAAAAATACTGAAATGTAGATGGGCATGGCTATCATTTACATGCATAATGTGCTGATTTGGCACAACAAGCTAGACCTAAAGCTGCAACATGGTGACGCCAACTCCTTAAGCCCTATATTGCTCCTTCCGAGATCTCTGTAATCGGAAAGCTACCTGAGCAACCAACAAGAAGTAAAGCTGCCAAGCACATAGCGCTGCGCTCCCAAGTCTTGTGCTACTCTTGTTCTGAAGGTGACCCAGCTCTGTCAAAGCACAGCAGTCGATATTGATGATTTTCCCATCTTTTTCAGAGCTTTAATTGAGCCTCCCAAGTCTTGTGCTACTCTTGTTCTGAAGGTAACCCAGCTCTGTCAAAGCACAGCAGTTGATATTGATGATTTTCCCACCTTTTTCAGAGCTTTAATTGAGCATCACGAGGACGGAGCCAGACTCTTTGCAGTGGTGTCCAGCCACTGTGCAATGGGCACAAACTGAAACATAAGAGGTTTCAGTTGAATATGAGGAAGAACTTCTTGACTTTGAGGGTGACAGAGCACTGGCCCAGGCTGCCCAGGGGGGTTGTGGAGTCTCCTTCTCTGGAGATATTCAAAGCCCACCTGGACGATGCCCTGTGTAACATGCCCTAGGTGAACCTGCTTTAGCAGGAGGGTTGGACTAGATGATCTCCCAAGGTCCCTTCCAGCCCTTGCCATTCTGTGATCCCCTATCATCTGTAAGGTGTTCTGCATCCTCATTTCTACAATCTATGAAACATAGGGGTAGTAGAAGCAAAGATCCCCAAATAAAATATTAAAATGGGAAATAAACCAGCCACTCAACAGGCTAAGGGTGTATCAAGGTGTTCCACAGGAAGGATGAGAAATCAAACAACTTGTCCTAGAATTAGCTTCAGTCCAGATTAAGTGTTATTTGTTAATCCTGGAGACAACAGGTACCCTCTCTTGACTTCCGATTCCTCCTCCTAGGTTTGCTTTCTGTGTGGAGGATTCCCAGCTGACCAGTATATCTCCTGGTAAAGAGCTCTGGTTTGTGAAGTGCACAGAGGAATGGCAAAAAAGGTAGGGAAAAGCAGCTAAGAGAAATCCTGTCTGATGTGTGTGGCTGTGCTGGGATGAGTGGAGCCAGGTTGGTTTTTTCTTTTGTTGAGACTCCTGGAATCTCTTTCTTTCAAAAGTTAATAAATTCTAGCCCAAGCTTCCCAGCTATAGGGCTTAATTTTCATGTGCATCTTGACTATCACTAACAAGGTGCTATTATCCTCACTTCTGATTTTAGTTTGTCATCCTGTTACCTTTACATCCTTACTACCAGGTTGGTATAACATGATCCCCTGGGCCTAAAGAACCTGTCTGCTTGCTGTCGTGGCAGATGCTAAAAATAAGGTGCTACCAATACCTGAGAGCCTTGCAATAGCAGAGAGCTAATTAGAGGCATCTATTAACTGCCCTGTAAAACAGAGGGAAGCTGGGAGTGCAGGGGATTCCCTCAAAGGCTGTTTCAGCCTTGTAGAATATTTTAAGCTGCCAAAAATATCTCTTGATCAAGTTTGGGCTCAACTACACGAGCAAGATGCAGCCAAGGCTTTGCCACAGTGTTCCAGTGCTGACTCCTGCTGCTTCATCTCTGGCTATCGCCAATCTCTTCTGGTTCAGGAGAACCCAAACTCAGCTGTTGCCAGAGTATCTCAGCCCTGCTTAACCTCTGGGGGGACTTCCCAGGCACCTAGGATCAGTCCTCAGAGCATGACTTCCAGTAAGTCTGGTCCCAGCAGTGACAGCTTGATTGCTTCAAAACGCTACTAGAGGCAGTCTGGATGAAGCCCTGTTTGTTTGACTAAACGATGGTCTCCTTCAGATGAAGCCTGGCCTTTTGGCCTCTCTTAAACCTCAATTTGTAAACTTAGAGCTTTGTCGCTTCTAATCTGGAGACCAAGTGCTTGTTAGGGCTAGCAGAGCCCTGCGGAAGTCGTGCTTTGCACAGCCCTGTGGGGCAGCAGAGCTCAGCTCAGGAACGCAAGCTGGTACCGTTCCAGGCTTGGCAGGATCTAGCAAGCTGTGCAACATACGGTAGCAAACAACTCCGTGAATGAAACCCCTGTGCAAAAACTTGTTGCTCTGCCACAAGTCTGGAAAGATCAAGTAAATATTCCTGCAGGTACAATAAAAGGCTGTTTGGATGTGCTACTCCATAACCCCCATAAACCAGAATTGCTGGCAGATAGGCCCTTCCCGCTTCACTCGTGGAATACAGCTTTTGCACGAGGCGGAGGAGTGGATCTGAGGTCCAAAGCACTACGGTTTTTCTAGGAAACGATCCTTCCTCCCAAAGATCATGAGGAATTACTTGCTGTTCAGCTCTCTGTTCCTGCCAAATCACTGGGGGATCATAGTTCCCTATGTGGAGACTTGAGTCTGCAAACATCTGTCCATCCTGAATGGATCTGGACAGGCAGAAGCTAGCGTCAAGACCTGTAATTTCTGTTTGCAGCCTACTTGCGTGCATAATGTCTGCTTCAGGCTCTCATTGAGTAGCTACTGGGCAAAGTGCTGCTTTGACAGAAGAAAACACCAACCTGTACTGTCTAAACCTGTTCTTGGTGTCCTAGAGTTTCTTAGGAATTATTTATTACTCCTCTTAACTTCTACATTTAACTAGATTTCTTTTTTTCCTCTCCCTCTGCTTTTCCCAGATCTGTCTCAAATTTGCTCTGAAGACTTCTCTAAAGACTCACAACTGAGCAACCTAGATGCATGAAGACCATGCAGGTGGAGAAATGCTCTGGGAAAAATCTGGCTTGGTAGCACTTAGAGCAACTAGCTCTTCAGGACAAAACCATCTTGGATCAGATGCAAGAACCTGAGGAGCAATTGAGGGACGGTGGTCCTAGACCTAGAATAACTAAAACTACATTCTCCCTTCCCCAAGGAGCCTGGTTTGTGCATTTAACCTTACCTTGACCTGTTACACGCTGCATTTCCTGCCTGCTCCCATTAACCAGGACTACGGATGAGATCTTCACAGATCTGGACCTCAGCAATGATCTTCTGGTCTGCCTGCCAGTGGAGTTGAGAAGATAACTGTGCTAACTGCCCATCAGACTGTTGGTGACAGAGCTGCCAAGAACAAATTAGCATCTAGGGTAGGAGTTACCATGGGTCCAGTAGCACTAGGGGCTGTGGGAAGATGAGACCAGCGCAGGTCAAGTGTGTGGGGTTGTTCAGGGGAGGGGTGGGAATAAGCACAACGCCACTTAACTTCAAGTTGTCCTTTGCTTGCCTTAAAAATAGTCCATTCTGTGTCTGGCTGATACCGAAATCTCTATATATAACCTTAGAAGAAGGTGGTACTCCCTCCTCCCTGTACCCAGGGCAAAGCACAGTGCAGATGGTAGGTGATGGTGTTGGCAGCTGCTCCTTGCTCCCCAGCCAGCGTCTGCAGTGAGGCCATCCGGTCTCGTGCATCAATCTTACCGACTCGTAGGGGAGGCGGAAGGTTCTGAACCATGCTGCTTCAGGAGAGCTTTGCACCAGTCCTTGTAACTACTGAGAATGCATTTGCCTCTGTTCAGATGCTGTTCTAGTACCAGTGCGTAACTAAGACCTTATTTTGGGGCAACGTATTTAACCAAGCCAGATGACGTCCTACCCTCATTGCCATGATGTCCTGGTTGGATTCCCCAGTGCCAGATGAACTTGGCTTTGCTCCAACTTTGACAGACTCCCTACAGCTGCCCTGTGTGCAGCAGAGTGGACCTTGTCAGAGGTGAACTAGACTTTTTTTTTCTTTTTTTTTTGGAAAGGAGACTCATGTAGCAGCTCTTGAACTTTTGGCATGCAGAAAGGCAATCTCAAAAAATGGTGTTGCCTGTGGTGCACTAAGTTCTGAAGACTTAGCAAGTCCTCCTGAGGCCTGCAGTTCTCTGAGTTCTTGTAGAGCTTCAATCCAACCAAAGCAAGCACATTTAGAGATTTTTTTTTTCATGGTTTTATGCAAAGGCTTCAATAACTGAAGCCTTTGGTAAGTATCTGTGACTTGTCACCGTGCCATACTTAAAGTGGTTTCAAAGCCCTATTTGTATATTGTGGTTTTTGTATGACTTAAAAACGTAATTTATTTCTCATATTGTACATATGTAAAGTTTTAAACAGTTTGGTTTTGAGTAACAGTTTTTATAAGCCTTAAGACAAAAAATAAAGGGCTTGGTAAAAATCAATGAAGCCTTGTTATTGGTCTACCACAAGCTTTGACATGCCTTGCTGGAACAACAGCACATAGCCATCTTGTCCCCATCCTGCAGGCCACTGAGACCAGCAGAAAGAAGAGGTGAAGGCAGAGCAGCAGCCAGTAGGTGCTGGCAAGTAGGTGCCCTTATCCAGCACCTTCCTTCCATGTCCTCTCCAGGCTGCGTTGCCACCCTAGGCTTGGTCCCTCCACCCATGCAGCACCAAGGATCTCCAGGAATGGACCAAAGTCACTGTCTACTTGTCTGTCACAGCTCCCAAGGTGCCCATCATACAACATGACAGGTCTACTCCTAGCTTTGGCCTAGCACTGAGATGGTGATTTCAATGGCACCCTGAGATCATCTTTTTTTGGGGGGGGAGGCATTTTCTGTCTTCCTCTTCCCCACGCTGGCTGTAAGACACGCTCAAGCAGGGACAACCACCAAACCCATTAACCTTTCCTTCCCACCCTGTTTTCTTTCAGCCATGGCAATACCAATACTGCTTTTGGCTGGGGGGAGAGCGAGATTTTGTCCCTTGCTCTCTCTGGCTATTGCAGTGAGCACAGAAGGCTCTGGAAAGACCATCGCTGCTCTGCCAGGCTAGCCAGGACAGGTTAGGACAAACTCCCTCTTCTCCCTCCACTTCCTGCATTAATGCTTTTTTTTCCCCCATTGAATGTAATGTTTTTTTTCCCCTGAAATGCGTCACCCTTGCCTGACTTCAAGAGTTAGCCCGTTAGTGAATAATTTTAAGAAAACTTACCCAAATCTGATCACAAACTGAGGTTTTTCCCAGCAGCCGCGCCATCAAATTTAAGGAAACCTCTCCATGCTTTGCCTACCCCCGACACAAATCGGTGGCACGAATCCAGTAGCAACAGAAGGACTTTGCAAACAAAGTAAATACCTCCAGGCTGTGGAAGATTTACATGAAATCACTTAGTTAACCTTTTCCTATGAAAAGAAAAATTTGCAAGGAAAATTACCTTTGTAGCTTCAGCAGAGCGATGGGGAGGCTGTTTGATGCTTGCAGGGCCCCTAATTAGGGCAGGGTTAGGGTAACGGCTGGATTTGATGATCTTAAAGGTCTTTCCCAATCTAAACGATTCTATAATTATTCTGCACCCCAGAGCTGGAGGTTTTTTTCTGATGTGGGGCTACCTTCCACCCCATGCAGAGATGGGGGGACTCTGATACCAGAACTCATTTACGTAAGTGGCTGCTTATTTTGGTTTCAGATCCCCTCCTGTAGCAGTGATGGGCTACGGGTCTACAGCACCCTAGCTGCAGTGCTCCTGCAAGGGATGCATTCCCGGTTAAATCAGAGACACAACGCGTCCAGCCATTTGGGACTCATTTTTTTGCACGCTACCCCTTGGATACAGCTGCAGCGCAAGGGCTGGTGCCTCTTGCAGGACGATTCTCCTGCAAGAACAAGCGGGTGCCGGCCCCTTTCGCATCCAGCTGTTCTCTAGAAGGAAAAGGATGAAGAATACAAGCTCACGAGAAAGGAGGAACAGGCTGCAGCTCTTTCACATCCCCTCCAGGCATCTGGCCCTTTGCACGGCAAATGTGGCCTCCCCAACGCATCTCTCCTGCTGCTCCATGTACAGAGGCTGGCGTCACACCTCCTGGCACGACGACATCCAACCCTGCACAGTTCCCCCCAGTTAGGAGTTTGTACATTAGACAAGTGGAAAAAAAAAACAAAAAACAAAAAACTACACACCAAAGGGAAGGGCCTGTTTTGCTGAAGTCTCTAACAAATTTAGGATCGGCACAGCAGGCATCCCCCAAATCTGTGCCAGGCAGGGCTGAGGCTGCGGGCTGGACCTGCCATGGGGCTGACCACCGGGCTTCCTGGCTGCCTGGCATCCCTCCCCCTCCCCCAGATTTATTCGGGATCGCTTTTTCACAACTGCTCCATTCAGATCCCACCAAAGGTCAGGCTGTGTCTCCAGAGGAACAATACGCCCCGCACAGGGAATGCTTTTCAGCCCTCCTCACCCCCCTATCCCGGGGCTGCCCCGGCAGCTGCGTGCGAGCACCAGCTCCCGTGAGCAGCAGCGATCGGGCGGTTTCACCAGGTCCAGCCCCACGTCCCTGCTTTTGAAGGTAAGGTGAACACAAAGTCTGCCTGGAGTTTGCTTCTCCCCCAGTACACCACCACCCTTTCCTTTGGCCGGTGCTGCAGAAGTCCCTGACACGGGCGGTCCCGGCTGTCTCACGTAGACAGTTTCCAAGCTACAAAAAATCTGGGCAGAATAAATTCAACACAACAGTTGCATTCAGGAAGAGAAAGACCGGCCAGTCCTTTCAGGAGCAAGGGCAGCACATTCTTCGCTGGCTTCCCGTGTTGAAATAACGAGGCAGCCCCACTCCACCAGGTAAAGCTTTTCAGCGGTCCCCAAAAGCAGCCTCACGGAAAGATGACCACAACTGTCCAAGAAACCCAAGATTCTGCTCCTCGGACCGCGGTAACAAGTTGTAATTTTATGCCTGTTCAGATGCTGACATTCCAACATAAATTATACAGCTCGTTGCCTTCCTGGCGATCCCGTCCAGCCCAGCAGCAAAGACAAAGAATGCGGCAACTCTTGCAAATCCGTGCAAAAGTATCGGGGGACCTCACGCTGCCCAGAGGGATGGGTAAAGTGGCTTGACCCAGAGCTGACCCAAGTTTAAAAGAAAAATCAGATCACCTTTTATTGCTCGAGTATTGGGGTTTTTCCTATCTCTGTCCTTTCTGTTCGAGGTTGTGTTGCAGCTGTTTCACAAAGCTTTACGATGTTTATGGCAAACCATATAAAGAAGACACGAAATGCAAACGTTCAGAATCCTTTTTTTCTGACATGACTTGTAATAAGACTGGAAAATGAGGAAAAGGGACCAATAAAAGTAAAGCTTTCCAGACCACGCTGTTCCACCTCTCCTAGCCAGCTGTCCTAATTACTGCAAAACAGGCAAACCAGCTCAGATAAAGTAAGAAACGACCCAAGACTTGGACCAAACCTTAAGGCAAATCTGGTTGACTTTTTTCCCTTCCTTTTCATATGGCTTTCCATATCCTGTTTTTGGCTGAAAACAGATGTATCCTACCAAATTATGAAGAGAAAAGCCACATTCAGCTTAGCTGGAGCTAAGCAAGTAGACTGAAACAATCTTACTCCCATGCCATAAAATCTGCAGATGTTAATGAGAAGAAGATCCTTGCGCTGCAGATCTCTGCAAAACAGCCGAATCTGTCGGTTCTTTGAAGAACCCATTAAAGAAACACCCATGGAAAAGCTGGGTTAGATATTTCATGCGTTTCAATGGAGGGAACTTCCAACGACAGATCTCGAAATATCAGTTGGATAATAAAGCTTGGAATTTCTCTCTAAATTTCAGAATGGTGGGTCTGGCTGGTTTACAGATAGAATCACAGAATTGTTTAGGTTGGAAAAGACCTTTAAGATCGTCAAGTCCAACTGTAGATGACTGAAGTTATTCAGAAAGCTTGCTGCGCTCTATACAAAGGGTTTGTTAGCGTTGACTTTATTGCTGAGGAACGTGAATCCGTGTGATGGTCATCACCAAACTGCACCACTGTGGATAACATCAGTGTGCAAACCAAGGAAGCCTGGGTGCGAGAGCAGCACAACTCTCCATGATCAGGCAAGGCTACAATCCTCGGCACGTTAACTTGCAAATAACTAAATTCAAACATGACAAAATCAACCTGTAGCACGAGGAGATTAACAGCTTTGCCTTAACCCCACAGGTCAGTGACAGAGACAACCCCCGAATACCTTGACCTTGGATAACTGCTCAGCATGCGCACCAGGAGGGTGCATGGTCTTCTCTTCCGAGCAGTTTTCATGCATAGAAAAGTGATTAAAGAGTTTCTTTTGCTTACTGAAGCTTTCTTCTACTTGTTCAGCCTGGTCTAATATGGTCTACCACCCCATATTCCCATACAATATGCCACAAGGCGAAGGAAACCGAAAACTAAAAGAGAGAGAAGGACACTTCTAAAGGCTGTCATGGCTGAACATCTCTTCTCAGGAAAGAAGCAGCACGTTTACAGATTGTGCGTATTTGCCTCAATGATTTCAGTAAGCAAAGCCAAAGCTGCAAGAGCAGGGACACGTTAGCTCTTCTGTGAGTTGTGTCTGCAAAGCTTCCTCCCGGCCTCGTCTCAAGAGCTCTGAGCAGACGCTTTCGCAGAAGTTCAGGTTCACCCGCCAGGGCACCGCTCAGTAGGACACACACAACGAACGCAGCTAAGCACATGCACAACTCTTCCAGCTGGGTTCCCTTTGAAATCCACAGGAGTTTTTCCTCAGATTTCAGCAGAGATGCTGGTTGAAGGAGGTGACAGAAGCTGACCTATTGCTGATAAGCCTAGGCGAGGAATATGCTCCGCACTTTGCAAGACTGGATGCAAAAGGCATAAATTTAGAAAAATTAAACTTCATATGCATTTTTCCCCCCGTTTCTTCTTCCCATCATCCCCAGTTACTGGCCTAAATTCCTGTCTGAAGTCCAAGCCACACGCTGCCTCCAAGCCAGCTCCAGTAAGAACATCAAAGCACTGACCTAGACCGATTCTGCGTTCTGGCCAACAGCTACTTTACAGGACACGATGAACTTTATATCTAGTGCATCTTTACAAAGCTGAGCCAAAAGAAGCTCTGGTTTTTCAGTTTGATCCAAAGATCCTCAATTAACTTCTGCTGCTCTGCAATGTGATTTTAGTGTTCCTTAAAGCTGTTTCCCCTTCCCCAGCAGAAGACCATGAGAAATAAGCAGAGAAAACCTGCCAACTACGTGGAAGAAGCAATGAACCTGATTGTATAAATCAAATGCTGTCAAATGATTAAGTTAAAAAAAAAAAAATAAGGGGAAAAAAGAAAGAGGAAAAAACAACAAAAAAAGCATCTGCGCTTCCTTTTCTTCTAGTCCTGATACAAGTTATTAAGAAGTGGGGGGAGGCAAGGACAAAAATCAATGATGATTTATGGCTTATGATATTTAAATAGATACTATCTCCTTAAGATAATAATCACTAATACTGGAAATAACTAGGACAGGAGAAAATATCCAGAAAAATTTTCCACTCTTCCATTTATACAAAAACTGTAAGTTAAAAAAAAAACAAACCAAAAACATTTTGATGAAGACCGTGTTAATTCAGGCCCCTGGAACCAAAGCCAAGCTCTCCTGTTCATCATTAGTTTCCAGAAACCATATAGAAGACAACTTTTTTTTTGTTAATTCTGCATCATCACGACTCCTCTCACCTCGCAGCTTGTGAAAGTCAACCTGCACCCATGTTTCTGAAGCTGCTTCCTGGGACTGGCTCCTACCCATGAACCACTGCCTCTCCCTGGTAGATCCATAACAGTTTTCCTCATTGCTTTTTCTGCTAAGCTTGAAGAGAATTGTCCTCTTCCACCGCTGTCTACGTTTGGAGAAATGGCGAGCCCATGCTTGTTCTCCAAAGGCTCGATATCTATGCCCAAATATTAGCTGGAAAATTAAAAACCCCAGCGGCTGCCGGTGCAATCCCACCAGCAGTGCCATGGCTGGGGTCACCCCTGGGCAAAACTCTCCCTCTGACCCCCAAGCCCACCTCTTTCTCAGTCTTTTCCTTCTACCTTCTCCATTTCCCATTACTCATATTCTTTTAACCCCTCTCCACCATGAAGTTATGCTCCATCCATTTAGCTCAACCTCACCACTCCCAACCCATCCACCGACACGTCATTACCCAGATGGTTCTTCCCACCTCCATTGCTGGGAAGCAACCTCACAGCACAGCACTTGGACAAGGACAACCTACATTTCAGCTCACTTCAAAGCTCAGCCAACATCCTGAGTGCCTCCTCATCTTCTTCCCATGTGCTCAGCTCCCCCCCAGATGTATCTCCTGGAAGACTTTGAGCCCTGTCCCCTTCCTTAGCAGGTAGAAGAACGGCAGGTATATCCAGGACAATCTTTGAAGTACCTGATGATGAGTTGCTCCCACCCTGGAGCAGAAACCCCACTCATGATCCCAGTAACACCTGGGATGAGATGGGCCATGACATTACCTTAATGAGTGGATAGTGTGTACATGGGTTCCCATGTCCCTGTACCTCCAGAGCCATGTACCCAAGCAGCTCAGCTCAGGGAAATGATTTTTATAAACTTTGTCCATAAAGAGGGATGGAGGAGAGCTTCCTCCAGCCAGGCCACCATCCACTCCCTGCCATAGCCCTTTAGGGCGCTGGCAAGGCTGGAGGAGATGCAGCCCTTATCTCTTCCTGCGCAGAGGCACTTGGAGCTTGGTCTTCTCAGTCTGCATCATCTCCTAGGACTTCTCAGGAGAAGTGCAGTTAGGAGCCCCTCCTCACCGACATCTTATAAAGGCATCTGGTTAAAGATGTCCCTGCTCACTGCAGGGGATTGGGTTAGGGACCTTTAGAGGTCATCTTCCAACCCAAAACATTCTAGGATACTATGAAACCTCTCTGTTAAACTTCCACAGAGAGGTGGAAGCCACAGGTGCATTGCTGGACCCCATCCCTCTTGGCTGGGTCACGCTGCTGCTGGCCATTTCGGCCACCTTGTAAAGCCAATGCAATAAACACCTTCCAGATGGTGTGGAATCACCCACTGTGAGCTGTGATAACAGCAGCATGTGTGGTGCACCCAGCCACAGTGGAAGCCACCAGAGGTCAAGCCAGTTTGCCAAATATCAGGCCCTCCCTTGCTGGAAGATGCTATAGAAGCCAAACAGAACATCCTGAATGTCAAAGGCATTTACGAGGCTCCCTCCTCAGTATCTTTATGGATCCTGGCTTGAGTGTCTGGAAGAAACAGCCTCTACTCACAGCAAGAGCAACCTTTCCTGGGAGGTCCCTGAAAGGTGGTGTAGCACTGGCTCCTGTGCTCTGCTGTCGTATCAGCAACTTGGAAAGGATATATGATGAGACCTCTCCTCCCGCATGCTTCTAAGCTATCATCTGCTGGTGATCATACCTAGACCTTACCTAAATTTGTGGCCAGTTTGAGAATTTGAGGCGAAGGACCGGGTCCTCCACCAGCCAGGCTCCTTGTCATGCTCAAGGCGGGGAACCGCTGTGGTCGTACGACAGCAGAGCTTTGATCTCTGCTCACACTATCAATTTGTTGGTTTGGTTTTTCTTTCTAGCAGGATAAAGCCACCTGCAGCACCTGCTTTACACCAGCTCCAGACCTGGCCTGGAGAACTTAAAACAGCTTCTCACTGTCAGGGGCAAGCGGGGGCTGATTTACACCTTGGGAGATGGGCACACGAGCGAGCGTTTGTTTGTAAACCAAGAATTATTTATTCCTCTTATTAATTCAGGATCCTTCAGAAGGCACACCACGTCAGCCCCATTCAGCAGCCCTTTTATTTATTATTTTATTCCTGCATAATCCGTGCTTCGAACAAAGATGCACATTGTTCTACCCCGTGGCTGACAAACAGAAACTGTTTTTTAAAGTCCTGCTGCGTTGTTTTCTCCCAGTTTTGCTGAATCAGCTTTTAAATGAAAAGCTTTTTAATGGAGGTTAAGAAAGAAGCAAAAATCTGTTTTTCTAATCCCACTGAGTTACCTCCTTATGCAGCTTCGACAGCGTTTTGTTGCTCCAACAAGCCAGGAGGCTGCTTGTGCCAGCTTAGCCAGAGTGCTCTGCCTAGAACATCCCATCCCATAGCTTTAACATGACTGAGCTCAAAAAACAAAGCAAAGGACTGAGTCTAGGCTTGGGCACGTACTGATGTAGTTTTTCCATCCTGCTTTTGGGGAAAAAATAAAATAATTGTTAATGAGGAGAAGTTGGGGCCCAGCGGCTTGCAGATTTTAGGAGCTGTTAACTTGAATTTTGCTCCAAATGGATGCAACGACCCGTGGCAGAAAGGTCCAGGGAAGGTCACAGGAGCCAAAAAAAAAAAAAGCTCACAGTGCTTGTTGAACTGCGGATGGTCTCTGTACCCATTGCAGTTAGAGCTGACCTATTGCAAAATACACACCAAGCATCTCCCTCCTGGCTACTGGACTCCTGTTGACTATCCAGAGTCTCTGGAGATGATGCTGAAGCAATCACAGATACAATATTTTGACTGGCTGGCTGACCACAAAAAGGGTCTCTGGTTATAGCACAGAACAGCAAAGTAGATCTAAGGTTTGTCATCAACGTTGATACTTAAGGACAACCTTAAGGTCACAGACTAGCCCAGACAGACCAAACATGCTATAAAACCCTTGGCAAACTGCCAAAACCAGACTCTGAAGTTGCTGGTCTCTGTTCCTACAGGATGCTTGAAGCCTACACAGGTATTCAGGTCTTGAGCCCAGAAATCCCTCAACAGCATGCCCATAACTCGCTGCACCGAGCGTCCACAATTACAGGTGAAACTGCTTCAGGTCTGGACACGAGCTGCTCATTGAGGCTTGGGAGGTGGGAAAGGATGTAACCAGCAAGCCAGCCTGGATGAAGGTGATTTTCAAGGGTGAAATCTATTTAAAGACAGACATTTATATTGGCCTCATCTTGAGCTTGTGGTTTCTTTCTTTGAGCTGAAAGTCTGATGGCTTAAGACAATTATATTGCAGATCTACAGCAAACACGGGGCAATGTTGTGGAGTGTATGAAGGCTACCAAGGGACTTCTTAGGACATACCAAGTGTGACCCCAGCTATCCATGTGGCAACCCTGTACACAGCTGTGTGTAAGCACAGGTTAGAACAGGCAGAAAGACACAGTCCCTCTCAACCCCGTGCATGATGTCAAAGACCAGCGTTGACCAAGGGTGAAAAAGAGGCACGCTTATTTTGGCAACTGCATCCTTCTTCCATGGTAGGAGCATGTTATTAGAGCTCCTACCTCATTGAAGTCTGCAGAAGAAGTAGTCCCTGATGTTGGGTCATCAAGTGGTAGCATTGAATTCCCAGCTTCTGGGTACGATCTGGTCCCCAAGACGTTACCTGCACCCTCAAGGGAGCACACCAGAAAGCCAACATTGCTGCTGAGGTCCCTTATTAATCCTGTAAGGCTTCAGGGCAACCTCCCAGCAGTTACTTCAAGCAACTTGCTCCACTCATCCATGACCAGGCCTCTTGGGTAACAGCAGAGGGATACGTTCCCCAAGCACCTCCAGTTTGGGGGCATTCAGGCTGGGGTGCATCAACTTAGAG
Source organism: Egretta garzetta (assembly GCF_000687185.1). Taxonomy (NCBI): domain Eukaryota; kingdom Metazoa; phylum Chordata; class Aves; order Pelecaniformes; family Ardeidae; genus Egretta; species Egretta garzetta. The sequence continues at coordinate 758,050 of NW_009270001.1, read as the reverse complement.
GGGCCATTTGCTGCCAGATTGCAAGCCAAAGCCAAAGAGACTGCAACTAGGAAGGGAGTAACTTTCTACAGACCATTGGCATTCCTAGAACGTTCAGCTGTTATCACGTCCTTTATTCTTCAAAACACCCAGAAAACAAGTCTAAGACTGTAATACTCCCTGCAAAAAAGCCCTTTCCTACGGCAGGGGAGACCATACCATTCCTAAACCTGAGGCCCCAGGCCAGTTCTCCAGCATGTTTTCAAGTGTTCCTGCCAGAACTTGGCATTTTACAGACTTTGTGGTGGATGTTTTTGCTTGTTGAGAGACAAGAAACACAGGTTTTGCACAGGACTTTCTACATACACAGGAATTTTGGTCTTGGAGCACCCCAGATTTCTAGATCCGTAGATAAATCCCCTTCTCAAGTCTACACTCACCTGTTGCAGAGAATCTGGACTTTATGTCAGCCCTCCCATGACCTCTTTCTCATACCTCCCGGAAAAAGTGGCCCAAGTGAGAGGACACTGGAGCAGATCTCAAACTGCTGGAAGCCCTGCCTTGGGCATGAAAATCAGCAAGGTCAGGTTATTAAAAAGATGCTTTGAGTTCCAAGAGCCTCACGAGTTGGGAAGTGCCTCCTACCATGTACCTGTCATCCTCCCATCATGAAGGAGCCCTGCCCTTGGATGGGGCTCTCTACATATTGGACAGAACATGAGAACCCAAGGGAGGTCCCCAGACAGCCAACCACCACTGCAAGAAGCACATATTCTCATTTTTTTGCCCTTAGACCTCACTGACAGGTATGGAAATCAGGCTGGAAGAATAAAAAAGAAACAGGAGCATACTCTGGGATGCGTTTTGGAGCACATAGCTGCATGGGCAATGTGTGCTGAGCCCCCAGCACGGTAGAAGGGGAAAGGCTCATGCATGCACCTTGTCTAAATTATCAACGCTCTGGAATGGGCTGCCCAGGGAGGTGGTCGAGTCCCCATCCTTGGAGGTATTTAAAAGAAGGATAGATGAGGTGCTTAGGGACATGGTTTAGTGGTCGGGTGGCAGGGTTAGGTTAAAGGTTGGACTCGATGATCTTAAAGGTCTTTTCCAACCAAAGCGATTCTATGATTCTATGAACGTCCTGTGGAGTATGGTCTGTGGAACACAAATATCCATCTAGCTATTGCTATATGTAATGATAAAAAAAGTTACCCCTGGTAACTCCTCTGCAGTGTCTATATTGACGTCTTTATCCCTTTTTCCTTAAAAAAAATTTAAAAAAAAAATCCCAACTCTTCAGCAAAATTTTAGATCCAACTTAAACAGCTAAGGTGAAGTCTTCGATCCAACTCAAACACCCAAGATGAGGATGACATAGCTGACTTTCCAGAATTTAGTCAAGGCTCCTCCATCTCATTCAAATTACAGCTCACTTAAAATCTTTATGGGTACTGGGAACAGCACTGAAAGCTTTATCATTTGGTCGAGTCCCCATCCCTGGGGGGATTTAACAGCCGGGCAGCCGAGGTGCTTAGGGCCAGGGTTTAGCGGTGGGATGGCAGGGTTAGGGGAACAGTTGGTCTTGGGGATCTTAAAGCTCTTTTCCAACCTAAATGATTCTGTGATTTTCCACAAAGCACAAAGAGACCTTTCCGAAGTCAGCATCGTACATTGATATATTGCCTTTAATCTACCAAACCCATAATCTCCTTCAAGGAAGGAATCAGGTTGTTTTGGCACAAATCTACCATACGGCAGCGGGGAACCCAGCATTAATAGCGCCAAATCCTCGCTCTGCATTTTTAACACAAGAAACCTTCCCAAGAGCTTGATCATGATTGAGCCTGCTTCAGCATTACAAGAAAAATAACATTTTTCTCTATACTTAACCAGTTTCTCCACTGCTGTTTGCTGGTTATTTGCCACCCGCAGGTATGATCAGCTCTTCACTAAGCCAGTGAACTGGTCTGCATTGACAGAAGAGCGGGAGTGGGAGCAAAAGCACTGGTTTTCCATATTTAAAACAGAGGAAGAGCAAAAAAAGTCATTAGCTAGTAAATTCATTCACTGCTACGCGGTAAAAAAAAAAAAAAAAAAGAAATCCTGAAGAAATTGTATCAAACGCTGCAGCATCTGAACCCCATTTGCTACCAAGGAGAACAAGGTAACATATATTTTTTCTTCACCTCTCATAAACCGGTTTGGTTTTGTTTCAAACCAGGTTTCCAGAGCCTGGTTCTGCGAGATGACATTTTTCTTGACTGGGTTGAAGGATAACCCATTGTTTCTCTCATCTGGAAACACCTTACAACACCGCACTTGCATTTATGGAGTCCCTTTAATCTTGGCTGAAGTGTTTATGGTCCATGGGCCTCATTCCACTTTCAGCTGCATCTGTGCAAGCCCATGCTGGTTGGGAGAGAGATGAATTAAAGGAGGGCAAAAAGCTCTGCAGCGTGTGCAACAGCAAAACAAGAATTAACTCCATATGAAGCCAATTTGGCTCTGGCA
>NW_009270001.1:731266-755531 GCF_000687185.1 Egretta garzetta | reverse complement strand
TCAGGGTAAAGAGAAGATAAAGAGATGGCTGTAGATCACCTTGAATAATAGAGCAGAATTTCATCCAGGGGATTTAACTGGAACGGGAAAGGTAGTAGATCTCAGAGGCCTCAAAGAAGATGGAAATCCCATTTTTCCAGGTGCTGTACAGGTACCCACTAAATAAAGAGCCACTTCGCCGAGGGATCACGTTGCATAAAGCAGCGATATGAAGCGTGGGAAGGGAAATTAAGGTATAGAAAAAGCGAGGTGAATCAGCCAGGTCACAAACCTCATCAATAGCTCCCAGTCCCCTGCGGTACCTACTAAATACCTACGCACACAAGCACAGGTTAAATTATCTCCCCTGGGAAGCACGGCCTCCCTCCCGCAGTCTCAAGACCTTGAGGTCTGCCCCCGCGCAGTGCTTTAAGAGAATGAAGTTCCCATACAACACTAACATGACACGCAACGTTCCCGAAACACTGAAGCCTTTTAGAAATTATTAGGAAAACCTTCTAGTTAGAAGCACCGGGTCAGCTGAAGGCTCAGAGCCCTGATGGTGCTGCATTTGCTCCTTTTGCTGCAGAACCAGAGTGATAAACCCTGCGCGTGAAGCACGTGCTTCTTCACCCTCCTCTGCTGACAACCAGGTTGGTTTGGTGGTTCTGTGGAGGTTGAACGTCTGCTAAGGCTTTCACCTGGTGGGACAGAGATGGTACCATTTCTTTTTCAGAGATCTCCCCAGTGTGTTCACCAACGGATACTGTGAGGAACTCCTTTGCCAGGAGTTTTCCCCAGACCTCCATGAAGTTTACACAAAACACAGGAGTTGGGCATGCTCAGGCCTTAAGAAAAAAAACCCCAACACGCTGGCACCTTCTCTAATCCAACTTCTTTCTCTGCCTACATGAATCAAGGAATTTCTTCTCCAAAACATCCACTGTTGGATTCACTAAAGCCTCAAATGCCTTTTTCTCACAACAAGGACTGCGTTGAGGGCAGAGAACTGGAACGAGATAGACCCATGCTTGCGGCACACGGTGGGCGATGGTGGTGCAAACCTCTCCCTGCTCTCACTGCTGCCATAGCACTGTGATCCCGGGGTCCTCTCCGGCTGCTCCCAGCTCCAGAGAAAGTTAAGAAAGACCTTACAGAGGAACTATTTTGTTTGAAAGGCTTAGCCGAAAGGCTGCCAGGTGGAACGTGGCCAAGAGGCAGCAGACCGCGACGGATAGCCCCATGCCATTTAGACAGCAGCAGCTACCCAAGGGAAGAATCCAGCCAAGGAGAGCAAAACACATGCACACACGTACGTACACATCCACGCTCACACGTGGGCCTGTTGCAGCTGGAGGTCAAAGTCCAATTAGGTACTTTATCACTCGTTTAAGTCTTGTCTGGCTTTCAGGGCTGGAAGAATGGTGGTGTGCACACGTGAATCCGCGCCTCCGCCAGGGATGATTTGCATTTGAAGCGAGTCACTGATCCCATTCCCAGGAGATTTACTTGATGCATGGCTTAGCAGAGGGGCAGTTCAGTTTTATTTACCGCCCGACTTGGCACACGCTGGCGGCTCCGTATTCACCAGCGGCTCTGAAGACATCGGTCCCACAAGCTGCCTCTCATTTTCAGAGACCACATAGAAAGATGGTGGCTGCAGGTTTGCATGGGATTGTCAGCTCCTTCCGACTTCCCACCGCCTGGGCCTGGTCATCATCTCTGATACGCCAAAGAGCTGAAGCCTTCCCTGAGCAGTTTCAGCACTCTGGGTAGAAGTGACCTTGTGGTTCTCCTTAATCATTTAAGATACCACTCTGTCAAAAGTAAATATACTATTTATATATGAACTTGCTCATCTTTAAGGATGGCTCTTGTGCTCCTGGAAGAAGGTGGTTGCTTCTCAGTCAGCACTAAGTTCTCAGGTCTGACCTTGATCTTGTAGCCTTAGCTAATGCCGTGTTGTCCAATACACAGAGTCTCAGCTCCTCAATTTCTGTGTGGCTGCCCCACACACAATTAAGACAAAGTGTGTGACATGCGTGCAAAAGAATTTCTTGTACTTCTTCAGCAAGAAGGTCACATTGACCAAATAACAACCTAGATGGGACTTGCACCCTCTTACTCTCCGCCTATTACATAGTAAGTGCTTTCACGAAGTTAAAAAGTCAAGTGCCTGCACCACAGAGCTCCTACTCCAAGAACAACTGTAAAATCCTTTTTTACGTTAGCCAGTTTTGACAGCTGGAACAGGTATCAGGAAGAACACTGCCCTCAGGTATGCAATCTATGTGATAGGTGGGCACCACGATGTTCTTGTTCTGCTAGTATAGCACCCATGCAGTATAAGATGTCCTCTCTAAAGATATTTTAACTATACTCAATGCCGCGTAGCTTCTGCGGACAGAGGAACACCAACTTCAGTATCTCAGCAACTTGCATGCCCAAATTCCCAGTCGCTGTATTTGTCCACGCAAGGCACCAAAAGCTCATGAAAAATATGACAAAAAGTTTACCAAGAACGCATGTTGTGTGTGAGGGGCTGGCACAAACCCAGTTTCAGATCTACAGGGTTTTATCCAGGTCACCTGTTACCTTCCTGAAAGGTTTTACAAAATCCCATCTTAAAAAAAAAAAAAAAAAACCACAAAAAAGTCCAAAAACCCCAAAACAAAACAGAAAACAAACAAACAAAAAGTCCCCAACAATAAAACAACCACCAGTAGTAGTAGAGGAACCAGCCACTAATGATTCCGTTTCAGAGATCTGAGAAAGAAAGCATCAGGGTTCAGTGGAAGAGCAAAGACAGCAACTGAAAAGCAGCTGAGAATGGGAGATTACTCTAACCTTGTATTTTAGGCTTCTAGTTTCTGTGTTTAAAAAGATGGTGGTTAAACATCTTCCCCTCCCAGGGATGTGGCAGTTCAGGTTTTGAACAACACCCCCCACCAAAGCACGACTACTCGTCTGGCATCGCCTGGGTAAGGAAGAAGATTTTGGTTCCCCATCTAGAAGGCACCTACAGAAATGGTCCAAGACCCTTTAATCATAGAATCATTTAGGTTGGAAAAGACCCTTAAGATCATCAAGTCCAACCATTGACCTAACACCGCCAAGTCCACCACTAAACCATGTCCCTAAGTGCCACATCTACACATCTTTTAAATACCTCCAGGGATGTTTAGTCAATTTTCAAAGGTCATATTGTTTGTGACAAAACCACAGCACTAAAACCTGAGCAGCTTGTTGAGCCGGGACTGGTATTCTCATTCACTTGCTGAAGATAAGAAAGAGGAAAGCTTGGAGAAGCTGAGGTGGAGCTGAAGCAGCAAAGTGACAGACTCTAAAAAAAGGTTAAACCCCCTGCCAAAAAGATAGACTCATAGAATAGAATCATAGAATGTTTTGGGTTGGAAGGGACCTTTAGAGGTCATCTAGACCAACCCCCCTGCAATGAGCAGGGATATCTTTAACCTGACCAGGTTGCTCAGAGCCCCGTCCAACCTGACCTTAAATGTTTCCAGGGATAGGGCCTCCACCCCCTCTCTGGGCAACCCATGCCAGTGTTTCACCACCCTCATTGTACAAAATTTCTTCCTTAGATCCAGTCTAAATCTACCTTGTTTTAGTTGAAAACCATTACCCCCTTGTACACCTTGTACAACCAGCCCTGCCAAAAAGATAACTGAAAAAGGCTAGGTCAGATGTAAACGTCAAAAAAAACCCCCCACAACCCACAGAAGGAAGCAATCACATGGTAGGAACGAGGGTCGTTTGAGTCCTGGTTCAGAAATACCACCAGTCTCAGCCAAGCAGAGAGAAAATGATGAAATGGGGCAACCGAACAGTCCCAGGGAGACACGGCCCAGAGGTTACCAGAAACGAGAGGTTGGTTGAGGACAAGGGCAGAAGCTGGATGTGGTCGACGTGCATGGAAAACCTCAACAATAACAGGGAATGTAACAAGGGAGCAAGTGAGAGGGTTTCAAAATGCAGCTTTGTTGGCCTCCTAAATATATTTATGCTGACTCAGATCTGTCCTTGCACCAGTCTCCCGCGTGATGGAAACAAGTCAAGCGCAGTCAAACAGCTGAGAAGGTCGGTTCAACGGGGTGAACACTCAAGACATGGAAATATAAAGCAGTTGTTTCAGATGACAAATGACTGAAATAAGAGATAGATACCGGGGAAGAAGAGTCATTGATTCATCAGATGCCCAGGCACATGGAAAAGTGACCACTAATACCAAATTCAGCTGCAAAGAAAGTTATTTAGACAGCAAAGTAAGCCCTGGATCTGGAAGGGAATGCAAAAATACCAAGGGGTGCATAAAACTGTCTGGCAAGGATCAAAACTGAAGTTGCCTTTCCTTAGCAGTCTAAATGGGATCGACACTTTCTAAAATCTGTTCCAACTTGTAGTACGTGGGCAGCTGAAAATCCAGCAAATCTAAACCCATGTGCAAATACACAGGCAGAAACCTGATACATCCAGGCCCAGAGCCTGGCCAGCAGCATAGGGATGCACAGAGACCACTCTCCTGAGCATTAAAAAAAAAATTAAAAAAAATCTTAAAAAGTACTATTTTCTTGTGGACTTCCTACCTGGAATGTTAATTTGGAATATTACCAGTTGCTTATGGTTGGGGGGAGTCTGGTTGTTTAATACCCAACTGTTCCTTCTGGCGTGGAGGCACAGATTTCCCATGTCTGGCTGCTTTGCTCAGGTCAGCATGGCACCAGTTGGGACAAGATATTGGGAGCCACAGTCCTGCGGTAGCTCACACCCTGGCAAAACCAAGACTCTTCTCTGAGGGGAGACCTGATCGCCCTCTACAACTGCCTGAGAGGAGGCTGTAGGGAGGTGGGGGTTGGCCTCTGCTCCCTGGTAACAGATGATAGGACGAGGGGGAATGGTTTGAAGCTGTGCCAGGGCAGGTTTAGGCTAGACATTAGGAAAAACTTCTTCAGCAAAAGGGCTGTCAGGCTCTGGAATGGGCTGCCCAGGGAGGTGGTAGAGTCGTCCTCCCTGGAGGGATTTAAAAGAAGGATAGATGAGGTGCTTAGGGACATGGTTTAGTGGTGGGACGGCAGGGTTAGGTTAAAGGTTGGACTCAATGATCTCAAAGGTCTTTTCCAACCAAAGTGTTTCTATGATTCTCTGGTGGAGCACCCAATTCTGCAACTGGCACGTCTTAAAATGAGCTGCTTAGATTTATCCCACTGCCCAAATGCAATATGAGCTTTTGCTAAGTCTGGCCTTCGTTATAAATCCCGAGCACCTGAAAAACCTGAATGCTTGGGAACACACCCCAGAGCGACCGCGTTGTACGGGTTGGAGCAACATCCGAGTGCTCCAAATGTCATGAACCTGCAAAACCAGGCAAGAGTCACCGCCTGGTATTACTGGTGTTCTCTGGTTTGGATTGGAATGGGCCCATAGCGCCAAATATAGTCTCAACACAGTGTCGGGGGTTTAGTAAATACTAGCTGGGATATTCACATCACCATCTATTCATTATTATCCAGTGTGTGTGCTGCCGTTACTTGTAGGTCAGCTAAAGGGTTCGCTACGCTGAACTGGCCTCTGCACGAGTCCGACAACACCACCCCAAAGAGCTTGTTATCCGAAATTTGGGCTGGAGACTCAGGTTACACCAGACTCTGGGGAATTGGTGGTGGGAGCTCGCCTTTTGATCTGGCCACCTCTGTAGTTTAAGCAGCTGGAATCTGGGTACTCAGAAAGTCTTGGGAAAAAAAAAAAAATATAATATGGGCTGGGGAGATAAGGGGGAACAATCAAAATACAAAACATCAAAAGAGCAGGAGACAAAATTCAGCAAAATTGAGGGGCAAAAAAAGACAAAATCATAATTGAGGTGCTTAGGGACAGGGTGTAGTGGTGGGATGGCAGGGTTAGGTTAACGGTTGGACTTGATGATCTTATAGGTCTTTCCCAACCTAAACAATTCTATGATTCTACAATTCTATAATGATTGCACGAGGGGAAGGAGGAAGAATAATTTGGATTGATAAAAACCATTTCAGATACAGCTGCTGAACAGAAACCTTTGCTAAGTGGAATTCAGCAGCTGGCAGATGGGGATTGCTCGCTATTGCTGTGCTGAGAGGTGTATCTTCATTTCTTTTGGCACTCCCAGTCCGTCTGTTTGCTTTTTCTTGTATTCTTTTTGGTGAGTGTATGGCAGACTTGGCCCAGTGGGGCTCTGAGCATAAACTCTTCTACAGGCAATAACAACAACAAAGACAGCTCAACCCTGAGGAACTGAATTTTGACAGCCTAGAAACAGTTGAGACACTCATTCTTTCCTGCCAAAAATTTAACTTGGGATGAGTTATGGATTTAAAGTACACACACGAAGTACATATATAAACCAGAACGCTAACTTCTGTTTATGGGAAGCCTACAGAAACTCACAGCATCAGAACAACAACAAGAAATCTTTCTCCATCCAGCCTCCACCAAAGCTTCGACCAAGCACCTCTTTCCAATGGGCACTTGCCAACTTCTTCTCCGCTTTCTGGGACTGCTACAGGTAATTTTGAACCAGGTTAACCAGGCATCTCTGCTTTACCCTGCTTCATAGCCTTTGCTTTTTCAGAGTGTTTTAGGGCTTGAACAAATGATCAGATGGACATAAATATCTAATTCTGAAGGACCATATGTGTTTATGTCATGATGGGCCTTCCCTGCTAGGATCCTATTTATCTGGCCATGGAGCTCGTATATATTCTAGTCCTCTGCTTCAAACCCCAGCTGAGAATATCTGTCAAATTCTCTGAACACTCCTGGGAAGTTTAAAATTAGATCAGATCTTCGTGGGTGGCTCTTACTTCTACAGCGGATGACATCCAAACATGAGGCTGAACTGCACACAGTTTGGAGGCTGCTCTGGAAGGCTCCATTCATCGACTCAGCCTTGTACTGGGGCCAAAATCTTACACTTGCCCAAAGCATAACCCTCAGAAATGCATTAAGGCTGGGATCAAAGAACAGAAGACATGGAGAATCACTGCTGGACTGCTAATCCTCCTCATTCCCCACACAGTACCAGTTTCATGCCAACAGAAACATAGCAATTATTTGTTGGTTTTAATCACTCCAAGGTCTACAACTTTTTCTTCAGAACGCTTCTTCAAGCTTCAGCCTCTAAATCAGCCAGGATAGGTATACATGCATTTGGCAGGTGTCCTGCAGGAGGACACGATGGCCCACGTGAAGCCAGAGGGTCATGCTTCCATCGCAACAGATGGTCGTTTGACCAAGCGGAACACCAAGTCAATAGGTGTGTGATGGATGTGTCTGTCTATTCACTGTACATAGGCATTTCCCTAAGTATCATCGGGCCATTTTAGTCACCTCTGAGACACTATTTGTGCCAAATCTGGATCTCCAAATCAGTTAGTTCTTCAACCAGAAAGACTACAATACCCCATGTGTTTGCCCAGCATCGAGTGCAATAGATTTCCAATTCTGACAGGACCTCCAGACAAACAATACCAAAAATAAATATTCACAAAGTACAGTAGCTTTCTTATTGAATACAAGACAAAAATTAGTCAAAAAGCCCAGAAATATTTTAGAGCTAGAAGTGCCAAGGTGGTTGGAGAAGAAACAAGTCAGCACTTTTCTTTTTTCAATTTCAAAATTCAGACTGTGGAGATTCGCTTCCCGTTTATCCAGGATAAAAGGCTCACTGTAGGGGGTGAGTTCAGCTGAAGAAGGAATTAGGCGAAATCCTTCTCAGAGTCCATGAGGTTGGAATGCTTCACCCTGAGCAGATGCAACAGGACCTCAGGTGTCCGTAGTCTCAGTCAAACCTCCTGCTTGATCACTCCCCAAATGTTACCTGGAAAATCTTGCACATTCCTTTTTGTATCACAAAGATTCGTTGCCCGACTGCACGCACCTATGTTTGGCAGGACTCCACGATCTGTCATGCCCTAGCTATGACTAACAACAGATTTCCCATGTATTTTGTGAATTAATGATACAGATACTCGCAGGCAGGATTGGGTAAGGAACAGTTCCAAGCCCCTCTCAATTCCTAAGGATTTACCAGTCTGCACATGAAATGGGTTTTCCCTAAAGCACGTCCGCTGTGATGAAACAACACATGAGTCTTGATCTCTTGCTTTGATGAGAGCACCTGGATCCTCTGAGGACCAGGAAGGTTAGGAGACTGCCAAGATCTTTGCCCTTCCTACATCTCCATTACATCTTTACAGCTACCAAGGGAGGTAAAAAAAGGCAGGTTTGGCTCTAAGGCATCAATGTTTCGATGCATTGAATGCCTCCTGCCTATCAGCTGCCAGACAGACACTAGAAAGGAGATTACCAGCCCAGTAGCTTTCCCCTCTGTGGGCTACGGGTACGTTCTGCACATTACCCTGGCTGACAGCTGAGCCATACCTCCCTCAATCCCTATGGATAGCTTTGCCAGGGAGGCTACAGAAGAGGCCTCTTTGGATGGGACCCGAGGAGCCATCTCTCCTTTGGGAGCTGTTGCACCTCAAGGCAATCCCAAAAACCCAATTCATTGTTTGCAGAGACCAATCCCCAACATCCAAACAACGGGTCCAGCTCCCCTCTGCAGTAATACACAACATCTCTGCACACGTGAGGATGCCGCTTCCTTCCTGGGGCAGAGGATCCACCCACACCACTGGGTTATACTCCGGTCATGTTTTTCAAGATTTTTTTTTTTTTTCCCCCTTTGAGTCAAGATGGCCAGGAGCTTTGTTTATTTATTTAAAGAAAGCTGAGTTTCTCACAAACATAAGAAATCAGGCTTTAGAAAAGCATCACAGCAAATTGCAAGACTTATGAAAGAAGCCCATGACCTGGCAACACTACAATTGTGTGCAGGAATTTTTGGATTTAAGAAATCAGGGCTTCGGAAAACACATGCACTAAGAAATACCACACTGGAGAACCAACTCCAAATCCAACATGAAGTCAACTAGTTGTGCAGCAAAACTCCTAAATGCCATCCTTTTTGGCTTTCACCCTCACCCCATAAAAATCCAGAGGAATTAAATACAGTAGCTTAGCATTGACTTAGCAACCAAGTTCTTCTTGGCCAAGCAATTCCCAAAGCTCCGTGTTTTCCCTGCATTTAACTGGCATATTCAGGCTTATTTAAATTGAAAATATAAATGGGTGCCTTAAAAATATAAAGTTGAGATTTACTGAACCATGGCCCTTGCAGTATTATTAGTTATCTTCTAGAAACATCGCTTTTCCTTCTGCAGAGCTGAGGTTTGTGTGACACATTCGGGGCCTAAAAGTGCTTCAGTGTGTGAGAGTCAAGAAGTTCTGGGAGACTGAATCTCCAGATTATTCAGGTTCGCCAAAATAAAATTCAAGCTAGCCCAAACATTTTTTGAGTCTCCATATCCATTTGGTTTAATAATTATAACGGTTTAATTTTTGAAAAACCTGTTAATAGAAGACTTGGGGACTTCTTGTTGCATGGAATGTTACAGAAAACAGAAGAATTTCTTTCCTTTTTACTATGTTTTAGAGAAACCAAGTATCTTTCTGGTTTTAGTTGTCTTTAGTATGAATGTCTATGAAACAAAAGGTCTATGGGAATAATAAAAAAAAAAAAAGTATCTGGGGAAAAAAAAAAACAACACCAAAGAACAAAAAAACCACCCAATAAGCCACCACAATTTGCATTTCCCACTGCTTTGGCCATTACTTTGGGCTCAGACCTCTTCCAGAGCAGGAATAAACTTGGAAAACCATCCAACTTGTCACCGCTCCCCCCGAGGAGCGTGCCATAGCCTCAGCGTGAGGGACCTTCTGCCCCCTCATCCTTCATGTGTTCCCCTTCTTCCATTTTTATACTTTCTCATCAAGTCTTGAATAGCCTTTATGCTGGTATATAAAGGGAACAGTAGGACATACTGTAGAAGGTGTGCTGTGAAGCTGGCATTCCACGTGCACCACACAGCTATTTAGTAACCATCTTGACCCTTTTCCTCTACAAAATGGATTTTTCATATCAGGTGTTGAGTCCCAGAAAAGAAATGACAAAACCCAAGGGCAGAGCAACCCAAAATCCTGACTGTGCCTTGCTTATCCACAGCAACGTGAGCCAACAAGCAGCAAAGAACCTTTGAGAAGGTTCTTGTTGGTACTTGTGACTTCAATTCCTGTTAAGCTTCACACGAAACAGCTGAACTGAACCCATTCTGCCTCTTAACATCTCATGGCTTTTGCCAAACCTCACCACCAATATGAACAGCTACAGATCTTCTGAAGCTTGCCACGTAGCACCTACTCATGCTGGGTTGGAATTTTCCCCACCGTGATCCCTAAGGTCCTACCTCAAAGCTGCTCACTTAACTTTCCATGGCTGTTGTGTGTCTTGGGATGTAAGAAAGCTTGGGGCCTGCTTGAGACTCTGAACTCCATTCAGATGTTCAGAATGAAGATGGCAAAGCTTGGCATGGGAAGACGGGCCTGCAACGTGGACACCAGCTTTAGAGGAACATCGCAAATGTCTCACTGCATGCAGGGGTTTGTAGCTGCTGGCAGCCAGAGGGAAACGAGGAAAGTGCCTTAAAAGAAAGAAAGGTGTTGTAACTATGCCCAGGAGTACAAGTTTATAGTTAGTACCTACATGTAATTAGAAGGTGGATCTGCAAAAACTCAGATGCGACTGCGTGTTTTCATGCAGTATCAAAAAGATGACTGCGGATCCCTTTTTGATGCCCAAGCTGTCTATTTTGCATCCACACTCTTACAACCCAAGTACAGGAGGGCAACAAATTAAATGACCAGGTAGAAGCTTCAAAAAACCCCCAAAAATCCAAAGCATCAGGAAGGTCCTTTTTCATCCAGTGCCTAACGAAACTGGGAAAAACCACAGATATAAGGACATTGGTCTCAGTGGCAATGGGTTGGAAGCAGGATTAGACACTTTTAAGACACCAAAGTCCATCCAAGCTGCACAAACCATCTCTGGCTCAAAAAGTCCCAGCGGAGCAGCCTGCAGGAGGGCATGGCAGCAGAAATGGCCTTTTTTTTTTTTTTATTTATACTTTCCTGGAGCATCTGCTGCCTGAGCACATCCATTTTGCACCCGTAACACAACTGCTCAGCTTATTAAGTGCACCAGTTGCAAACTGGAGGGAGGCAATGTAAATACCAGCTGTTTGCCACCCACCCGGCCTTTCCAACCACCTTCCCCGCTGCTGCCTCCTGGCTTATATGGGTGGAAACCCTACATAAAAGTGCCCAGTCGGACACTTAAAAAGGCCTTTTCAGGGGGAACACATCTCCTTTCTAACACTCTCTCCCTGATGTGGGCTGGGAAGACCAATGCAAAGCAGGGAAATAGAAACAATAAAATATGTTAATGGCTCTTTTGCCTACCGGAGAGCGGAGCTGGGCCCCAAGGGGCAAGCGACGTTTCGGTGAGTTTTATCTCAGCGGCACTGCTCCCTTCAACTCCGAAAAAATCAGGAGTAGCAATGGCTTGTTCATTACAGCTGGCTGAATATTCAGTATGTAATTTAAACTGGCCTTGGATCTGTTACCATAGCCGCCATCCCTCCAAGAAGCCCGGTGAGTCTAAACTGCCGAGCTCATATCTCGCATCACGTTGTTTTGTCTAAACCCAAACTCTCTTTGTTTTGGGAAATGAAAACAACCCTGCCTGCTTCAAGTGACTTTCACTGGGATTTCATGCACAAGGACAATTTTGCAGCACTCCTGTTGTACTCGATGACCGAGACAGCGATTAACTTAACGGCGAGAAAAAACGTCCTTCCCCCCAAATTTGGCAGGATTGACTTTTCATCAGTTTTGATGCCAAGTGCAGCATCAAAAGTGGAAAAACATTGGCATTTGCAGCCTGGAAGGGATTTTAAATGGGAGTAAACATTCCTTTTAAAGAGAAAGAGTAGAGCCTTTGCAGGAAAATAAACTTGCTGGACTTGAAGAACTCAAGGAAGGATAAGAAAGAGCCTTTGAGGTCTGCAGGGTCCCCGTGTCCCCCTCCCTGCCCCAAAAAGTGACACTTTGCCTGCCTGTACCTACTGAGGGGTGGTGGAGCACGTGTGGGCTCTGCATTTCAGACTCAGGGCTCCATGGTCCCCTGCACCCTGGTACATAGATGGTGACTCTTACCTGGGCACTGCGAAACAAGAACCACAAAAGCTGCATCTACGTACGCTTAAATAAAACAGCCAGGGAGTAAATTCAAGTACAGAAATGACTCCAGCTGTACTACCGAATTATCTGTATATTTACCAGTACTTTTTTTTCCCTGAGCTAACATGATCTCAAACACAATCGGGGCATCATGAGGAGGACAGTTCACACCACTGAGCCAGGCTGGGCTCAGCAAGGTTTGCACCCACAGGCACATGAAGCCCCTTAGGACATTACTGCGGAAACTCCCAAAGCCCCAGCTAAGCTGCTGCAGAACATCCCTCCCTGCTCCCAAAGCACGCCCCAAGCCAGCCGGAGCAGAGATATCCCCTTTTGATTCAGGCACCAGAACATTTTGAGAGGGATGAGAGCGCACCAGATTCAAATCTTCCTTGCCTTGGGTCCTTTGCCCTCAGACAGTATTTCTCGTTGAAGCAGTTCCCGTTTACATAAATGATTGTGTATAGCTTGAAGAAATTGCAGCTCAATACTCTTCAATATCTCAGGTGAGCGGTCTCTTCATTGGACTACTAAATCCGATATGCTCCTCACTTTGCTCAGATTTCATAAAAAAACCACCCAACCAACCACAAAACCTCACCACCCCGCCTCAGTTCTGCCTCCCAAAACAATGATGAACACTTATTTATATCAGAATCATAGAGTCATTTAGGTTGGGAAAGACTCAAAAGGGCCAGACTCCAGCTTTGCCATGCTTGGGAGGATGCTCCAGGGCTGCTCCCCCATCCCAGGAGCGCTCTCCTGGAGCTCCAACCCTCCCTGTGTAAGGAGCAGACGGGAGGTGGCTCCCTGATCCCCTCCTTTCCCCAAGTCCCTCCGTGTATTTAGCCCCTTTTTTATAGTGGCTTGCCCTACAGCAAGCCTCCATGCAGGGAGGCCTCGGTTACACGGCGTGCTACCTGTTTGCGTACTCCTTTCATTGCTACAGCTATCGTAGCAAGAGCATCTCTTACGGCATAGACTAATTTGCTCTGACGATACTTTAAGTCTATTGCTCGAGTCATGAAAATCTAGAGCAGTCAAAATAATAGAAAGTGTAGGGATACGTAGAAGTTTACTTATAAAAAAAACATTGCTCTTGTTTGGTTAATAAATACGTGTTCAACATATCAGCCTTTGGGCATCCGAGTTACTGGCATTTGAAGACGTACTCCTGCATCCACGTGACATCAGCAGCCTTTTATAGCAATCTTTTGGTTGTTGCACAAAATACGGTACAACTGACATCAGCTTCGAGAAGAGTCTTCATTTTCTAGAAAGTAACACAGCTGGGAGAAAGGAAAATCTCAGCAGTTGAGAGAGAGGAAGAGAGAATTCCCAGCTTCCATTTGTTTTGTGCATGTGCCCAGTTTCTGTAGTCTCCGGGGATCTTTCAAAGATCGCAATTACAAAACATGGGAAGGCACTTTGGGGAAGCTGCAGCACCAGGCAAAAGTACCTCAAAATGTCTACACGTTGATTTCCGTAAAAATTTCCTACCCTCACAGTTAATTAAAGCCTTTGAAGACATCGGTGTGGTACATAGGAGATGAAGGATTTGTTGCTGTTGTTGCGTGATGTCGGGAGGGACGTGCCACGAGCCCACGCACCGCTGGGAGCAACGCGCTCCCCTCATTGTGCATTCACCCAACGCGCTCCTCCAGGCTTCAAGGGATGCCGCCCCCCCCCAGCCGGTGCAAAGGGAAGGAAATAATAAGGGCTAAATGGAGGAATTAAATGTCTTGTCATTTAAGATCCTTTTTCCTGGCACCACAGAGAACACCCAAGCCGTAAGAAACTATCTTTATCCTGAACAGGCTTTTACTTTTCACAAAAAAAAAAAAAAAAAAAAAAAAAGGGGAAGGGAGAGAAAGAGGGAGGGCGAGCACACTACACCTCCTACTTTTTTGGGAATCATGCTCCTATTTCACCGTATCAGGACAAAGCTGAGGTAAAAAGAAGAAAAAAAAAAAATATCAGCCTGGGAATATTTTGCAGGTGGAGTCATAAATCAACTAAAAAAACCAAAACAAATCTCTTGGCATCCCGTTTTCACATGCACAGCCAAGATTCCTGCTTTGACTTGATCTGGAGCGAGGGAGGGAGCGCAGCCCGTTCCTCCGACGCGCTGAGATGCAAAGGGGGTTTGTTCTCTGTTATCAGCACAGAGCGGTTGCGAGCTTACTGGCCTGATAATGTATTTTTTATTACTGTGGGTTAGGCCAAATGCACCACGGTTTAGAACAATAGCAAAAGACTCTAAAAAAACCCCCCAAAACTGAACACGCCCCCCCCCTTCTCTTTTGCATTTGTGATAAAGTGGTATTTTTCTGTCAGAGTGCCCACCCTGAAATGTGCTTTAACAATATCAGTGCTTATTACACGTAGAGCCGGCTTTTCACATCACATGCGCCAAGCTTGAAAGCAATTCTCAGCCGCTCCGGGAAATCCACTTGATCCCCCTGCTGAAACGCAGCTATTTCCAGATGATACAAAGCACCTGTTTAACAGAGGGCCGGGGCAGGAAAATCCCATATTCCAGCCAAAACAGCAGGAGAAGCTTCGGGACAATTTAATTGAATTACTCAGTTGGCCACGTAAGCTAGATTATGGGTTACTATCATGCTTTGACCAAAAATGTTCCACCATGGAGGTGTCCCAGTGACTTCCTGAGCAGAGCTGAGTCAGAGAGAAGCATCCCCCGCTCCCACCCCAAGCACACAGCCAGCACGACCATCTCTTGCCATCGTGACTACAGTGGACCAGCATTCGGCTGGCGTGGCTACAGACTGACCAATTATGAATGTAATTAAGGAGTTTTGGAAGAGAGAAAGTTGATACCAAGATTGGCCATGCGACTAAGCAAGTCAAGGTTCCAAGCAAGTCAAGGTTCCTTCTTGCGGAGGAGACCTTTGAGCACATCTCAGCATGAAGCAGGAGCTGCTGCCCAGATTCTCCTGCAAAACGCCACAGAAACATCTTCAGAGAGAAGAGGAGCTGGAGACTACTCAGGACAAATGAAATTATTTGCTGAGGAGAAATGTCTGGAAGGCATTCAGGGACCTGCTCTTCCCACGCTTGCAAAATCTGAATCAATCCAGATTCAGTTCCTAGTTGTGGCAGGAAGATTACAAAATAACTCGTATTCGCAGAGTAAAATTAAACTGACCTCTCCCCTTCCTGTCCTCCCAGCGTGACATAGTAATTCATGGACTCCGAGTACTCTTAACCGAAAGGTCTGATGCCATACATCACTCGCGGGATCATTCATAAAACATGCGGAACCCATGCCACCCCGCTCCAAGCGGCCAAACCCTTCCAGCCTCTGGGCCGTGGGAGTTAAACCAACACAGAAAACACCAAGCAAGTCATAGTGACCACAAGATGCGCTGCCAAAACCTGACGGGGACGTCTCCGATGAGCAAGAGTGCATGAATAAGAGAACGATATGATTCGGAGCAGACAAAAGGCTCGAATATCCGAGCCACAAAAGTATCCAGGCAGCAACCGCTCCCTGAGCGGAGCCTGTCAAAGGCGAAGGCTCTGCAGTCACCCAGCATCCCCAGGTGCAATCACAGCAAGAAGGATGGAGACATCTCTGTAGACCTAGAAGAGCAGAGAGAGAGAAGGGACAGCTGGAGCAGCCAGCCCGGGCATGCAAGGCTCCTGCGAAGGACGGAGTTTAAGAAGCGGCTCTGAACGTCCTTGACTGTCTGGGTGTTGTTTCTGTGCCCGTTACGTATGCAATGCCGACATTCAAAATTGAATACATGAAAGAAAAAAAAAAAAAAAAAGGACCCCTAATTGAACAGAGAAAGGACTCGTTAACCCCAAGCATTCAAAAAGGATGAGTCATAAGCCCTCTAGTTTTAGGAAGCATTAGAGATGCTTCCCTTGTGAAGTTTAAACGCCCAGAGCATGCTTGCTTCATGCAGAATTCCCCTGCCATGGCAAGGAGCAGACAGAATTTTAAACTAAAACCGGGAATCTCGACGCCCTTCCTGAAATCCAGCACACGGGACCCTTGAGAAAGAAACTCCTGGGACGTCACAAAAGCCATCACGCCCCCGGGCTGGGTGATGCTGCTGTGGCAGGGGCCTGAGCCTCCTCGGCAGGACAAAGGCTGACGCACCAGGATGGACACACCGCTGGGGGTCCACCACAAAAGAGCTCAAATAAATGTTTCACAGGTCGCCAAGTCGGAGTCACCTCACTTAATCTTAGGCTGCTAAAAGTTTGACGTTTGAGTCTCAGCAAGAGGTTTCTTACAGTCAGTGGAGATAATGGGCACTTTAGCAGATGATTTATCTTCTATTTATCCTTTTTCTTTGGGAGGGATGGACATTCCCAAAGAGCCCCTCTGGCTCTGCTGGCTGCAGAGAGCTTCTCCATGACCAGGTGAGGGGAGTCAACCGTGAAGCTACTCTATTTCCAGATGTGTCTTCTCCAAGAAGTCACTTTTATCTACATTAAAGTTTGCATTTTTCATAGCCTCCTTTATTTCCCCACTCAATGTCAGCAACGTTGGAAGAATTTAGTCTTTTCAGGGAATTTGCAGGATGTTCCTGCAAGTTTTCAGTGCAGTTCTTGTCCCGGTCACATCACTAGTATGTCTTTGAGCATCATGCAACCACGAGTTAAGTGATAAGCGAAGCATCACCAGCTCTACACAGGGAAGGGTTTTGTTGGTTGGGTTTTGTTGTTAGGTTGGGGAGGAGTTCAGTAAAGGTAGCCATGAAATTGGGATTCTTCCCATGTTTTCCAGCACGGCACATCTGCAGTACAACAGCTCTGAAGCTGCAGACTAGGCACACTTCAATTTTTACCAGCTTTAGTCCCAGTATCAACTGGTTGCAGGCAGTTGTCCCTGTAATCTGCATGCTGCAGCTCATACCTATGAGAAGCCAAAATAACACATATTAAAGAAAGCTGGTGGGCAGAACCAGCTGGGAATATTCTCCCTGCCACTAGTGGAGATGTGCAGGGTTTTTTTGTTTAAAACCACATTTTGGATGAAGAGGGAGAATCTTAAAGGAGCCTGTTCTGGGGAGTTATTTGGAGTTTTTAATTTGCAGTCAAGTTTTTTTTGTTGTTGTTGTTCTTCCGTTTCCCTGAATTTGTCTTTCTGTGAAACATAACCACATTTTCTTTCTCCTTCCTACTTCTCAAGTGTTCCTGTTGTCATTTGCTGGCAGCGACAAAGAATCCTTTCCACTTCAGTTTCTTAGAAAAGCTGAAAATATTCATGGAGCTGCTGCTTAGAGACATGCAGCCACAAGCAGCCATGCACAGCCAAAAAGTGCCACTGATTAATTATGAAGCATCTTGGCCAGGTTGGCATTTAAATGCAGCTAAGGCATCTGGGGATGCACATAGAAAGAAGGGAAGCAGAAGCAGAGAAAGAAACCACAGAACAGGAGAGCACTGAAGAGCTGTTTTGTGATCCCCTGTAGGAAAAGATGAGCTGTTTCTACTGGGCTTCTTTTGGGGTGGCATCAAAACTTGGAGGCCACTTGCAAAATGACAAGGGTAAGGCAAACAAAGGGGACACCTGCGGCTCCCACCATGCAGATCCATGGACACCCCTCATTGCTTCACCCGGGGAGGTTTGATGTTTTAAAGAAAACAAGGCTCAGCCTTCAGACCTATCCCCAAATCACAGAATCATTTAGGTTGGAAAAGCCCTTTCAGATCCCCAAGCCCAACCATTCCCCTAACCCTGCCATCCCACCACTAAACCCTGTCCCCAAGCACCTTGGCTGCCCGGCTTTTAAATCCCCCCAGGGGTGGGGACTCGACCCCTTCCCTGGGCAGCCCCTTCCAGTGCTTGACAACCTTTTTGGGGGAAGAAATTTTTCCCAATGTCCAACCTAACCCTGCCCTGGCGCAACTAGAGGCCATAATCATATTCACCCCGCTGTGGCAATGCAAGCAGATGAAATTTCCAAGAAACATTTGTGCCAGAAATGGATATAAACAGGGATGAGCCATTTTTTGTGAAGAAGAGACAGTGTTTACTGCTGCTGAGCAGTAGATAGATAAATAAAAGCATCCTCAAGTGTGTTCAGCTGCATACTGCATTTACAGACCAAATACCCTCTTCATAAAGCATTTACAGACCAAATACCTGCAGTTTTCCTCACCCAATGGTACTGGTCCTTTGCTCAGCGGGAACTGGGAGGGAGCCAGCCCATTTCCCAGCTTCTTCATCTCACCCACAGCCCGGGGAGAGTTTCTGCTCATTGCAAACACGACTTTGTACCAGTTGCATACAGGTAGGGCATTCAATTCTTTCATTTTGGAGATATCTTCAAGCAAAAGTATTTCTTGCAGGATACATACTTGGACTTGCTCAGGAAATTACCTTCCATCTAGAAGGGGGGAAAAAGAACCCCACCGACTTGCCACCACCATAAATCAGCCATCTGCAGAATGTAAACTGGCATAACGCGGCTCTATCAGCACTTAGAGCAATGAGTGCTTCCCGAATTTACACAACATGAACATTTTTGTCTTTCCTAAAAGAAATCTTGTGCTATAAATTAACCAACTTGCCAGGAAAGATGACAAAAATCCACTCATCGGTGCTGACCCCCAGGGTTCAGTCGCAAAGCTCATAAAAAGGAGTCTTCCTTGTTAAGGAAAGGAACTAAAAAGCTGAGTTTATCCCTATATGTTTAGGGAAGAGGGTCACTTATGGAACATCGTGATGTCACCGCTATGTGAGAAGGCGTTTTGGGAAGAGTTTGACAGATGACGGGGGGAAGCAAGGAGGAGACCAACATGGTCCTGTCCTTCCCAGCCTTTACAGGCTCTGAGAATCCAGCAACAGCCTGAAAATCCTCTGGTACCCAAGGGGGCAGTGTAAATATTACGCCATTTGTAAGACTTCGTTAACCACCTGTATTTTCAGCTCTGTAGCACTGGCTGCAGGAGCAGGGTCTCTTCTCCAAGTGTAGCAACAACTTTTTGCTTACGTTTTCCAATGACCACGTTTCTCTTCAATCTTGGACCCAGATAACGCTGCTGCTAAACCAACCCTGGAGACAAGAATGCATCCCAACATCGTGCTTTTCCTCCCGGCTCCTTCAAAGTTTGTGCAGATGGTCCATTAAGAGCAACACCCTCTCCCTTGTGCACTTGGACTGGCAGATAACCACTAATTCTAGGAAATTTCAGCAGTCTAAAACACGAAAAGAGATGCAAACATCTGTCATTTTGCATGGTTGTATCAATACTGGGTATAACTTGGGATTGCGGACAAACACGGGATTGATTTCTTCCTGTAGAGTCACCTTTGGGAAAAGCAGCCAGAGAGGTGGCCCAGTGCATGCTCCTTCTTTTTCTAATTTCTCCCCACACACACTTATGGGGAAAGCACCATCGTTCTGTAAGACTCACCAGCACTTACCAATTTCTCAATACTTGGTGTATTTGCAAAGCTCTTTTGCTTCCTGTTTTGTCTACTCCAGTTCTCAGGGCTTTCTGCAGCATTAGGAGTCAGCAAGTCTCCACCTAGAGACCTTGGGGTATCGACAACGGAAGTAGACACGCAGATGGATTTTACTTGACTTTGTGACAAGACAAACCTTACATGAGTTTTCTTTGCCTCTCCTTTGCCATACCTCTCTTTTTAATGGGATGCAAACCCCTTCAATGGAGCCCCTGGGTGCTCGTACTACCTGCATGGTAGTGCCAAACCTGCTAAGGTGGGCCCAGAGACTCAACTTTGCTTCTAAAAAACATCCTTCCCAGACAATAAAAGAGCCAAATAATGAAAACAGGAAACCACAAATGGTTTCACCCGTAGTAAGTTAAGTTCTTAAAAAAACAAAACAAACCAAAACCCCAAAACATACTGAGCTGCATTTTCTGAGACAGGCTGCCCTGACACCCCCTCATTCCTGGCAGTTTTGTGTCTCCCACCATGCCCCAAGATACCATCCTGCTTTTCAGAGCATCATCTTATCAGTACCCAGCTAGGAATTTTGCTCATGATGAAGAATTCTTCTCGTTTTCCTGTTGTTGGCAACCCCACCAAGCAGCCAAACCTCCCTCCAAGCAGTCTTGCTAATAGACAGGAGAAAAGGAACTTCTCAGGGACCTTCATCCCAAGGGAACGTGGATTAATCACCCCAGGAGGAGGCCTGGGAACTCTGAAGTCTCCCTTGTGCCCCTAAGTCAATGCCTATCCACCAGCGAAGAGACTTTCATGCCCTGCTCCCAACCCACCCCTGGTACTCCATGTCCATCCTTCCTTCCTCCCCTTGGTCCACCAGCCACGTGCCTGTGAAGGAAGACGGTAAGGGAAAACGTTCTCGTGTAAGAAGTGAGGATTTGAAATCAACAAACAAGCTAGCCTCCCCAGCCCAGAAAGTCCCTAATGGGGGACTTCCCAAACACCAGAAGAAGGAGCCAGAAGTAGCAAATTCCTGCTTCTGCCCAAAAATGGAGGTGGGACCTGAGGCAGAACACATCTCTTCAGATACAACCTAATAGGAAAAATCATGGGGCTTCAGGAGGTGACCATCCTGCTTTCTTCCCCCCACCTCACTTGTACCACGGGTCCCACAACCTTCCCATGGAGATCCTTGCATGACCAGGCAAACACGCTGGAGAGCACTTGACCCATCTCCAGCTCCGCAGCCAGCAACTCTTTACCCAAACAACGCTGCGCAGCCTCAGCTCAGGTTTGTGCATAAAAGGCACAACTAGGTTAAAATGTAATAACACAAAAGCACCGGTCCAAGTGCCAAGGGGGCAGGATGAAGAGATCATCCCTTGACTGCCCCTCCTGGTCACCTGCTGGCTGCTCCCCTTCTCCCCAAGCTTCTCCCTCATCACCACCTCCTCTCGCCCTGCCTTCTGCCAGGAACACACAGGACAGGGACATCCACATCAAAGAAATCACATCAGCTCCACTCATGGAGCTTCTGGTGTCAGCATTGCGGTCTGGAGAGGGCACTGATGGAAAGTGGCGTTTCATCCTTCTCCAGCCATTGCCATAGGAAGCATCTCATCTACAGCCAGCAGAAGCAAAGGAGCGATTCCAGAAGAGGGATCAACCCAACATAAAAAGCAGGACATAAGAAAATACACAGGCAAATGACTTCAAGAAGAAGGTTTGCCCCAGCACAAAAAAATCCAAAGAAACAACAACAAAAACACCACTGCACTTGGGCCAATCCCTTCCTGAAGCTGCTGTCTCCAGCAGCTCTGGAGAGAGGTGGGATGACCAACTTGCCTCCTTCAGCTCCCAAGTGAGACACAGCTCGCCTTCACAATAGAGAATAGATCAAAGATTATTTTATCATAAACAGAATTTGCCCCTAATAACACAGCACTGCGAGAGAGGTAAAACACGCAAAGGACTTCGTGCGAGGGTGTGCCTTCCCTCCCCAAATACCCAGGGATGGATTATTTGTATGCAGAGTGCTGCACGCCGAGAGGTTCAGTAACACGCAGCGCTTCCGAGACTCCGAACGAGGAAATGACCTCATCTCTTTATCTTGAAAAATCCCAGCTCTTCAGCTCTGTGAAAATTCTGGAATTTGTCGTCTTCATTCCCTGCCCTAGCAAGAGGGGAATTCTGCTTTTGTAAACGTATTTAGATGGAGGAATCCATCAAGTTACAATTCCGTTGAACTGAGCTTCAAATGGATGTTCATTTTAATGGTACATGTACATAATTTCAAGGACTGATTTCAAAATTGAAGATGCACGTATATATTCTGAATATATTTAAGCTGACAATAAATATGATTTTAAATTATAACGGGAAATTTTGACAAGTTAACCATATGCTTGAAGATTGAAAGCATTCATGAGTATTAATTTTTTTCCAAAATTTTATTTAAATTTAACAACTGTCCCTTATTTTTCCAAGGGGTTCTTCAAAATTTCCATCTGAGAAATACACTCATACTGTATTCCCTGAGAATAAGAACATGTAGACACATAAAATAAAAAAAGCTATTATAATCGAATGGGCAAACAGTAAAAATAGAAAACCAGGATATGAATAATTCATGATAACTTGTTCCAACCCCATTACCATTCCAACAGTTATATTGGACCTTTAGCCAGGAAACATTTCTCAAATAAGTCTAGTAACGGAGTAGAATAACATCTCCAAAAAGAACACACACACTCCAGCTCATTTGTCAATGCAAAATGCTCCAAAATCCCTAAAAAGTGAAAAAAATACAGCAATATCTTTGTTCCCTAGCTTGCAGACATGATCTGTCAGAAACAGATGAAATGCAAAAGCCTGTAATTACCAGAGCTAGAGACGCTGTATCCTTAGCTACACAAAGCCAATATTCAACGGCACACTTGCGCGAAGGAAACAGAAGAACACCCCACCGCAGTTAAAGGAGCAAACATCCACACGGTTGCTTGCACGTCCATCCACACCAGCACGTCCTTCCCCCTCTCCAAAATAACGCCCCCCAGCTAGCCACAGCAACGCACGTGGAGGAAATTGATAGAAATAAAACACTTATCTCTTTTTGAAGTGAATGTCTTAGCTGGAAATAAAGCCAATGGACCATCCTCTAAGCCATCGCTTGGTTTGAAGGCACCACCCATCCTTCTCCTGCTATCCCAGTGCTGCTCCAGCCTCACTACCCAACTCCTTGCAAGGTTATCAGGGAGAGGCCAACCAAACCAATTACCCCTCCCAGCTGATGGGGTAATGAGCAGCAGGGGTGATTGCACTCTCTGCCAGAAGCAAGAGCACAAGTCCTTGTGGCCAAGGCCTCCTGAGAAGCCATCTGTGCAGAAACCAATGCAAATTTGTTGAATTTGGGCAGTGGTTTTGCTACAGGGTTATTTTCACCCCCCATTTTCCATCTGTGTACTTGAACTTGAGACGAAACTGCATCTGAATGCATTGCTCTGAGCTTGGTGAGCTCGGTGATGTTCCTGCCTGCAGAGGTGTGCGATGAGGTGGACTTGCCACACCTTCATCAAGGCTTTTTTCTGAGGATTTTTTGCTTGCATTGGATTTCTGAAACAAAGCTACCATCCCTGGAAGGATTTAAAAGCCAGGCAGATGAGGTACTTAGGGACAGGGTTTAGTGGTGGGATGACAGGGTTAGAGGAATGGTTGGACTTGATGATCTTAAAGGTCTTTTCCAACCTAAACGATTCTGTGATTCTATGCCCTGCTGAGAGGGACACTCCTCACTTGGCAGACTTTTGGTAATTAATTGTAGAAGTGTTCCTAAAAGACCCACCAGTATTTATCCTTACAGGTGAGTTGCATCTTCTGGGGCTAATTCTGAAGATGTTCGCAGTGATGAAGGACACCTGCAGGCAGACTGCCCTGAAAGGAGAGGGGAGCTACTTTATACCAAGATAAGACTGAATTTCATGGCTGTTGTAGCCTTCAGCCAGCAGTGATTTATGGGTTGCAGAGACTGTCCAGATTCGTGTTAGTTAAGAGAGTTCCAGCAATTGGTGTTGGAGCGATTAATTACCTGTGTATTTCCTCCCATGGCCAAGTTCCGCGGGCACCCACAGCAGCTTCGTCATTGCGCAAATTGGATGATGAGGAAATGTAGCTTCTAGGTGAAAGCAAAACCTCTGACTCCTCTGAGTTAATTTATAACTGAAGTAATCCACCTGGAACCAACTATTAGCTGACTTCCTATGGTTATTAGGTGATTTTCATCATAAAAATGAAGAGATGTCCATAAAAAATAGGGAAAATAGGGTAGGATGGATGGTTTTATTCCATCCCTCTGGCCAAGGACAGTACAGGTAGTACATAAAGCCGTGCTTCAGCCCTGCCCTGGATAAAGGCTCGCGATGACTGAGTAAAAAGGTTTCCTTGTGTCCTGCATCTTAACTTTTTCCTTTATGCAACATGGCATGACGTTCACTGCTTTTGCAGCAGAAAAATCTAAGAGGGTTTTGATCTCTAATACATCTCTGAAGAGGACTTGGAAGCTCAGAACATTTCCTAATGGCGAAGTATAGAATCACAGAATCATAGAATGTTTTGGGTTGGAAGGGACCCCTAGAGGTCATCTAGTCCAACCCCCCTGCAGGAGCAGGGACACCGCTAACTAGATCAGGCTGCTCAGAGCCC
>NW_009270001.1:723199-730935 GCF_000687185.1 Egretta garzetta | reverse complement strand
GGCCACGCTTCTCCTGATGCAGCCCAGGGTAGGGTTGGCTTCTGGGCTGCCAGCGCACATTGCTCTTCTTCACACCTGATTTTCAAACACAAATCAGTCCACACTTCCTGTGTGAGCGTGGATGCACACTGACCTCGCTTTAAATTCATTCAAATATGAATGGGTTTTGTTCTGGAGGAGCACAAGGGTTTGATCTCTTCACTTGCACAGAGTGACCGGGAAGAAGGTGAAACACGATGACACTAATTTCAGAAGTATGTTGCATTTTTGCAAAATCAGAGCATCATTCACATTTGACAGTAATGGAACTAAACCCACCCTTGTTTCAGACTTTAGAAAAAGTTACAACAAGTGGAGTCGGTAATCCCATGGGAAGAAAATTGCAATGCTGTTTCCAAATTCTTTAGGTTTAGTGATATAAATCATTCATCCAGCACAGGACTGCAAGGGGGGAGCTGAATCTGACAACACATTTCCGCTGTCCTTATTAATTAACATCAGATGAATATGTCCATATGAGCACGCATTCTTTGAAATCTCCAATATACCTGCATTTTGAAAAATAGCATCCTTTGACCCACCAAAACCACGTCCCGCCCTGGTAGGAAAACTCATCAGGACAGCCCCTATATTAACGTCGTGCATTTCTGGTGAGCAGTCCCCATGACTGTTCCTGGGACGAGCAGGTCAAGTGTCCCGTGTATTTTTGGTGAATAAGGCTCAGTAGAACAAAAGGTGTCAGTGTGAGTAGCAAAAAAATTCATCCCAAGATGAAAGACACCTGAACTGAGAGATCTTATGTGTGCTACACATCCGAGCTCCCACCCGAGTCATCTGAGATGTGATCGATGTAGGTGATGAAGGCTGGAGAGCACTTTGCTCATCCCAAAGCAGCCATGGATCATCCTCTGGCCGCTTGATCACATGGATTAGATCTCTGCCGGCTGATGGGAGCTCAGACATCGACCACACATGGAGACACCAGTGCACATCTACATTTGGACACTGACAATCTGGGCCTGAATCCCATCCACTGTGTTCTTAGTAAATTCCCAGGATGCTGGATCAGGCCCACCGCAGGAAATCCTGCCTTCTTACACTCCCCCAAACTTCTCTAATCTTATCCTCAGCTATTTTCTGCTTTCCATTGGTACCTTCTCCTGATTCAGCTTGGCCCACTTGAGGGTGAAGAGCAGTTTTCAGGTAGGATCTTGTGAAAGTCCAGTTATTTTTTTCTCTGCAAACCAACAGGGAACACACGTCACCTATGGGTCTGAACACCGACAGCCTGGGAGGTCTGGACCAAAACACATCCTTTGCAAGAAGAGCTGAGATGGCAAAGGGTGACTTTCTCCAAGGCACCATTCACACCCTCCCTTTGCTGGAAGGAGCCCAGGACTATGTAACGCATACCACCACTTGCCCATTCCTAGGATATTTCTCGGCACTGCAGAAAAAGGTACTCAAGTATCATCCTCCGCTTCAAGCACATGCAATATTGTTCTCCAAAGCAAGTGTTGAAGCCCTTGGCAAGCCCGTGCTTCCCCAAAGGACAGCTCAGATTCATCCGCTCTCTCTCCGAATGCCAAGAACAGAGGTGAGAGGTAGGGGATATGTCATCACGCACATTTGGGGCGCATTAGCTAGGGTCACCCGACATGCACGGTGCAATTTTAGGTCATGTTTTCCTCTCTTTTGTCTGTGCACAAATCCAGGTTAATCCTCACACGGATTATGGCCTGTAACTGCGATGACCAAATTTCAGACAGGAGGTGTGTCCACACTGCGCACTTTTCCTCTCTGAGGTTGGAAGTTTGCAATTAAATAAGGAAATAAACCACCACAGTCGACATTTTGAAGCTTCCAAGTCTGCTCCGTGGCTCTTATTTCTACAGCATTTTCTTCAGCCGTGAGGAATGAGGGGCCATGAGACAGAAATGGGTCACCATGTCCCAGTACTGCCTGTGATACACAGCCCTGCTTGCCCTCCACGTTGGAAAGATTTATGAGTTCCTCCTTCATCTCGTAATCCTTCATTTTCGCACTGTAAACTCCCCTGAACCCGCTGTGAGTCAGCAGGACTTGTCGGTTAAGGCAAGATTGATGCATGGCTTCGGAGCAGATAAAACACATTCCTGGGTCAGCCAGAAGGCGTTTTGGCAATATTAACCATCTCTTCTCTCATCCCCATGCCCCAGAAGAGGGATGGAGTGAGTTCAGGACCCACACGAAGATGCTCTAGATGCCATTGCCTCACTGACCCTCCCCAGACAGGCTGAGGTGGTGGCATGACTGTGCTCCACAAAACCAAGGCCATCTTCCAGCCCCTTTGCACAAATCCTCTGTCCCACAACCCTGTTTTTGGCTGCCGGAGAAGTTTTCTTCCAAATGGGAGAAAAACATGAACGTTGTCAATTGGTGAGTAGTAGGGATTGCATGGCTGGCAAAAGTATTTACCCTGGAGCCCTGGCCAAACCCTTCCCACATGGTCACGTCCTGCGTCCCAAAGCTCTCCCAGAAAAAAAACATACCTAAAGTCGGTGCTGTCGTTTGCTTTAGAGGTGGGTACGTGTCAGGAATGAGAGCTGCTTGAGAGTGAGCACTCCCATTTGCTGAAAAAAAAAGCCCCAGAGCTTGATAGGGGAAGTCAAATCTGTCAGCTTAAATCGCTTTATTTCTTAAAAGTTGCCATTCTTGGCGTCTCTATCATGGCCTTCATCTAAAAGCAACGTTGCCTGCGAATGCCATTGCATCAGATGGGAACGGCGGCTTCTTTCATCCCCGGCAGAGGAGGGCTGCGGGCTGCAGGCTACGGTTTGAAAAGATACTTTTCTTTGGACATGCCAACAGTTTCCTCAGCAGATTTCTCCCCCTCACCCCCTCCCACCCCAACCTACTTTCACAAAAGAAAAAAAAAAAAACCCCACACCAACAAAAAACAACCATAAATGGATCCTGTAGTGTCTGCAATGTAAAGAATTAGCTGAATGGGAAGAAATGAACCATGGTCTTTATGTCCTAGTTACAGTCAGTGCAAACATTGCCGCTAATCCCCGTTGTTGGAGGGGACTGGGGAAGAGACACGGATAGATCCCACTGGGAACATTTTGTCTCTCTCAATCTACACTTGAGATCACATTTTTTTTGTGTAATAAGATTGAGTTGTATTAAGAGGCCTGTGGATAACGTAAAGCTGGGGGGGGATATTGTTCGCCGTCTCTTCCACCGAGTGTAGCACCTACAATCTTCATATGCAGGGAGGTCTTAGCAACCCATTCATTTCGGGGGAGAAAAAGAAAGCTATTCATTCCCAGCAAATCCCATTTTGCCATGGCAACCCCCCCTTCCCTCCCCTCCCGCACACCAGTTGTTCACAGGGGCTGTTTAAACCAAGACAACAAAACCAAACCATCGCCCATCCAGCCCTGGCATTTTCTGCTTTGAATTTTCTGATGGCGTCCAGCCTCTGCGCCAGGGCAGGGATAACCCGGTGACGGGGAAGGGCAGGGGTAAACACGCTGCGCTGTCACCTTGCCTTGTCCCCTGCCACCCCTGGTGGCATCACACCCCATGTCCTTCAGCGGGATCCATCGCAGAGATGAGATGTCCTGTACCCCTGGAGCTCCCCAGTGGGACAGCGAGGGTGGCCATGCCATGGGGGCAGGGGACAACATGGGGCACTTCTCCTCTACACTGTTGCACCAAAGAGGGTTTTGGTGTGCCGAGCCCCTTGCAGGGGACGGGAATGGGGATGGGAAAACCATGCACCCTACCACCTCTGCCCCAACCTGGCAGACCCATCCCTGTTTTCTGCTCTCCCTTCCATGGGGAGCGTGCCCATGATCTCGTCCCAACAGCCACTGGGGACCAGCCCAACTCCCACCAGTCTGGGGGTCTCCACCTGTCCTGGCCCCCTCCAGCCATCCTTGGGCACAAGCCCTGCAGGCTCACAGCCCACAGCCACAAACAGAAAACTCCAGTTTGTGCTGCTCATGGAGCATTTGAGGGTTACTAAAGTTGTGTTCAAGCTGCTGGGGAAGCCACAGTAGATGCAGAGCCTCCCTCTCAGCATCACATATTCAGCTTCAAGGTCTCCCCTCTGCCTCTCCGTCTCTCTCCCTTCCTGATGTCCCAACCCTGGAGAGCCACTAGACCTGCAGGGAGGCTTAGGGTACAGGAACGGCACCCTGCATGGCCAAAGATTTTTTGGACACCTAAGACCCAAGCCATTTTGATCTTGCACTCAAACTGCATCTCAAGTTACAATTTCAACCAGAGGAACCAAGAGCAAGAGAGAAATGACCTGTCCCCTGTCTCGTTGCAGGAGACCCTCTTCCATCAAGACGTGATTCCTTAATGTAGGTATTATCTGAACTGAGGCTGAGGGCACTGGGGTTGTTTAGCGTGGAGAAGAGGAGGCTGAGGGGAACCCTCATCACTCCCTACAACTGCCTGAGAGGAGGGGGGAGCCGGGGGGGGTCGGGCTCTGCTCCCAGGGAAGGGGCGATGGGACGAGGGGCACCGGCCTCGGGTGGGATGGCAGGGGTAGGGAAGCGGTTGGACTTGATTATCTTAGAGGTCTTTTCCAACCTAAACAATTCTGTGATTCTATGATTCTACGAACAGAGACTGATGTTACGTTGTAGGAGACTCGTCTGGCAGGCAATGAAGCAGGGAGATACCACCCAAAAATACAGCCGAGCGGTGTTGGGAAGACACGACCTGCTCAGCGTGTGCTACATGGGCTTTAACTCTGCAGCATCAGCTCTGCTGGCTGCCATACTTCCCACAGCTAAAAATCATGTCAATTTTTGGTTCACCTGAATTCACATTTAAGAGCAAATAAGGGATTCCCGGCATAAGTACGATTTCAGAAAAAAACAGAGTTAAGAACTGGTTTTGATTACGAATTAATGGGTCGTTTTATTTTTATAAATGCAAAGAGAATGCACAATGTCGGGGAATAAAAACAAGTGTTGGCACCAGGCATTTCTAGAATAACTCCCAGCAATACCACAGATTTTATCCTGCACTTTACTGTTGACTTGAGGTAAACGAAGCCCTTCTGGTGACCCAGACTTTTCCCTGCTATGTCCTGGGCATAAACCCCTCCCTCTCCACAGGTAAACAGGGTTAGTCAGTTGGTCACACCACAACCTATTAATATGTAGATACTTTAAACACCCTCCAGATCATTTGGCAAACGGCTCTATGTGGCTTGTTCAAAGTACACAACTAATTTCCTGATCTTTAGTGGCACTTCTCCTTCAGAAGTTTCTCGTCTCTCCAGAACACCTTCCCTTTCCCAGAAGATCCAGCACATGGTGGGGTTTATAACCAATTCTATAACTTTAGAGTCAGAGAAGACTCTTGTCTTCAGAAAGCAAATTGTCTTTCTCTAAAACAAATGGCTAATTCAGCTGAACTGACCGTTCCTGGATGCTACTCCTCTCCATTCACAAGAATGAGCATTTGACTTGCAAAAGTTGCAATGAATCCCACCAAGAAGTCTCCCTAGAAATAAACCCCTTAATGACAGAGTTTTACTCACACCAGACTCACTGCAATCGTGGGGTAGGGAGTGAGAAAAGGGAGGAAAATAAATCCAAAGGCTTCTCCATTCTCAAATTTTCACTCAAAAGGCTCTGACATGAGCAAAAGCAGATTAAAACTAAGCGGCTGGAGAAATTACTGCTCCCAGCTGTCTGTCCTGCCTCTTTCCCCTCCAGCGTCCCCATATACGTGACACAGACAGCCTGGCTCAAGCAACAGCTGTTAAACCACTGGAAATTTCACACAGATTTGGGGTTTCTTTCATATCTGAAGTGTAACCTGCAGCTGTTGAGCAGCTGCTCCACGAGAGCTTAACCACCCGTGCAGCAGAGATGGGGATCCTGGGTGAGGGGGAGGATGAATACCTGGGGGCAACCAGAGCACCCACGTTTGATCTACATCCATAAATCAGAGCTTGGCCCTTGGTCCACATCAGGGCTTCGTTTTGACTCAGGACCATGCTTTGGAGGTCAATCTCTGAATGGTCCCCACTTCATCGGTTTGGTTCCCAAAAGGGATCAGGTTCTGGGTGCACAATCCTGATGCCATCCAGCTCAAACCCAACTGGACGGTGCATTGAAGAAGTGCTCCGACCTTGCAAACATGGCCCCAGCCTCTGGATCCTGAGAGTCCTCAAAGTACTCAACCAGGTAATATTTAGACTGAAAGATCGGCACAGCAATGAAATAACATGACGATGTACTGGGGAGAAGTTAAGAGATGAACTCTCTGCTAGTTGGCTTTTTTATTTGGTGAGGACCGGCGTATTTCTCATCCCTTGGCTATGCCAAAGCCTTAAACATTGATGGCTGCTTGGCATTTGCTAGGCTCCTCAGGAATGAAATGAAGCCTTGGGAACCACATTGCCTGCTACATGGGAGCTACAGGGACCCCATTTGCTCCTTTAAGCCTCATTAAAAGCAAATATAGCTTTAGTATCTGGGAAATGTTGCCTTTAGTCTTCAAAAGCCAGACTGAAACAAAAGGTTGCATCATTAAACCAAAGGGATGCAGCCACACTGGGAATGCAACGATTCAGGTGCCCCTCAACCAAACTAGAATTTGCAGCCCTCTTGCAGGGTTGGTTGGGATTTGTAGCTCCTGAAGCACCCAAGCTGCCAGCAAAGAGCAGGAGCTCCCCTGGGGGCTGCTGTTTCCACAAGCTGAGCCACGCTTGTGTCTTGGAGCTGGCCTTTTCCTACCCTCCTCTCTACACATTTCTCCAAGGCAGTGAGGAGATGCTCAAGTGACATTGTCCTAGGACCCTAAGATAACTTTAGCAGATTAAGTATGACCATTGATTTATAATATCAGCCTCTTGACCAAGAACTGTCAGTTTGCCACCACGCCCAGAAAAATACCTTAATTTTACCATAGTCCCCTCATCTACGCTAGACGAGCAAAGAAAACCAAGCAGAACAGCAGCAAAATCTCTCCTTAGAAAAAGCAATCAAATAATTTCTGTATCCCACCCTTCATGTAAAAAGAGTTCTGGCTCATCCCATCCACTATGTTTCACATAGGAATAAGCTTCTCCTCTTACCAGTCTCAAAAGGGAAATGCAGAAAAGCTTAAGACAAAAATCAGATTGATCATTGCTTCCGCTGTATAAATTGTTTTATTGCTAACAACCAGTGAATTTATTTAACCTGTTGGTACCCATTGAAAAAATACTTATGAGAAATGCTCCAGATCATTTCCAGTGATGTTTCACCAGTGGTTCCTGAGGAGACAGACAGAATTGTGCAAGGAAAAAAGAAAGAGCACTGCAGCATACTGTTTTCCCCACACACGTCATATTGCAAAAGCTTTCCTAATTTCTTTGCATGAAATTAATTACGAGTGAAATCCAGGCTGTACACTTCAAGCAGTCACACGCCCCACACCAGTTTCACTGAGGGTGTATATTAAAGATTATATAAAACATTTGCTCTGGTTTGTTACTTCCTAGCAGCCTCAGCCAAAAGAGGCGCACACGCTTTGGGGTGATGGAGCAGAAGAGTTTCCAAAGAGAAGCAGTGGCAGTGCCATTGGATGGACCGTTTCAGTTTAGGAATGGGGAAGAACCTCAGATCTACCCACCCTTAAATTTCCCAGAGTTTTTGTATTTCTGTTATGGCATGAGTTTGCCTGTTCTTGCCTTTTGACGTGCTCTCAACACCAACAAGGGTTTTGAACCCCCA
>NW_009270001.1:717664-723181 GCF_000687185.1 Egretta garzetta | reverse complement strand
AACAGAAACACCACAACCAAAAAAATCTCCTCATCCCCAGCTACGTCTGCCCTGCAGGTACTGTGATGGGAGAAAATATGCCTGTAGATATTAGTGTGGGCAGAAATGATAAAAATTTCCAACTCCAGAGGTAATTTCCTTCATGCGGCATCATCTCTCCACTCCTTTTAAAGAAAAGACTCTCTCACAGCTTTGGAATCTCAAGAATTTGGAATCAACCCTGATTTTTCTTTTTTTTTTTTCTTTTTTTTTTTTTTAGGTGGGAAATCTTGCAATGCTAATTGACCTTTTTAATCAATGATCCTGAAATACGCCTACATGACACCGCTGATAAAATCTGTGGGCAATATTAGCATTGGCAGGACGGCAGCTATCACTGAGGGCAGGGCAGCTGCACGCGGGATGACGGGGATCCCTCAGCCAGCCAAACATATTCAGACAAATCCCATTTTTACTGAGCTGTACGGAAAGTTGAGGCTGTAGTTGTTATCTGCATGGTGGGAAAAAGTGTCCTGGAAGGTTTCAGCTGGAAAAGATGCAGATGCAACGATACCTCGTTGATGATGCATTGCAGATGCATCTGCAATGATACTGAAAAAGCTGGAAGTGATGGGAAAAAAAGGATGAGGCAAATTATTTGAAGGTAGTAGAAATATTTTCAGGTCTCTGCACCAAAAGGAAGGACAAAAGCAAATGCAGCTGCATATTCATCCACCTTGGTGGGGCAGTCGCAGATCCGGCTGGGGCTGCAGTTGGGATATATCTGGCTCCTGAGCATGGCAGGGTGAGCTGCGGGTGCTGAAGCACAGGGGAATCCTCACCAAAATGTCCTGAGCATGCATGGACAGACAGACCCAAACTGCCCCTACAGCTGCCACCCCAGACTTGTCACCTGAGAAGAGTGGGATGAAGGTCTCTCCTGGGCTGCCTGTGGTCAGGACTGCTCAGCGTTTGAACAGGATAGCTCTGGGTGCCCTCTAAGCTAAGGGGTTTGCTCTAGCCCAAGCAGCTACCTAAGGAAAGGGGTTATTAAAGCAACACCTGAGCTGGTAAGATTTTTGGATCTTGCACTGACCTATAGGCATTTGGAGGCTGAGATCCTTGCCCACTGGAAGGTCTCACAGCAGACTCCATCTACCTAGGGGTCCAAGGGCACCCACCTCTCTGGTTTAGCAAAAGAAGGGTTGAAGGGTGTCTTGATCACTGCATATGAAAGCCTGGATTGGAAAAAAAATAAATGGGTACTAATGGACCCTCAGCAGCTGAAGCCAGACAACTGCAAATTAAGAATAAAGTGTTTGATTAGAATCATAGAATCGTTTACGTTGGGAAAGCCCTTTCAGATCCCCAAGCCCAACCGTTCCCCTAACCCTGCCCTCCCACCACTAAACCCTGGCCCTAAGCACCTCATTTGCCCGGCTTTTAAGTCCCTCCAGGGATGGGAACTTGACCCTTCCCTGGGCAGCCCCTTCCAGTGCTCTCAGTGAAAAAAATTTTCTGTGTGAGTGAAAAAAAAATGTTTCTGAGTTATTAACTGCACAGGACAACCATCATGGGAGATGACAGATCGGCATTTCTTGACATCTTCAGCTCCAGACAGCACATTTCTCAATAGCGTCTTGGCGTTAGCCAAATACAAGTTATTGTGAATAAAGAGGGGAATATGAGGAGGAACTGCTTCATTTTCCTTTGCTGAAGAAGCCTTTGGCACCATGAATCAGCCTTTCAGCGGGACGCCCCACTTTGTAAGCAATACAAGAAGGATTCTCTGAAGCATGGTCTCTCCTTTTCAGAGAAAGAAAAACCTCCAGAATCACATCTTGTTCTTCCTGCTGTGCTAGCCAACCCTGATCTTCCTCGGGGGACGGCTTTGTCTTTCTCCAGTTGCATCAGGATATTTGTCGTCACTGCACAGGAGAGTTTTCAGTAATCGCCTGATGTTTTAATCCTCCCCCTGAAGAAGTCAGCGTCCTTCCAAGTTGGTTTCTCCTCCTCTTGCTAAGGGCTGAGCAAGTGTGAGAGCAGAAAAGCCACCAAATGACACGTTTAGCCCTCAAAATCAGTAGAAAGGCACCGAACTGGAATAATCTGCCAGGGGTGCTCAGCAGGGCTCGGGTTGATCAGCAAGGAGTCTCTGTGCCAAGGACAACCTGTGGCGTTTCTAAAAAGGTGGCCTCCAGCCACTCCTCAAAACAAGGGGTGCAGCCCATGGAGATGAGGGCTCCCAGCCTACAACCCTCCCTCTGCAAAGACTCTGCATGCTGCAAAGAAAACAAGAGGAGCGGCCATCTGAGAAATGAAATCCATTTGGGTAGGGCGTTCAAACTAGAGCCGTATCTCTCAGGGTTTAGAAAAAACACGGGTCCGTGTCCGTACAGCGTCACTGCCATGGCTGGCTGCCAATGGCCACCACGCCGGAGAGGGACACTCCGTGCTGGAAGGTGTTTGCTTGTTAGTAAATCCTTGGAGAAATTCAGGACAATCTATTTACTCCATGTACGACATGGTGTTTTCTGTCCGGCTCCTAGTAACAAGAAACTGAGTGAAGTGAAGGGAAGCACCAACTTCGGGAGGGTTTTTTTTTTTTTTGTTTGTTTTAATTTATTTTTTCCATTCTTAGAGTTGTACCGCGTAAAGCTCATTTGCTTAACAGCCCTCATCGTAGGGTTTCCCTTCCCTCTGAAGGCTCCTCAGAGACACCTTGCAATAATTTTTATGCTTATGAAATTGTTCCAACCTCTGCAGCTCGGCGCTCCTTCGAACAATGCATTCTCTGTGAGCCCCTGAATAGAAAACATCAGCCCATAGTGATAGAGCTCCAGTTAGCGCCCAGCCCTAGACATGGGATAAAAGTGCTTTTCAATGCGTACTTGGGAAAAAAAAAAAAATGTCTTTTAATGCTCACACAGTACTCCTTTTAAAATGCTAACGCCACTTACAGCTATTGATAGGAAGAAGTTCGACTAATCTTAGCAAGAGGTTCCCATGACCTTTCGGTATCTGCAGTACTGCAACTTTTCTTAAAATTATCTTTGCAGGGAAAACAATGTAAAATATACCAAAGGATTTATAGCAGACAAATGACTACTTGTTAAGAAGCCAAAATACTATAACAAGATTTTTTTTTTTTTTTTTTTGGTGTCTCTATGAAGCCGGTACCGAGGTGAGCAAAATTCACAGTGAGCAAGGACGAATATTGAAGAGCAAAGTAAAAAGCGAGTCAAAGGGACAGCAGTGATTTCGTACAACGTGAAGCATACCTGGGGAACTCCCTGCCCTGGGATATCATCTCAAATCAGCCGTTAAAAATGAAGCAATGGGGACGAAAGGCGGTGACCACCTTCACTTTTTTAGCAATAATAAAAAAAAAAACCCTCAGAAAAAAGTTTCAAACCTTCTTTTGTTAGGAAGCAAACCCGTGAAAGGTTGGAAGAATCAGCGGATTAGAGATGGTAAAATGAATCTTTAAGCAAATTCACATCAAGCAGGAGCACTGGGATACCAGATCTGAAGGAAGAAGAGGCTGAATTTTAAAAAAAAAAAAAAAAAAAAAAAAAAGACAAAGAAATTACTGCTCCCCAAGGTCTTTGTGTACTGTAAACTGTGCTTGCTGAAAAGCTATTCAACACCTTTGCCAAACAAAGCTCTACATGTTGTAGCCAGCCAGGCTGACCGAAATCTCGAAGTATGACAGCTGGAATAAACCAGAAATCCTGGCAGAGCAAATATATCAAAAAGAAAATGGTAACAGAAAAAAAAAAACCAAAACCCAAGAATTTTGAGGGACCAGGGAACGATCAGAGGTCAGAAACGCAAAAGTGAAACGCAAATGGGTCTTGTGGTGCTGGAAAAAAAAAAAAAATCACGCTCTTGAAATGTGTCATCTCATAACACGCTTTTGGGGGAGTAATACTGAAAACCAGCAAGCTGTAAAAGAGTCATCTGTTTCCAAGTGGGAAGTGCACGATGTCAGAACCAGACCTTTTCCATACATAAACGATGGGAGAAGCACTTCATGCTTTTTACGGCAGGGAACAAAAAAAAAAAACACCAAACCAAAACCCCAGAACGAGACTACCTTTGCCTGCAATTAAAACCTGATGGTCAGATGCATGCTCCTATCTACCCAGATCTACATGCATGTCCCTATGCAAGGGGGTTTGCATTTCATAGGCAAATCTCCAGTGCTTCACCCAAAACCTAAAAACCCAGAGGAGCTCCCTTCCTTGGGGGTTTCCAGCACAGAAGTTGGCCACAGCACAGGTATGGTTACTCTGGGGGGATTGTGGTGGTGCCCTTTGGAAAATTGTCTATAAGCCTAATGTTTTTTATGTGTATTTTAATATTTTTAAACAAAAGCAAGCTGCTTTTTGTGCAAGGAAGTGTGCGAATATCTGCAAAAAGATTCTTTTATTTTCATCAGGCTTTGGAGACGACACTGCTAGCTCTTTACAGGTTATCATCTTAAGATTTTTTTTTTTTATATATATGGCTACGAGGAGACAGGCCCTGCAGTTTCTACTCAAGTAAAACTCTTTTTCTGCTGTCAGTGAGTAGTTTTTTCCCAGTAAAAAAAAATCATTATTTTTACTAGCAACAGCTGTTGTCCTGGGCTCAGCTCAGCAGCACCCGTTCTCCTCATTAGATGTGGCTGGTAAGCCCTTCAGTCTGGAAAACACCAACCCAAACTCTGATCTTTTTTTCTTTTAAATCAGGTGCAGCTTTGCTTGCCCAGCCCTCGACCAGGGATGAGCAGGGCCCGAGTCTGGCCCCTTGCTCTCAGAGACAGCTCGGTGATGTTTGGCACCGCAGCATAGCGGCGGTTTGCTTGCCCAGCCCTCAACCAGGGATGAGCGGGGCCCGAGTCTGGCCCCTTGCTCTCAGAGACAGCTCGGTGATGTTCGGCACCGCAGCATAGCGGCGGCAGCAGAATAACCTGGGGGGATGTGGGCGGGTAGCAGTGCTCATGGCTGGGCACCACGTGTGGCCAAACTACGGAGAAGATGTCTACAAAGCTGAGCCAGACTGAAGACCACAGCTCGGGCACCTTGAACATTTGCACGCCGAGCATCTCCTGTGTCCACGCCAGCTTCCCACTGAGCATCAACGGGATTTGGGTTCCTAAACCCCTTGGAATTTCTGGGAAACTCCAAAGGATCCTTTCCTGCCACTCAGTGCGTTGAAGTTCTGCGATGCCAGACATTTTGGCTTCCTATGTTCAGCCTAAAGGCCTCTTTGTCTAATGTGACTTATTCATAATTACTCAGGCTGCTAATTTAATTTTACTCTTATGTAAATGATGTTGGGGAGGCAAAGCATGAAGGCAGCTAGGCACGTACGGGATAATGGATGGCAAGAGGAAAGAATGAAGCTAGCACAACATGAGAACAGCTCAGGGTGCTGAGCAGATTCCAGCAGACTTGCTGGAAAACTTGCTTTTGGGAATTCCCTAGAAAATCATGTGGTAAAATAAAAGTTCTTCTTCTGATTAATGACCAAAAAGTTGAAAGGGTGAAA
>NW_009270001.1:711847-717147 GCF_000687185.1 Egretta garzetta | reverse complement strand
AACGGAGGCCTGCCCCGGCCTCCGCCCCTCCCCCAGCCTCTCTGACTTCATTGACTTCATCCACGTGAGTAAATTCTGCAAACTCAGTCTTTCTGCAGCCTGGATCTATATACAGTGACCAGTTTTACGTCGCGTTCACGATCTCTCACTCTGCTGCAACTGTGTTGTGGTTTAGGGATTAGAAGACAGATTCCAACTAATGTGATACGCAAGCAAAAAAAAAAAAAACACCAAACCAAAACCCCAGAACGAGACTACCTTTGCCTGCAATTAAAACCTGATGGTCAGATGCATGCTCCTATCTACCCAGATCTACATGCATGTCCCTATGCAAGGGGGTTTGCATTTCATAGGCAAATCTCCAGTGCTTCACCCAAAACCTAAAAACCCAGAGGAGCTCCCTTCCTTGGGGGTTTCCAGCACAGAAGTTGGCCACAGCACAGGTATGGTTACTCTGGGGGGATTGTGGTGGTACCCTTTGGAAAATTGTCTATAAGCCTAATGTTTTTTATGTGTATTTTAATATTTTTAAACAAAAGCAAGCTGCTTTTTGTGCAAGGAAGTGTGCGAATATCTGCAAAAAGATTCTTTTATTTTCATCAGGCTTTGGAGACGACACCGCTAGCTCTTTACAGGTTATCATCTTAAGATTTTTTTTTTTTTATATATATGGCTACGAGGAGACAGGCCCTGCAGTTTCTACTCAAGTAAAACTCTTTTTCTGCTGTCAGTGAGTAGTTTTTTCCCAGTAAAAAAAAATAATTATTTTTACTAGCAACAGCTGTTGTCCTGGGCTCAGCTCAGCAGCACCCGTTCTCCTCATTAGATGTGGCTGGTAAGCCCTTCAGTCTGGAAAACACCAACCCAAACTCTGATCTTTTTTTCTTTTAAATCAGGTGCAGCTTTGCTTGCCCAGCCCTCGACCAGGGATGAGCAGGGCCCGAGTCTGGCCCCTTGCTCTCAGAGACAGCTCGGTGATGTTTGGCACCGCAGCATAGCGGCGGCAGCAGAATAACCTGGGGGGATGTGGGCGGGTAGCGGTGCTCATGGCTGGGCACCACGTGTGGCCAAACTACGGAGAAGATGTCTACAAAGCTGAGCCAGACTGAAGACCACAGCTCGGGCACCTTGAACATTTGCACGCCGAGCATCTCCTGTGTCCACGCCAGCTTCCCACTGAGCATCAACGGGATTTGGGTTCCTAAACCCCTTGGAATTTCTGGGAAACTCCAAAGGATCCTTTCCTGCCACTCAGTGCGTTGAAGTTCTGCGATGCCAGACATTTTGGCTTCCTATGTTCAGCCTAAAGGCCTCTTTGTCTAATGTGACTTATTCATAATTACTCAGGCTGCTAATTTAATTTTACTCTTATGTAAATGATGTTGGGGAGGCAAAGCATGAAGGCAGCTAGGCACGTACGGGATAATGGATGGCAAGAGGAAAGAATGAAGCTAGCACAACATGAGAACAGCTCAGGGTGCTGAGCAGATTCCAGCAGACTTGCTGGAAAACTTGCTTTTGGGAATTCCCTAGAAAATCATGTGGTAAAATAAAAGTTCTTCTTCTGATTAATGACCAAAAAGTTGAAAGGGTGAAATGCTCCCTCTCATTTGGGAAAAATAAATAAATAAATAAATAAAAATCAATCAATTCTAGTGCCACGGTCCTCCCCAAATCAGCCCCATCACTGCCTCTTTTAGCACTGGGGCCTTCGGTTCAGCCATCCCAAAGGCACAGCCCTTGGAGATGGCTGGGTCAAGACTTCT
The DNA here is from genome assembly GCF_000687185.1 of Egretta garzetta. Taxonomy (NCBI): domain Eukaryota; kingdom Metazoa; phylum Chordata; class Aves; order Pelecaniformes; family Ardeidae; genus Egretta; species Egretta garzetta. The sequence continues at coordinate 715,381 of NW_009270001.1, read as the reverse complement.
GAGGACATCCTGTCTTCATTTACTCTGCTGGCAAAACTTCAAATGAGGCCTTATAAACAAACTCATATTTTTTCACAGCATCTCCACCTGACAGCTGAGGGGCCATCTCCTGGGAATATGTGGCTTTTAGCACGCAGCCACCAAGTGTTTGCTTGCTTTTTGGATGCAAAGTAAACACAAGCAGATGCACACGGTAATTATCAGGAGACTGTCCTAGGCACTTCCATGGCAGTGCTGGTATTTACCCTCACAACCAGCATTTGTTTTCTATCTTAAACCTCATTACTCTTTAATAAAAGGAGCTTACACTCACAGTGCATGTCTTGGCTATTTGGCTGGCTGCACCGTATATTTTGCAAGCCATGAAGATGTCAAGAGAGGACAAGACTGGATTTTCACAGAACGCTGATGTTGTTACTTGTCTCACATAACGTGGAGAAGTGCTGAAAAGCAAAATGTAGCCTTTAAGAGACCTACCAGAAGCCCAGCGAATTCAACGAGGCACTAGACTTCAGCAGTAATTTGTTCAACAGTAAACCTTCACTGAGGAACCACAGATGTGGGTTGAGGTTTTCACACGGCTCTATTAATTTTTAACGTAATGGGTCTGAACCCTACGGCCAGTATTTTCAACTCTTACGATTTCCTGGGCCTCTGACTTTTTCCCACGGAAGGTTTGGCCTCGTGTATGGGAACATCTATTGGCAGCATGTTTCCTTTCCTTGGCACCTTGCGCAGACCTCCAATGAACTTCATCATATAGTGCTTCTAGTCAAAAAAAAAAAGTTATAAACTCAGCTAGAGAAGTCAAGATATTCTGAAGCTATAAAGAGTTTTACTGATTCGTCTTTAGATAGTTGAACAGGGAGAAAGCAGCTGGAGGCCAGTGAAGTGCTAGGATGCAAATGTTCACAGAAGGCTTCAGGACAGGACCTCACCTCTCCCAAGTCCATGCACCGTCCCACTGCCCAGTCACACAGAACAAGGTCCGGAGCATTCATGAACAGACACACACAACTAGGGGTACTTGAGCTTGGGTTTGTTAGGTGGAGGGGTCACAGATTTTCCTCTGGACCTTTTCCTCTTCCAGAGAAGAGGAAACAAAGATGCAGGATCTGTCTTAGTTACTGGAGGAAAGAGAGGGTGACCCCAGCTTCCTTCCAGGAGAAAAAGCAACATGTGCCAGTCAAAGCGCTGAGCCAGCTAAGCACCATTTCTGTAATTAAGCATAACCTTAAGAAGCTATTGGCTTGATTTGTCCTCTTTTATCTTTGTTCCTTTACTCCAAATCTATGTTTTCAGCCTCACGTACTCTTTCTGTCTGTCTTGTCTAGCGGTGCAGCTGGGTGAGCATGAGCTGAGACACAACAAGGTATTCTGCTCCCCTGGGCTTGGCAACTCTTCAAACTGGGATACAGGGCCACGATCCCCCAGCGCTACCTCCCCAAAGCACTACTTCAATGGGCACTGAGGTTTGCTTCAGGTCAGATACTACATGGGTTATGAGCTGCTGATGGTCAGGTGTGGGAGGGAAAAAGGTGTCTCCAGTGACCAAAAAAACTCAGGGAAGGTCTCTGACCTGTAGCAAGATAGTCGAACATGTGCGTGAGCTCATGGTCCCTAAGAAACGTGCAGTGCTTTCCAACTAATATCTGCATGCTGCTCAGCAGGAACATCATCATCATCGCTCACCTAGGCCTTGACATGCTCCTTGGCCCAAGTACCTCACCAAAATGGTTGTGTCTAAGTCAAATAACAGCTTATGTTTTGTGGCACCAGCTGATGCCATTCAGAAGTGTTCTTCAGCTTTTAAATGTTATTTTTGTTTTAGCTCCCCCACTGCCATCTGTCTCGACGTGAGCCATCCACCACACAAAAGGCCTTTCAGCTCCACCAAGCTACAATGGACAACTTTGTGCATAACCCCCTAATTTATCACACAGTCAAAACCCACTGCATTTTTAAATGCAACTTTGTGAAGCAGCATGCTCTTAGGAAGTGGCCTGATGGGTCCATTCCTTATTTTCTGCCCAGAGACACCCCTTAGTCTTCAACAACCACAGCTCAGGGCAGCGACCTACCCCTCATCATTTCTGTTTACCAGTTGGAGCTCAAGAGCATGAAATGGGCTTGAGCAGACTGAGGAGTCAAGAGTCCCTTTCCAAACTGCTCTATGTTCTGCAGAGCTTCATAAACAACAAGCCACCTCTTTTGGACATCTTCATCCCTTGCTATCTCCTTTTTCAACAGTTGGGTTGCAGCTGCATGAGCCAGTAAGTTGTAAGAGAATAAAATTATTTCTTGACTGGGTAAAAAGTGATTTTACATGTTAACCCTTTCAATATTCTCTGGAAGGCAAATTATAGCTAAATAATAGTCTGGAGCACTTTAGAAAGGAATAAAACATACTGAAACCCCAAATGCTTCCATATTTGTTCAAAGGTGGTACGAGACTACTGAGCAACTGGTCTGCATGGGGCTGAAGTTTCCCCCTCCCGGGGAGGCTGTTGGCACAAGCTTTCAGTTCCACATGGAAACCGCACGTTATAGCTTCACGTACTAAAAAAAAAAAATCAACAAGCACCATCATATCCCTTTGCAGAGCTGGAAACGTGCCCAAAGGACCTTCACAAACATTTAGCAGGCATCAAAGAGCGGAAAAGACATCTCTGTTTCCCTCGTACATCTTCTTTATAAACTAAAAGCACAGCCAAGTGGTGAAATTACACACAAGCTGAGCCTTGCCTGTCCAAAGCAGTCTGGTACCTTTCACAACAGGATAATAAATTAAATCATAGAATCATTTAGGTTGGAAAAGATCTTTACGATCATCAAGTCCAACTGTTGAGGCATCAGAGCTGCCTCACTCTTCTTCACTCTTACCACCCCCTGAGGTTCATGGTGTTTAGTGGTTTCTTTAACATCTTAGCTCCTGGGCTTCTGTGCTTAGAGGAAAAATTTAGGTGTCGCCAACATAAAACCAAAACCTGTTTCTTGTGGATGCTGGAAAAACAACGATCAAAAAGGTCAAAAATTAAGAGGTATACAAACCTCGCTGAGTATGATATTTCCACCAAGCCACTGTGATTTCAAGAGATTTTCTGTGTTGGGAAGTAGAGACAGGGAAGTGATTAACTCTTAATTAACACAGTAAGAGTCAGGGCTAAAGCTGATGCTGAATTCAAATGCTCCTGTAAGACAGAGGTGAGGAGGGACTGTTTCAGGAGACACCTTCATTGCTGGCAATGGGCTCCTGATCAAGTTCAAGATCTAAGCGCTACTTCTACTCTATTTTTCCCATAATATAATCACTGAAAACCAGAAGGAGCTACTGGAAAGTAAAATTTTCAGTTTCTCTTTTGAACACTACCATGCAACAGTTACTTCCCCTGGAAATAACTGGCCAACAAATTGGGATCAACAGAACATTTTTTTCCCCCAGGATTTTTTTTTTTTTTTTTTTTAAAAGTCTAAATTCTGCTAACTACAAAAATGAGAAACTAATAGCACCACACCCAGGAATGATTCTGAAAA
>NW_009270001.1:709672-711820 GCF_000687185.1 Egretta garzetta | reverse complement strand
GGAAATCACAAAGTTCAAAGCTGTTTCAGCAAAAATATTAGCTCCTGATACTGTGGCATTTGAGGATTAGGCTACAGAGATGCTAAAGATCAGATAACGGAATCATTTTAAAGGAGATTTACAGAAGGGACTATTTTGTTATTGTCAGACTATAGCATTTACCTCATGAACACCAGGTGCCGGTGAAATCAAAAAGCATCTACCTGGGAATGCAGTCCATCGATAGAGATTGGTTAGAGGGGAAAGGGGAAAAAAAAAAGGGCTGGGGGAAGAATCATAATTGAGGATGTGGATTTCTTCAGAATGGCAAATTAAAGCTGGGTATTAAGAAGCTTCAATCAGCAAAATTGAGTGAAAGTCATTAATGTCTTTTTAAAAATGTCTTTTATGAACACTCACATGCAGGGCTGATATATTTGATTCTCCCCAATGTTGTACCTCCCAGGGTACAGAAGCCATCCAGGCATGGGAGTAGGGCTCAGCAGAGGGTTTCGGTTTGGTTTTTTTTTTAATGTTTTACTGATAGGAGATTGCACAGGGGGTTTTCTTTGAACAGCAGCAGCTGATGGCAGCAAACCAAATTCCCCAGCTAACATTTCGAGGAAATGAGAAGCATCTCAGCCCGTGTCGAAAGCTTCTTCTGTCACTGCGTAGCATGAGCGTATCTGCTGAATTAATTCTACGAAAATCCCCCTCTGAAGTGAGCGCTCTGAAACTTTCTCAGAAGATGAAACCCCGCAAATTTCTCCATAAGCGAGAAATTTCTGTGCCTGTCAGAAGTCTAAATTTGCCAGAAAAAAAATTAAATATATATATAGCTTTGCAGAATTTATTTAGGGAAAGCCTTCATGGCTGGGTTTTCTTTTAAACACTTGTGCAACGATAGGCTTGCCCTTCTCCAGCCAAAGATCTGGAGAGGAAGCGGGGGCCCCACCAACCCTTCCCAGCTTGCAGGACAGGATGCTTTAATGGCACCTGGTGCTTTTAAAGGCTGGTGCATTCCCGTAACACCCATCTTATGCAAACAGCAACAACCCATCGGGTGAAACACCGTTCAGCCCACCTTGAGGATGGGCAGTTCCTGGCTCTCAAGAGGCACATTGGGTTCATGGTCTCACTGGGACCCTTCCCACCCTGCAGGGCATGGTGGGGTCCCTCAACAGCCACTTTTGTTTATAGAATCAACAAATGGTTTGGGTGGGAAGGGACCTGAAAGGTCATCTAGGCCAACCTCCCTGCAATGAGCAGGGACATCTTCAACTCCATCAGGTTGCTCAGAGCTCCGTCCAACCTGACCTGGAATGTTCCCAGGGATGGGGCATCCACCACGTCTTTGGGCAGCCTGTTTCTTTCCTTGAAGATGGGCAGCATATGGAGAGTTATTTGTTCGTGGACCATAGGATGAGGCTTTCACCAGAGAGATCCTGATGGTGATGTGCCTGGTTGTCCTTTCCAACCAAGGCTCCTTCCCCCTAACCCTGCAAGTAAAAGCCGGGTGCTTTGAGCCCCTGCCCCAAGCCTTTACCAGCTAATGTGAAACAGATGCAAGGACTAGAGAGCGAGAAGTAACGGGAAGAGGCAACAACAGGGAGATGAGCTAAATCTGTTGGCTGAACCATGTCCAGATAAATGCTCCTAGCTTCCTCAGCCATCCAGGGAAGCTGTCACAAGTTGAGTCCCATTTCTGCTCTCCTCGGCCCATGAGCCAAAGCTGCCCTGGCCTCAGGAATACCTTCAGAGCAGAACACGCTCAGCCCAAATCTTGCTCTTAATATTCACACACCATAATTAGAAAGGGCTTTCTCCACCCATGCGGTATGCAGAGGAGCTGGCTGCATCATTCGCTTTGATGTTGAGCTACACAAACCAATTTGGCCCTATGCCAAGGAGCTATTTGGCCAGGAGATCCCCAGCCTGGGAAGAAGATCATGTACTTTGAAGGGTACCAGCTCAGAGCTCCCCTTGGATGTGGGACAAGCAGGATTGTACCATTCCTGGGAGCAGAGCCACGAGCAGTCGACACTACCAGCTCTCCCTTTAAGGCAGATCCGAGAAAAGTATTTTCTAGCTCCTTTCCATATGAAAAGCCCTAAAAATGTGAATGAACCAGCTGCTATGGCTGAGACCAGCTACGCTTTGTTTCTTCAG
>NW_009270001.1:696527-709657 GCF_000687185.1 Egretta garzetta | reverse complement strand
GCCTTCCCAACACACATATTTGATGGGAAATGACTTAGTGTAGTGTTGGTAAAGCTCAGGATAACATCCTGCCTGGCACAGCAGCAGAAGACAGGTGGACAGGGTCTTTTAGGTCCTGAGGAACAGCTTTTCTTTTTTTTTTTTCAAGTCTCATTCCAAAAATACTAGAACAGTATTTGCTTGTAGAAGTATTTAGTTCAGTCTGGGACTGCCCTTCCTGAAGCCGGTGTGGGATTATTTATATAGGCAGAAAAATCACAGGGCGTAATCAAGTAGGAATAGCGTGACCCCAGCCGGGATCTGATCCTGTCACCGGTCAAACAACAGGCTTGGCGGAGCAGCCCATAGGGCCGGGTGATAAAGAAATCCTTTTCCCCTCCTGCTCCAGAGGAGGATGCAATGTGAAAGCTATTGCATCTCCTTGCCAAGCCCCCGAGCAGGGTGAGAAGACGAAGGCAAAGGTAGCTTTGCTCACACTACCCACAATGTCCTGTGCTACTCAGCCTACGGTGGGATGGATGGTAGAGTCATGGGGGATTAGGGGAAAAAAACACTTATTTCAAGCAAAGGCAAGGGGCAAGGGTTGTTAGAAGGCTATGGAAGAGAAAAAAAATCACCGTCCTACTCACAAGTCTTTAACAGGAGCGTATTAGGACCATAGACATCTCCTGCCCTCTGGGTATCCGCATTAGGTGGAGAAGAGTCCACCTAAAGGCCTAACCAGCAGCTGTTGGTCAGATCTGTGTTGCAGCCCCCCCAAACACACAGAAGGACTGGGCTCAGCCTTGCTGAATGCTTTCACTCCCTGACAAAGTTTTGATCAAATTCTGTTGGGAAATTCTCTCAAGCAGTTTTCCCAAGACAAGGGAGGCAGCTCCCACCTCCAGAAGTTGCCTGCTTCAGCCAAACACCGTATGGGTCCCTCTCTCCTTATCGTTTCCATGAAGCCACTTCTGAGCTGACATCTGGCCAAGACCAGGTTGGACGGGGCTGTGAGCAACCTGACGTGGTTAAAGATGTCCCTGTTCACTGCAGGGGGGTTGGACTGTGTGACCTCTAAAGGTCCCTTCCAACCCAAAACATTCTATGATTCTATGATCAGAAGGCTGATGCTGAGTGATTTGCCCCTCTCCTCATCCTCCCCATCATTGCAGCAGCAGCTGCCAGGGAAAGCGTGGTAGCAAAAGGTGTGCCAGAATTGCACCTACTTCTCTCCCACAAAGAGGTATGTAGGTCAGGTGGGTGGCAGGGGACAGGCATCCTTGGGTGTCCCCATGCTTGCTGTCCAAGGGGGATGAAGGTCTGATGGCAGAGCCAGGACTCTGGCTTTTTGGCTGGGGTACCACAGATGGGGCTGCAGCCCCTGGTACCCTGTGACATCTTTTTCCTACTGACAAACCAGGGATCTCATCATCTTTGGTTCTGGGATGTCTCATGCACACCAGGAGGATCATAGAAAGTAATATAAACCAGAAATATTTCTCAGACCTCGCAACCTCGCAGCCAATAATGAGAAACATTTTCTCTAACAGAAGGTTTCCAGGGATAGAAACACATTAAGAAATCATCTTAATGTTAAAAATCAAGACAAATTATTCCAACCCAAGACAAGGATTGTATAAATCTGTGAATTGGTCCCAGCGGTAGAAGAGGAGAAACAACAAGCATCTTGCTGGGAGGCCACGCAGAGGTGGGTATGGCTCCAGGAAAACCCTGGGTAAGCTGGTGGAGGCTGACCAGTCCCTCTGCTTTACCCCAGTGCCGAATAGCAATGGGGTCCCGGGGTCACCATCCCAAGCCAGCCAGCTCCTCTGGGGGCAGCGGGCAGGATGCCCGGAGCAGGAGGTGGAAACCCGCTTCAAAGTGCCTTCCGATAAACGCCACTGCAAAAAATCCTCCTGGCCAATTGCTCCGCAACTCCCAAAGCTTCTGTCTTTGTCCCAGCTAGGAATTTCATGGTAACAGTGCCAGAAGGTATGCGGAGCCCACAGAGCATTTACAGGATTGTATTTCACCCAGGATAGCAGTGACTCATGCTTGGTTAAGTAATTTCCCCACCGCCCCCCCTCTACTTCTTACTCTGCCCCATCTGCACAGACTAACGCGGGTGCAGAACTATAGAAACTGTATTAATAATGGTCTTTTATGTGGCTTTAATCATCTTTCAGGATCTGCCAGACCACAAACTTGAAACTCTTTATGAAATGTGACTCACTCCCAGAGCAAACATTCATTGGTCGACAAACTCTCCTGATTTCGCCCCGTAAAAGCCCTTTTCCTATTGGAAGAGAGGGCCTGAGGTGTTACCTATGCTGCAATTGAAGTTCACTGACTCGAAGTAACCCCAGGTATTGGGATCACACGATTTTATACTCGTTCATTCATCCCCGAGCCGCCCGACAATAAATGCTGACCTCTGCAGCAGAAACCCTCGCAGAAATTCCCTTTTGTACAGCCACGCTTCCTACTTTTGCAGCCAACGTGTTGCAGAGTCAGACTATCTGCAAGACTAAAAATCAATTCTTTTTCTCCCCAAATGTATTAAAAAAAAAAAATCCAGATTTGCCACAGTAAGCTTAAAGAAAAGGATTTTAATGAAAAGCCTCAGTCTGTTCTGAATCAGCATCAGATCTCACTTAGGGGCTGGTGTCTGACCTGGAGGTAAATGCAGCACGGCTAGAGATAAATGGATTTTAGAAACATTTCTAAAGTCAAAGATGGGCTTTGCAAGTGATTCATAAAGACGACAGCTGATATGCATGGATGCTGTACAGTTCAGCACCGGCAATTTAAGGTGAGCCAGGGTTCCTGCAATATTAAAAAACTTATTGAATCGCTGCCTTGTACAAAGATCTCTTGAGTTCCTGCTCTTCTGCCTCTCCCAGAGCTGCAGATGGATGGAGGATCCCAGATCAGGCTCGTGGGGCAAGGGTTTGCACGCATAAAAGCCACAGAGCAGATTAGAGCCTCATGAATATCATCACATCTCTCTCCTAGCCCAGAAAAAAGGGAAAGGAGAAATTTCCCAGTTAAAAAGAGCCAGGAAACCTCAAACTTGACAGAGGTGTCACATTCAAACCCTGAACATGGATGATGGGCTTGGCTGCTAAAGAGGAAACTGTGCATGGGGTGGGGGGGCATATATTTGATGGTATAGATTTGGAGGTATAGATTTGACCTCCTTAACAAGCATCTGTTTTTCAAGTTCACCACGTACATGAACCTAGAGGGGTGCCTCCATTCTATGTGTTTATTTGTACATCTGCATTTGTAGCACTATATGGAGCATCTCCCACCAGGACCAGGGCTGCTCTTCAGGTCACCTCCCAGGTTACCATTCCAACGGAGCAGAAATCAGCCCCCAAATCTGGACCTGTTCACTTCAGTAACACATTTACACCAGTTAAGTTGCACAAATTAGAAAAATTCAAGGCAAAGCAGACATGCCAGAAGTAAATGCATTCATAAATTGCTTGTCCAAGGCACGGCGCTTCTCTGTGGAACAGGACATAATAAAATGCTCACATCACCACGGCTTGTCCTCCCCGAACCGAGTGCTGGCTCGCGCATTAAAGAAAACCTCTTGGATGTCTGCGTGGAACATAGCCACTTGCTGACAGCCTAGCATAACATTATATGCATGGTTATTTTACCTTCCAATTACGCATCCCTGGGGTGTTCCCTAAATGAGACTTTGCTGGATTATATTAGGTAACCCACCTTTTTTTTTTTGCTAGGCACTTATTCCTCCCCCCAGTTGATTCCAACCATACTGGAAGGCTGAATTGAAAGAACTGTTGAACTCTGAAGCACACTAAAATCTTACTTTAAAACCATAACTTTTGGTTTGGGCTCAAAAGCCTTCAGTGTCCTGGTGTATCATGCTGATTACTCAAGTTACCGATACATTTTTCCCAGGGCAACCCCCTTTACTGAGTATTTTTCCTCCCTTCTCCGCAAGGAAGCTGGTACCAGAGGTCAAAGAGGAGTGGAAAGTCCCATGGATGGATGGACGGAGAACGAAAGGATGTCTCTTCCCTAGCTATCCGCTTTGGATGCAATAGCCCACTCACAACACACGAGACTTCCTATCACATAGGAAACGTCACTCACATCACTGTTTTTTCCCCATTCTGTATTTGCACGACATACTCCCAGCAAGCTGCAACCACGTCAGCGTTGGCAAACTCCAACCCAACATTGACATCTTTTGCAAAAAACAGCCACTTCCTTCAACAAATGGCATTAAAAAGCACATTACATTCTTTGAGATGTCAGCAGAGCCAAATAACACGCACGTGGGTCTTTTTCCAACATATCCACAAACTAGGGAAAATCTTTAATTACCACAGATTAGCAGATCTCATCTGCTAAAAGACTAAAAAAAAAAAAACCAAAACCCCAACAACCCAGCCTTAAATAGCAACAAATAAACTTATTTGGTCATCATGACACTAAGGTCAGTCCTGTCCTCCTGTCAAGCTCTTTGTCATCCAACTTTACAGAAGTCAAACATGCCTACAAATTGTTGTGATTGCAGTCATCTGTGTGTGGTTAGCAGTTGGGCAATGCTGGGAGACACCGCATCCATCACACGTCTCAGAGCCTTGAACCCCAGCCAATATCCCCCAATTGCCGCCATCTCGTGCTGAGCAGGAGAAGCATCAGGGCAGCTCCTAAAACTCCGGCTGCTTGCTTAGGAGAGCCGATACAAGAGGAAAAGAGGGGCAAAGCCAACCTAGCAGTAAAATAAGTGCCCAGCCTCCAGCTGCTGTACAGGCCTCAAAAAACCCCAAACCTAATCGCTGATTGCCAGCGCTAACATCTGGATTCACTGAATCCATGTCATGGCTTTGTTTTGCTGTAATTTACTTGGGAGATAAATTGCCTGGTGTTATAAGGTAGAAAAATACCTCATCGTACACTTTTTAGAGAACCTAAAGCACATAGATACCTTGCTTGAGGTCAGGCTTTCCAGTGCTCAAGGATGTCTGCCCCATAAGCTGATGGGGCTCCCCAAGGCAATGTGCATGGCAGACTTGCCTAGAAGCCTGCTCCGGTCATTTTGTTGTCAGATCATCTCTATTTAAGGGTGTTCATAGAAGATGGAGAGGGATAATCATCGTTGGGTAGGAAAGCGCAGGCTGGATGAAACCCAGAGCGAGCCTGCTCTGGCCCCCCACTCCAGTTAACTGCAGGGAAATGGTTATTATGGAGAGACGCGCTGCAGTAAAGACATTGGGTTGTTTGTTTTTGGTTTTTTCATAAAGAGTTAATATCTTGGGAAATCTTCCAAGGTGGCTAGAAACAGAGATGGACGTGCCAAAACACGATGCACGCTGGACACCGCTCCCCTCTGCAGCCTGCCAACTAGCTTCTCCAGCCGGCTGCTTCATTAGATGACACGTTTTTCCATGCACCAGGATCAAATTTAGAAGGAACGATCAAGTGAGCAGCGAGACGTACAGATGGTTTCTTTGTCAGGACAGCAGCAGGTATAGATCTTCCAGCTCAGAGGCTTAGGACCCATGCTGTCTGGCCTCAGGTCTCCCTGTGGACTCAGACCCATCATCCATTTTCCTAGGAAAAACCTTAGCAAACTTTGACAGGATTCAGGCTGGAAGAGCCAAACCCACCACAGATAGGGGATGTGGAAAGGGCTCTTATCTCCTGCGTGACCAGCACCCTTGCTCTGCGACCCATACATTTATTTGCTCTGCAGGTGTGACTGATTCCTGGCTCTCTTTTGAGAGCCACCACCTGCTCCAGGAGACCTTGGTGACTGCCTTTTTCCAGTCATTATGTTTGCAATAAAATTTGAGCAAGCCCATAAAACCAAAGGAGAAATCCAGCTCAAGTGCTAGTTCAGCCCAGGAAGAAGCAAGAGTTACACCGGGTTTAGCTCGGAGGCGCTCGGATCTTAGCCTGGGCTCACTGCCAGGAACAAAAACTTCCTGCAAACCCAGTCTGGAGACAGAGCTTTGTCACAGCCTGGATTTGAAATACCTCTGAAGGGGCTCCAGGAATCTCCATGCACTTGAGCAAGGACCCTGCCTGGAGCAAGGTGGGATGGATGGCAAGGACCCAAAGACAGTAAAAGACTGTTGCCGTGTGTGTGTGTGTGTGTGTGTGTGTGTTAAAATTTTGAAGTTCAGGTCTGAACTCCACCTAAACCCCATCTTAGGCACCTGAGCTTTGTGGTAGATCCCACTCCAGAGTTCTCTCAGTTCCAGGGCTGCTCCCTAGGGCTGGCCAGCACAAGAGCAGCAAAATCTGTCTCCATCTCTAGCACAGAGTCATTTCCTCACCTCGAGCGAGGACCAAAGCTGCGTGCCTCAGTTTCCCTACCTGCTACAGGAGCCCAGCAGCACTTATCTAGCAAGGCTTTGAAGTTTCTCAGCGAAACTAATACCCCAGGTATCATTGCAACATAATTATAACAATTCCCCTTATTAAAGGTGGCTTTCTCTCCTCCACTGAGAGCTTTCTCTGCTGGCTTGCGGGAGGCGGAGCACAACCGCAGGGAGTCCTGCTCACACCACCACCATTTCGGGCCACATCGTTCGACTCACACCACCCTCCTGCACCATATTTCCCTTGGGAATGCAACAAAGAGTGTGGGAAGCGTGGAGGGACCAACCCATCGAGCTACAGCACTCAGAAAAATCCTGTCGTGCTTGCTCCTTCTCCCTTGCCTCTGCCTCTTTGTAGTTGTGACCTCTCCCTGGCGAGGCCAATCTTCTCCTTGATGGCATTTCAGAGCTGACCAGGGCACTGAACATTAGCCAGAACACAGCATTCTTTGTTAAAATACTTATTTTAATACATGGAAATGGGGCCAGCTACTGTTCAAACTCTCATAACCACCAGCAGGTATGGACCTTCCTTGAGTGGCAGGGGCCAGAACGTAACGAGCCCACATTTCTGTGTGAAACATAAGCTGCAATCCTCCATCCCTGCAGAGAAACCTGACTGCCTAAAATAAAACAATCAAACATGTGATATTTTGCAGGGCAAGGACACCCTTTACCCTCACCAGGAGGCACAGGGACTTCATGCCACCTCTTCTTGCTGCCAGATTACTGTCACTCAGCTGACCCTGAACATGGCACAGGACCCCACAGTGCAAGGTGGCACTACCTCCAGACCCCAACAACTCTTGTTGCTCCTTGTCCTTGTGTTCCTGATGTTCCTTTGTCCTTTACCTCTACCCAGTGTGGTGACATTAGTTGTCAACGGACCAGAAACCTTCACGAGAAGGTAGCACTACTCACAGGACTTCATTGTTTCATCATGCTTTGGGGCATTGAGCTGATATTTTGATACCTCCTAGTGTCTGAGATGGGAGAAAAGGGTCAGAGAAGCCTCATTCACCATATTTCCTACCAATGGTAAAATACTTTTTTCAGACACTGACTGCTACTATCAGGTCCATGCTGGGGCTTCATGGACCCAGGGCATTCAGACCCTTGTTCACAGAAACCTGTCCCTTGAAGCCCAGGACTTGTCCCATGTTTTGGTCAACCTAGTCAATCAATATTTGACTGAGGGACATGGAAGTCTTTCATACCTGCAGGAAGGGAACTCCAAGATAGATCACAGGCTTTCATGCTGTGGTGTTTTAGCAACTAAGAGTCAGTTGGAACACTATCCCATGGCAGAAAGCAGTTGAGTGGAGCTACCAAAAGGAAAAGCAGGGTGGGATTTTGTTCTACGTGGCCCCTGTAGTACTGCACATCATTATTTTTCTCCTTTTAGTAGCAAATACTAGGGCTAAAAGGCAACAAAGAAAGCAAAGGAAAGAAAAAAGGAAGAGGAGGAGACAGAGGGGGAGGAGGATCAGAGGCTAAAGGGCACCCAGAGCCTCGTACAAAGCACTTTGCTTTCTTTTTGATCTTGTCCTTGATCAAGAAGGTCCATCCCACTTTTGTACAGTCTCAGGCCATATTATGACTTGTTTTCTTGACCGGAAGAAATAAAACACCAGACATTCGCAGATAGCAGCTCTGACATACAAACCTCAATAAGGGTCATGTTTTCAAAGAGGTCGGCGTGTATTATGTCCTAAACTGAGGACATAAGAGGGGCCAAAAAATCTGGGGTCAGTCTGTGGCTCTGCTTTCCGTGTGAACGTAGACAAGCGGTTTAGGATCCCTCTCCCTCCACTGTGCCTCATGTTCGCAAGTTTTAAGCAAATTGGACAAAGAAGGAGTGATCCCAAAGAATTAGTTTCTCTATGAGGTTTCTGAAAGTTTGTGTTGGGGAGAACAGAGAGAGAAAGACCGACCCTGTAAGTGTATCCAGTCAGAGTAAGAATCCATCTACGGGTCTATATGCTATTAAATATTGGAGAAACACACACCGGAGACTCTTGTTCACCTTTCAGTCCGAGTTCACACTTCCTTAAACGCCAAAGTCAATCAACCTCAAGACACAAAACCATAGGAAATCAAGCTTCCTAGTTGCAATGCTCACCGGAACATGGGGTTTTCCTCTCTTTTGGACAACATACAAAAAATAAAAAGCTAATTTCCAAACCATACAAATTTGAAATGAGTAACTGTTCACCAGGGAAAGACCCAGGGCTAATTACCAAGCTTGTCTAGGAACCTCAGCTTTAGGCTCATAGGATGATTCAGGTTGGAATGGGCCTCAGGAGGTCTCCTGCCCTAACCCCTGCTCCAGGCAAGGTCAGCTATGAAGTCACACCAGGTTGCTCAGGGCTTTGTCCAGCTGAGTCACAAAAGTCTCCAAGGATGGAGGCTGTACACCCTCTCTGGGGAGAGGTTCTCCCTCAGATCCATAAGTTGCAATGCTCATGAATCGATCGATGGCAAGGGAACCACAGAAATCTCATAGTCAGAGAGCACCAACTGATCTCTTGGGGTTCCTCATCTTATCAACACTTATTAACACCAGAAGGACTAATAGTTTTGGTGGAGTCCAGAATAAAACCCATATTATTTAAAAACATCTCTGCAAAGTCAAGTTCTCTAGGGAAAGTGCAGAACACAGCCTTTTTCCCTGCAGCTGCATTAAAAAAAAAATAAACGACCCATTGCCCACAGTGATCTCAATCCCTAAATTTAAGCTAGGAAATCAGCTGTCATCGGGAAAGTAACCTCAGTATTTTCAGCCTCCGACGAGAGTATTCCTGACATAGCCTGGAGCTCCTCCATCGCACTAACAACGCTCCAGCGATCCGCATTGCCTTATGTGGGAATATGCCTCCGCCAGTCCCCGACTGGCCTCAGGGAGAAGGGGTGCACAAGCAGGTTCAACTGGTGTAAGGTATGATGGGTGCAAGTCTTAGCCCATGCCGAGGCTTACTTCACATACCCTGCCATCCTGCGATACCATCAAGCCCCAAAAAGACTTTGGCAAGACCCAACGCATCTTAAGGATGGTTAGTAGATCCAAAAAGTGTTAGCCCATAACTACTGCTAGCAAGCAGCTGGATAGGTCCGTAAAGGCAGCTATAGGAGATGTACAGCCCAGCGCAGGCAGGGGCTGGTCTCAGCCATGAGGTTTTCCCAGCTCAGGTATTTTTACATAATATTTTCTACATTGCATATATGTATATTTACATACTTATTCCCTACTTTCCCTGCAAGAATTGAGCCCGTTTCCAAGAGCCTGATGCACATTTTATGCGGTGGGTTAGAGACAGAAGGAATTTTTTAGGCTGTACCCACGCCGTTATTGCAGCCCTGGTTTGGGCTGCCTCAAAGCTCTTTCTGAATCTAATGAGGTTCAGCTCTGCCCCAACATTAGAGCAAGCCCATGTGCTAAAATTTGGATACGATTAGAAAAAGAAGATGTCTCGGTACAAGCAGCAACTTCTTACTTCAAAGATACGATGGCGATGCGCAACTGTACCAATGGGGAGGAATCGGTGCTAATTTTCACTCCTGTATTATTCATGGGCTTGTTTCCCTCTGCGGTTCGTACCTCGCCAGAGAGAGCAATGAAGACACCCAGCTGTGGGATTATTCTTGTTAATGAGCGAGCAGAAAAGAGCCCAGACTGACTCTCTGTTTCCAGACAGAGTTTCAGGGATTGGCACTCAAAATAACTACCTATTGATCTGCGATTTGAATTTGGTTTAGTCAGGAAATCTTATTTCGGCTCAGCTTTTCTCTTGGCTGACAGTCCCTTAGTCATCGTTGGTAGAGCACACACGCGTCCCGCTGAGACCAGAGTAGGGTAACAACACTGCTACCCCCTTTATATCATTTCCCTCTGGCTGTAACTCTCGAATCCTTTCCTTCACACAAAAATACAGCTCTGGTGACACAAACCTAAGCACAAAGCATCTGGGACCAGCTCTACTTGCTTGTATTTATTCTAGACACTATTGCAAGACTCCTCTTCGGACAAGTGTTATGAAAGTATCTGTGATCAAGCCGCTGACTCAAGCTTTTTTCTCTCGTGTACCGCACCTCTGCGATACATCAATGAAAGGTTCCCCACCCCATTTTTGCATTCAGCATCTCCCAGCTCCTCTCCCCCTCATTCACTTGAGCTGCTGGAGATTTTTCCTTCACAGGCTAACAGTTATGATGCTCCCAGCAAGGGGACTTAATACCGAAATGCAGGCACCACTTCTCCAGTTTGCTTCTAACAATTTGAGACATTTTCCTCCCTTCCTTTTTATTCATCACTGCCTCTTTCATCTCCAAGAGCTCAAACTCGAGAATGCCACAAGCCCAGTTACTTGGCTTCTTGCTCTTAGGTGCAACCCACCCATCCTTGGGTGTCGGTAACCAGAGCTCAGTTTTCCTCTGTCCTCCCACCCAATTTAAAATCTAACTTCTTCGCACTATCTATCTCAGACTTTATCACTCTTCCCTCACTAGCACCATTCAAAGCCAGGCAAGTTTCTCCCTTTCCCATCACACTCCACACCTCCTGGTAGTGGAGACGTTGGGGGAAGCCAAACCGCAGGGACAAGCGGACGGACAGCCGCGATGCCAAGAAACTTGCTGATTTCCTGTTGGAGCACCTATGGAAAAGGAACGACTCCTTTTTCCTTTGTGTGTTCCCATTTATTCACACAGAACGCTCCCCAGTGTTTCCTGTCTCGGCAGAAGCTATGTCTGCTGTATGCAAAACCCTCATTCAAAAGACACCAGACAGTCGCATGCCATCAGGGTAGTCACCCCTGGATGTTTTCTGGGATCACAATCAGTTGTATTTGTATTATTTCAATCAAAAAGAATTATCCCCGTCTTCCAAGAAGAGAGTTCAAGAACAATATTTTTAAAAATAATTTTTTAAAAAATTATTTAAATTATTTCAGAATTTCTTGAAGGCCACATATTTTACTATCAACAGAAATAATCAGATTTCAGAAACCATTTGAAAAACCTTGCCTTGAGTAAATGAATCCTGGAGCACTCAAGAAGCCACATCTACCAGTTATCAGAGCCCACACCCCTTTGAAAGCACTTGTACATAAATTACATCAACTATCAGCTTGCACTATTAAATGTAGTATTTATTAGAGCTACCGAATGCTTTAAAAAAGTAAAATAAAATCTTGTTACTTATTTAAGAACTTAAAAGCTTTCTGGGGCAGGCGTAATCCATTTTGGAAAGCCCAGTCCATGTTTCCAAACCTGCTGATAAGGTCACAGAATCACAGAATCGTAAGGGTTGGAAGGGACCTCAGGAGATCATCTAGTCCAACCCCCCTGCTAAAGCAGGTTCTCCTAGAGCATTCTACACAGGACTTCATCCAGGCGGGCCTTGAATATCTCCAGAGAAGGAGACTCCACAACCTCCCTGGGCAGCCTGTTCCAGGGCTCTGTCACCCTTAGAGTAAAGAAGTTTTTCCTCATATTCACCTGTAACCTCTTATGTTTCAGTTTGCACCCGTTGCCCCTAGTCCTGTCGCTGGGCACCACTGCAAACAGACTGCTTCCGTCCTCGTGACTTCCGCCCTTAAGATATTTGTATGTGTTGATAAGGTCCCCTCTCAGTCTTCTCTTCTTGTCAATGTGCTTGTGCCAACATATCCATCGCTTCCATCAAGAAATGAAAAAGGTATTTCTATACCAAAAAAAAGCAGCGAAGGCAACCTCATGTATATACTTAACACATAAAATGCCTCATTTTTTTAGATGATAGAGCTGGATGTTCTTTGCAACCTCTTTCTATCACATCCTCATTATTTTTTCTTCCAATAAGCCAGAGATATTTTTATTTCCCCTGGATTTCTTGAAACAAGGAGACTTCACGCATCATTTGGCAGCTCTGTGCAAGCAGTTTGTACTTGAATTTCCAGAAACACAGCGTGTTATTTACATTGCCAGTTGCAACACTTTTTTTCTGTTTAAAGGCTCTCTTGGATTTGACCAATCATTGCCTTTTTTTTTTTTTTTTTTGAATAAACAAAACAGTCACTGAAGGCAAGAACGCTACTGCAGGGCAGAAAAATATCCCAGCTGCTCTTAGAGTTGGAGGCTAAATACAGATACCACGCTCACTGCTGGTTTAAGCAGATGGACTTACAGTGATTGTGGTGAAACCCTGGCAGGGGTTGCCCAGAGAGGGGGTGGAGGCCCCATCCCTGGGAACATTCAAGACCAGTTGGACGGGGCTGTGAGCAACCTGATGTGGTTCAAGGTGTCCCTGCTCCCTGCAGGGGGGTTGGACTGGGTGACCTCTAAAGGTCCCTCCCAATCCAAAACATTCTGTGATTCTATGACTTGCTGGGATTTTGTGATGCAGCTCCAAAATTCCAGCTTCCCAGTGACAGGGTCGATGCACAAAATCTCTCTGTCTTTTAAGATGCTATTTTCCAGGGGAAAACGCATCGCTCGCTGATGTTCTTCCGCCCTGCAAAAGTGTTTTGTGATTATCCAAGGGGGTTGGATAGGGGGATTGGCCAAGCGCTAAGGAACGGTCAGGAAGGTAAGCTGTAATACTCGAACGAGGCCGAAGCTCAAATACCAAAATCATGGAATCATAGAATCACTTTGGTTGGAAGAGACCTTTGAGATCATCGAGTCCAACCCTGCCTAATAGCCTAACCCTGTCATCCCACCACTAAACCCTGGCCCTAAGCACCTCATCTCTCCTTCTTTTAAATACCTCCAGGGATGAGGACTCGACCACCTCCCTGG
>NW_009270001.1:693820-696184 GCF_000687185.1 Egretta garzetta | reverse complement strand
CCCAGGTCCTTTTCCACCAGGCAGCTTTCCAGCCACTCTTCTCCAAGTCTGTAGCGCTGCACGGGGTTGTTGTGACCAAAGTGCAGGACCCGGCACTTGGCCTTGTTGAACCTCATACAGTTGGCCTCAGCCCATTGATCCAGCCTGGCCAGGTCTCTCTGCAGAGCCCTCCTCCCCTCAAGCAGAAAATAAACAAATCGCATATTGCCATCTGCCAAACGCACCGACCTCAGCGTCTGCCGCTGCTCTCACTAGAGCGGGTCCCAGCTCTGCTCAAACCTCTACCCCTTCCCAGTGGCTTTCTCCTGGGAGGCCGCAGAAGAGCAACATTAGTCACAGGGAGGCACCATCCCTGGAAACACTGGAGCCCGCAAACATCCACGCTCATTTTTCTTTAAGCAAGCCAGACGTCGGAGACACCACGTGATTGCAGACTTAAGAGTTGATATTCCACATCCACAAGGTTTTAGAAACAAACCGAGAACTTGCAGTAAATTAACCCCATTAGAATAATATGTAGGAAAAGAAATTAAAAAAAAAAAAATTCCTGGAAGGTACAACTCTGCAGAAGACACGATACCAGAAAAACCTCCAGAAGGCTCGTTTTTAACTCTAGAACGTCACATTTCCAAAATGCAGAGCTCGCCCTGCGTTCCCACCCCTGCAAAGGGGAGAGGGGAAGCTGAAGGTATTTAGCAGCCATTAGCATCCGTATTCTGCAAGTGGCAGATGCAAAGGAAGGGATTAATTTCCCCTAACATAAGCCCCTCTAAAAATTAAATGGCTGATAGTCATCTTGGCTTCTTTTTAAACACAGATTAAAATAGCACAGGTCTCCCTTGCTCTCTCCCCAGTGGCTGAAGAAAGCACTCAAATGCCAAACTTAAATAGGGGGCTGAAATTAAATCAGAGGTATCCCACCCTCGGCGCAACTCCTGAATTCATGGCCCACATCCAAAGCATGCTGGAGTCCCTGGAAAAGTCACAGCTGTAATTCTGGAAGGGCATTTTCATCCTCCACAGCTGCTGCTGCCCAGAGGTTTGGGGAGGTCAGGACCACTCGGCGGTGCTGCGGCAGCCAAGCGAAGCAACGGCCGTGCTGGCGGGCAGCACCCCCCGCCCCCAGCGTCCCCCAGGAGAGCACGCCAGCATCCACCTGAATCACAGAATTGTTTAGTTGGGAAAGCCCTTTCAGATCCCCAAGCCCAACCGTTCCCCTAACCCTGCCATCCCACCCCCAAACCCTGGCCCTCAGCACCGCCTCTGCCCGGCTGTTAAATCCCCCCAGGGCTGGGGACTCGACCCCTTCCCTGGGCAGCCCCTTCCAGTGCCTGACAGCCCCAAGGGGAAGGAATTGTTCCCCATGCCCAACCTCACCCTGCCCTGGCACAACTTGAGGCCGTTTCCCCTCGTCCCATCACCTGTTACATGGGAGAACCTGCTTTGGTTCAAAAGGGAAGGCAACCATGGAAGCAGCAAGGTGCACGCACCCTCAGCCCCTCCGCTGAGATTAAGTGCTTGGGCTATTTTCACTGCTAGATACTGTTGACCCCTACCAGGGCAGCACTGCTCTGAAAGCATTCGAACGAGCATCTCTGAAGTTCAAATGCAGTGATCACAGAATCATAGAATCATTTTAGGTTGGAAAAGACCTTTAAGATCATCAAGTCCAACTGTTAACCTAATCAAATCCAGAAAAAGGTCCAACATGGAGAGGAAAAAGAAAAGTACAAGTTTAAATTTGGCTGCGATTTCACAGGAGCCTCCAGCCTGAGTGTTTTTGGGGCTTCTGCACTGTAACACCCGTGCATGCAAGCAAGCAAATATGTGCGTGCATGCACAAACCCAGAAGAGACCAGACTCTGACCAAACCAGCTTCTCCTCCTGACAGCAGCACCCTGCATGACTCCCCCCGGCTTTTAGGTGGGTGCCTGGGGCAAAGGGTGTCCCACCAGCATCACCCCAAAGGGGCGGTAGCGTAGGTGTGTGCAGGGCGCTCCGGGGAGCATGCGAGCAGCAATACAAGCCCCCAGTTGCCAAAAAACCCTTCCTGGATGAGTGAGTGCAACCAGGAGACACTTAGAGACATAAGGGGGGCTGAAGGGTTAACACCTGGGAAGGAGTCCTGGAAAGGAGCCCCCACTTTTATCACTGGAGCCTTGCACTGCAAAACCCAACGCAACGCTTGCAAGCAAGTGCTTTGCCCTTTATCGGTCACAAATTTAGCATCCAGCTATCAAGGAAAAGGTGTGCAGGGAACAGAGTAGGGAAGAAACTCATCCACTTTTTTTTTTTTTTGCTGGTTTTCCATGCGTACTGCCAGCTACACAGAAGCTTTTTTTTTTTAAAAAAAAAAAAAAAGAA
>NW_009270001.1:689457-693749 GCF_000687185.1 Egretta garzetta | reverse complement strand
CCTGGCTGGCTGCTGGTGACTGCTGCTATTCATCTGACTAAGCAGCATTTGACATTTGGGCTTGGTGGGTCTCAAGTTTCCCTCTAGTAAGATATGGGCTGACTCGGCAGCAGCCAATCTCAGTCGGAGGCCGCCTATGATGCCGGAGGGAGGCGAGGCGAGGCATGCACACATCCCAAATGACAGAGCACACGCTGCCGGACTGCGTAAGCGCAGCTCCAGCAAGCCTGACCTCAGTTGCACCAGATGCGTGGCGCCACCGTCCAGTCCTCCTTGCACCTTCTAGGGATGCTGTTCAGCTGCAAATTCCTCTCTTTTTTTTTTTTTTTTTGTTTCTCCACATTTCTTGGTGGCTTGTACTTGGTTTTGCTTTTCTTCGCCCAGTTACACGAGCGAGTTGTTTTTCTTGCTGCCGTGTCGTTTATCTTCTGTTGTAATCAGAGGCAAGTGGAAGCTGTTTTACAAAACCAGTATAGAATTTCTCAACCCAGGTTGAGCTTGGTGCAATATAGCCAGCAGCATGAAGGGAAATCCTTTCTGTAAGCCAGTGTTTCAGAAGAAACCCGGTTCAATTGAAACCATACCAAAAGCGACAGGCTTGCTGAGAACCGGCCACGTGTTGCAAGGAGCCTGAGCTGAATCCTCAACTCAGACACGTCTTCCCTAGATGGAGAAAACCCAAGCCAGACACCAATACCACAGTCAAGTCTTCCGAGAGGTGTAACCCACAAAAAACCCCACTCTGGATGGATGTGTCACTGCTCAAGCCCAGCGAGCCAGCTGGAAGGAGCTGGCTGTAGCCTGTTTTCCTTTGATGCCTAAAGCTTTAAGTACGATTTAGTAGAGAAACGTTGTGGTACTGAGATCTATAAAATCCTTTAAGCTTTACATTTCTTTCTCTTTGCCACATCCACATGTTTCCTCCTCCTCCCCACCCTGAGATTTAGCATTAGCTACAAGCCAGGACTAACACAGGGGAACTGCAGCATAAGTAACATGAATACTAAGATACATGCCATGATAAGGGTCGTTAAAAGCATCACCTCAGCCCGATTCGAGTACTAAAATCCTCCTCGACAACACAGATTTGTACAACACACTTTTTCAATGAGTAAAAATCCTTTATCACCTTATTTTGCACAGGACCTCTCACGACCGTTGCTTGCAATATTGCCCTGCGGTCTCCCAGCTCCCAACAGCACCGTCCCCCCAGACCCACTTGACACCCTCACTTCTACTTCTTGAGACCCCCGATGAGTGGAAATGCAATTTGCAGAATCGGTTGTGTAACTCGTGCAAACTAAGTTGAGCACTAACGTAAATACGTCTCTTGGAGGGCAATAAGCCTCTATGAACCCTCGAGTCCCAACAAGCATCCACCCAAAGAGCTTTATAAGGGTCCTGACCCCAGTCCCGTTGAAATGAGTGGGGAAAAAACCATTAACTTGAGATCACAAGCGCTGTTGAACACTGCAAACCCATGGTGCATAAACTGTATTTGCCAGGTATCCCCCCATCCCTTGCTTTCAGGTGGTGGATGGCCTTATCCAAGGCTGGTTTTCTGCATGGCACCTGGCTGTCCCCAGTAACAGGCATCAACAAGACCTCGGGCAAAGCTCAGCCCACCACCAATCCCATCTCTTTGTAGGAAGAGGTAGATGCTGGAGCCCTCCTAAGTGGGGGCTCAGGCCATCATGTCTGCCTGCGATCAGCCAGGTGATGTGAGTGCAGGCCCACACAGGTTCCATAGGCGCTGCACCTTATCACAGTCCGGTCATGCAAGATACAGCATGTTCCTGAGCACAAAGTACACCTGAGATATTCATCTCCTCTGCAAATACCAGCTGGGCCTTTTCAGAGGCAGCTTTGAGAGTGCCAATGTGGACAAACGATGGCTACGAACAGTCAAGCCTCAGTGGCCCACATGTAAGAGCAGCTATAATGCCAACTCAGGGCATCTTGAGGGACAAAACTGAGGTCTCGCCTCTTCTAGATCATCCCAAAGAACCTCTGCTGGCCATGAAAATACTATAGCACATCCTGATCTCCTCTGGATGCTCTGCTTGGCTGAAGGCAACAGCCCCAGAGCATTCAGTCAGATGAGCACCCCACAGCCCTTCAGCCTGCAGCTGATAAGTAAAGGAGCCGTAGGTGGTGACGGAGCAGGTACAACCGGTGCACACCGCCTGCCAGAAAGCTTGCCACCAAGTAAGCCCAAAGACTAAGCCCAAAATAAATAACAAGAGACTCCACTTCTCTGAGGAACTGTTTGTCCAAGTCATGCTGTTGAAACCTCAAGTGCATTAGAGTAGAGTACCACCGTCCTGACATTTTGAAGGATGCATGCTCACCAGTTTGAAGGACATCTACAAAACAGAATGAAGAGGTCAAACCCAGAAGGCCATGCCTTCTACCACAAGCTGATCCTAAGTAAGTCCTGCAATATCTGCTCCAGTTGTCTTTAGCATTCAGACACAGGTGAGAGGGGACTACCAAAAATCCAGCTCCAAGAACCAACAGTGGCGTAATTCTGTGTCTCACAAGAAAGAGAGGAGTAAGCCTTTCTTTCCCCATTCCTCAGAAGGGTGCAAGCTTGAGTACTCGTGGTTTTTTGGCTGTCCCACAGGAAGATGAGCAGGTTTATCCCTAGCCCACAGGGAGACAGTGGGCTGGAAGGGTTTGCATCCTAAGGCACACTGCAAGCAGTACAATCACCATCTCCAACATCTCCCTGGAGGGCAAAGAAGATGACAGATTGCTCAGTTGTTGACCAGCTGTCCTTTAAAAATCATACATAGTTTTCCTTATTCTAGCACTGAACTAGGGAGCCTGTTAAAGACCATGCAACCAGGATGAAGAGGTAGACGAAGCATTCTACAAGGGGCTGACAGAAGTCTCACAATCTCTAGCCCTTGTTCTCGTGGGGGACTTCAACTTACCGGGCGTCTGCTGGAAATACAGCACAGCAGAGAAGAAAGAGTCTAGAAGGTTCCTGGAGTGTGTGGAAAATACATAACTTCCCAAGACAGCTGGTGAGCGAGCCTACCGGGGAGGTGCCTTGCTTGACCTGCTGTTTACAGAGAAGGACTGGTGGGAGAGGTGGTGGTCAGAGGCCATCTTGGCCTTAGTGACCATGAAATGATAGAGTTCTCAATTCTTGGCAAAGTAAGGGGAGGGGTCAGCAAAACTACTACCACGGACTTCTGGAGGGCAGACTTTGGCCTGTTCAGGACACAGCTTGGGAGAGTCCTCTGGGAGGGAGTCCTGAAGAGCAAAAGGGTCCAGGAAGGCTGGGCATTCTTCAAGAAGGAAGACTTAAAGACACAGAAGATGGCTGTCCCCATGGGCCATAAGCCAAACCGATGGGGAAGATGACCAGCTTGGCTGAACATGGAGCTTTTGCTGGGGTTCAAGGTAAAAAAGAGGAGTTCACCACTTTTGATAGAAGGGGCAGGCAACTCGAGAAGAGTACAGGGATCTCATTATGTCATGTAGAGAGAAAATGAAAAAGGCAAAAGCCCAGCTAGAACTCAACCTGCCCACTGTTGTGAGAGATAATAAAAAATGTTTTGCAGATATATTAACAACAAAGAGAGACAGGGAGAACCTCCATCCTTTATTGGATGCAGGGAAGAGCATCGCCACCAAGGATGAGGAAAAGGCTGAGATACTTAATGCCTTCTTTGCCTCAGTCTTTAACAGCCTGACAAGTTATCCCCAGGGTACTTAGTCCCCCAAGCTGAAAGACAGGGACAGAAAGCAGAATAAACCCCCCATAATCCAGGAGGAAGCAGTTAATGACCTGCTGTGCCACCTGGACATCCACAAGTCTATGGGGACAGATGGGATCCACCCAAAGAGAGAGGAGAAAGAAGAAAAAAAAAAAAAAAAAGCCACTCTCAATCATTTATCAGCAGTCCTGGTTAACAGGGGAGGTCCCAGATGACTGGAGGCTGCCAATGTGACGCTCATCTACAAGAAGGGCCGGAAGGAAGATCTGGGGAGCTTACAGGCCTATCAGCCTGACCTCGGTACCAGGGAAGGTTATGGAGTGGTTCATCTTGAGTGTGCTCACCAGGCATGAGCAGGACAACCAGGGGATCAGATCCAGCCAGCAGGGGTTCATGAAAGGCAGATCCTGCCTGACCAACCTGATCTCCTTCTGTGACCAGGTGACCCAACTAGTGCATGAGGGAAAGGCTGTGGATGTTCTCCACCTGGACTTCAGCAAAGTCTTTGGCACAGTCTCCCACAGCATTCTCCTAGAGAAGCTGGCGGCTCAAGGATTAGAC
>NW_009270001.1:671181-688891 GCF_000687185.1 Egretta garzetta | reverse complement strand
AGCCGGGGGGGTCGGGCTCTGCTCCCAGGGAAGGGGCGATGGGACGAGGGGCAGCGGCCTCAAGTTGTGCCAGGGCAGGGCGAGGTTGGACATTGGGAAAAACTTCTTCACAGAAAGGGTTCTCAAGCACTGGAAGGGGCTGCCCAGGGAAGGGGTCGAGAGGTGTTAAAAAAATATGTAGATGTGGCACTTCAGGACATGCTTTAGTAGGCATGGTGTTGGGTTGACAGTTGGACTTAATGATCTTAGAGGTTTTTTCCAACCTTAACAATTCTAAACTGCACTCCTACCATGTAACCTTACAGCTGACCTGAAAACAGGAGGAGCAGGATCTCATTTACTACTTCTCAGCAGAAGAAAAACTTGGAGCACACTACCAAGAAGCCTGCAAAAGCCAGTCATGCCTCAGCTCATGGGCCACGTGGCCTTCAAACCATCAGCACCATACACACACGCAATGAGCAGCTCTGTAAATCACACAATACATTTTTAGAATTATAGTCGCCATCACTACAACATTGTTTTCCCTGGGAAAAGTCCTCCCTTTGTTTTTCAACCACAAACTCCGATGGCTAGAAAGGGGCAGGGGGAGCTCCAGTTGCAAGTTTTCTAGCAGTTTAGTAAATACCTTGATAAACTTCAGCATGCTTACGGTGGTTGTTGACCTAGAGGACTTTATTTATAATCAAACACATGCTTTAAA
Source organism: Egretta garzetta (assembly GCF_000687185.1). NCBI lineage: Eukaryota > Metazoa > Chordata > Aves > Pelecaniformes > Ardeidae > Egretta > Egretta garzetta. Next base: position 688,188 of record NW_009270001.1, on the reverse strand, counting down.
GAGCTGATGGTCATTTCAAATCACGCCAAACTGATCCCTGTACTGGCCTTAGCAGGGCTCGCAAATCAAATTTACGTAAGAAATAAGACTTCCCCTAAGTCAAACAACAGACTGTACAAATCCATCTGCTCGGCAACTGCTGAGGACACTCATTTCTTAATCAGACTTTGTGAATGCGACACACACCAACATAACCTTATCTTACCTCATCTGGGATTCAGACTATGCTCTCACACAGTGGTTGCGCTAGGTGAAGAAGTAGAGTAGGGCTCAAAGCACCAGGTCAGGATGAATCAAGCAGTGGCACAAAAGAGTAAGGACCAACCTACACACGCTCTTAAATTTGCATTACAACAGCCACATCCTCATTTTCAGGAGCTGAGGATCCCAGGCATTAAATACCTCCTTCGGTGGCCTAGAACCCTTTATCACAAGCAGATCAGGAGCTGCTTCAGCTGGTGATGCTGCATGTGATTGATTGCAATGTCAGGTGTTGAATCACACCACCGAGCTCCGCACCTGCAACCTGTTGTTGGCCAATGTCAACAGCAGATCTCAGTTGCTCAGGTCCACGTTGGGAAACAGCCATCTAGCAAGCCTGGTGCCAGGATGAGCTTAAGGGCTGGAATGGAAAATGAGAGTCAGGTTTTGACTAATTATTTAAAATATGCCAGATTCTGACATCCATTTTATGCAATGTGCTACAGTATTGTACTGGGCACCTATCCTGGCGCGCTATCAGTGGTATAAAATAGTTTAATGAGCTATCTTGCACAGTGAGTCATTTCAGAAGTTGAATGTACTTTATTTCACAGAAAAATAACTTTCTACTGTTCAACTTTTAGCCAAGAGTTGACCCAACAGGTCCTGAATTCTATCCAGGGCTTGACCCAAAGACTGCAACCTACTGACTTGAGCTCAAGTTTTGCACAAGGAAAAACACTGAGGAAAGTGGTGGGAAGGAGGGGGAGCAAGAAGGATGTGAGCTTGGGAATCCAGCCTTTGGGTGCCTGTGCTGTGCTCTGCAGTTTTGCATCTTGCTTCCAAACGTCCCTTGTACTTATTTTTCTTAGGCAGTATGTTCTTCAGATCCACAGCTGGGAGACAGGAAAGAATGATAGGACCTCACCTGCAACATCAAACTGAACCAGAGAATCTCCTGACCCACAAAAATCTTGCTTCTGCTGGCAGTCTTTGAGAAGTAGGCTGAGGTATGAGAGTAAGTTCACCACCCCTGGAGCAATCTCATGGAGAGGCTCGTTCCAGCAGTGGCACATCTAGCTTTGCTCTAGCTACCTAGCTCCCTCCAGAAGTTCTACCACCTAAGGGCACAAATGTCTAAGCAACAGGTACTGCGAGCAAGGGGAGAACAGGGAAGGAAAGGAAGAAAGAAAGGAAAAAGAGAGCAACGCTACATGGTAAGAGCCCCAAGCTACTTCTCCATCATACGTGCACTGATGGGAGTCACTGACACTCCCCCTTCCTTCCCAGGAGAGTCACCATGAAATCCTTCCCATGTCAGAAGTGATTTAGACTGGAAATACACAGGTGGTAGCGACATACCACAAATTCTTTGGGTTTGATTGGCTCTAAAATGATTCTCAGGGCATCTATTTTTAGGCCTGCAATTGCATTTTTCCATGGCACTCAATCATCCTGCCTCCCACCCCAGCACCAGGCAGAGTGAGAAAAGGCAGCCACTGTTGGCTAAAGACAGAGACCAACCCCCCAGCAGAGGAAACATAAACAGACTTGAGCAAGGAGTGACCTGCTTGGAAATACAAGAGTCGTAGGTCCACCACTGAGATATCTGGAAGCCATTTTAAGAGAGCATCAGTTCATGCGACACAAAGCGCTGAGCAACACAAACTTCTCAAGAACCTGACTCCTGATAGCTTTACGGCATGGCCACCATGTTACCGTAACCATAGGAAGCAGTTCCTAGAGGAACTTGCGCTCTGTGGGCTGGTAAGGGAGAAGGCACCTCAGGGAGGCTGAACGACGAACTTCAGTGAAGGACAAGGTTCATTCTGCAGTCACATCAACCTGCGTTCACTGATCTTCTAAAGTCATGTCTAACTATAAGTAGGCAAGCAACTGCACAGGGTTCAATTCTAGGGCCAGTTCTGTTCAATGTTTTGATCAATGATCTGGATGCAGGAGTTGAATGCACCATTAGCAAGTTTGCTGATGGTACCAAACTGGGAGGTGCTGTTCACTCTCTCGAGGGACAAGTTGCCTCGCAGAGAGATTGAAGCATTGGGCTATGAGTAATGGGATGAAAATTAACAAGTCCAAATGCCAGATTCTGCACGTAGGATGGAGTAATGCTGGGCACAAATATAAATTGGGAGAGACTGGAGAGCGGCCCACTGCAGAAAGGGACCTGGTGTGTGAGCCATCAGTGTGCTGTGGCAGCCCAGAAGGAAAACTGCATCCCGGGGTGCATCACATACAGCATGACCTGAAGAAGCATGACCTGAAGGTCAGAAGAGGTGATTATCCTGCTGTGTTCACCTGTGGTGCAGCCTCACCTCAAGTACTGTGTGCAGTTCTGGGCCCCACCGTTGAAGAAGGATGTGAAGGTCCTCGAATGCGTCCAGAGGAGGGGAACATAGCAGGGCTGGAAGGTGCATCCTCTGGGAGCAGCTGAGGACTCTGGGCTTGTCCAGTTTGGAGAAGAGGAGGCTGAGGGGCGACCTCATGGCTCTCTGCAGCTTCCTGAGGAGGGCATGTGGAGAGGGAGGTGCTGAGCTCTTCTCCTGGGATCCAGGGACAGGATGCATGGGAATGGTTCAATGCTGTGCTAGGGGAGGTTTAGACTGGACATTAGGAAGCATTTCTTTACCAAGAGGGTGGTCAAACACTGGAACAGGCTTCCTGGAGACGTTGTTGATGCCCCAAGGCTGTTGGTATTTAAGGGGCATTTGGACAATGCCCTTAACAATGTGCTTTAACTTGGTCAGCCCTGAAGTGGTCAGGCAGTTGGACTAGATGATCCTTGGAGGTCCCTTCCAACTGAAATAGTCTAGTCTATTCTATTCTACTGGATTCACCAGGACTAATCACACACCAAAACCAGGCTTATGCTTGGGTACATAGCTGGTCACGGCTTTTCCCTGAAGCAAAGAGCCTAATGCACGTATTTCTGCAGAGAGCACCAGGACGTGGGGTTCCCTGTCTCCAGGACATAATGCTTTAGGTACAGAGGCCAGAGACAGGACATCCCTGCTCCTTGCGTAGAGCATTTGAACCTCACCTTTTTTTTTTTAAGAACTAGTGGTAATGAATAAATACTGGTGTTTGTGTAGCGTAGTTTTGTCCTGTGTTCAACACCTGCCACAGTGAGTTCTTGGTTCATATCCATACTTGCCCTTCCCCTCAACTTCAATCTACACCATACTCAATCTATGCCATGCTCAGTCTACGCCATACTCAGCCTACACCATGCTCTACTCCATGCTCAATCTACTCCATGCTCTATTTCCTTACTACCTTCCCCTGAATCTTCAGCATTTGAAGACTGACACGTGCCGCTGTTGGCGCAGTAGTCATAAATGCCGAGTTCTGCTTTTTGTTCGCCACAACCTTACAGGCTTTTCTCCAAATTAGTCAATTTTTTACCACTCTACCAACTGTAGATTTGCTGAATGTCATGGTTTTATTATTATTCTTAAAATATGATTTAGAAGCTTCTGGAGTCTGGTGAGTATACTTTTTCTTAAAAAGAACATAACTTTAGTTTTGTGGGGGTGAGAAACTTTAGCCTTGGGAGTTTGAGGAAAAAAACGCCTGCAAATGAGTTGTTTAGTGGTCAATTCAATGATTAGAGGTCCAGTAAATACAACTTCTCAGTGTGCCGCCATCTCCTAAGTTCTCCCTTCTGTGTTTAAATTACACTGTCTTCTGCTTTGCACTCTTTCTAGATTTTGCAAATCACTTTTCAAGACCTGAAAAATCTCTATTTATAAATAACCACAGAAGAGCGGAAAACCACTGTCAGTGTAAAATATTCTTGCAAGAAAAACAAAAAGCCCAATGATTTTATCACGTGTATCTTATACAAAATGTTTATAAAGAGGGATTAAGAATTTTTTTTTTTTCTCCCTGGCAACAGCTATAATAAATACACTGCTAGAGAAAATACATGAAATGTATTTTCTTTCTCAATCTTTCTCAACATTGAAGAAACATGTTTGGATACAGTACTGCAAGGAACTTGCAGAAGAACCTAACACCGTAAAAATTCCAAGCTCCAGCTTGCTGACAATGTTGAGATCTCTCAAAGCAAAACTCCTTGGGTGAGTTTTTCCTTTGCAATGTAGTCAGATGGTGTTTCCAAGCTCCATTAACCGATTAGTTAGTAACAAGAAGGATAAACATTTCGCATAGGTTATCAGGCAGAAACACAAAAATAAAAGCCCAAACCCTTTCTCCTCTTCCTGCTTCTTTCTCCCCCACAGTTCATAGGTTTTGACTCATAGAAACAACAAGAAAAAAAAAAAGAATTCAGTCTGCCTGCTGTTGGTGTCTAGGTCAGGTACCACAATCGTCCCGTCGACTGGCACGTTAACTGTTCTGAGCTTGCTGTCTTAATCTTCTGTGCGACAGCTCACCATCTTGCTGGTTTTCAAAGAGATGAAAGCTGTGCTTTCACAATCCTTAATGCCACATTTGGGCAATTCCTGATTCTCAGAAAACACATTCAGCCCAGGCAGGGTGTGAACATACAGCCCTGCTCCTACTGAATCAGAGTAAGAGCATGACCACCAAAGGAAAAACAATAGCTGCTTTGGCTTAATACCTGCCAGGGTGAATTTATCACGCTGGCAATTTCAAATAGCTGTCCATTAGCAGCTTGAGTTTACACCTGATCTGCCCTGCAATTCCTACAGCTACGGGATTTTGACCTGGCATTACTAGCCCTACAGCTGGATTTGTTATCAAATGGCAGCCTTAAGTAAGTTCAAAAATGTTACCTTTTTCTCTTAACTGATCTTCCATAGAAATACTTACTCATTATAAACTAAAACCAACAATCATGCTCCAGTCTATTATTCATTTCAATTTAATTTTCTGTGTAAATGTACCTAAGTCAGCAAAGACATCACCAGTTCCTCGTAGCTGTTTTCAGAAGAGAGAAACTGCACCCCCGTCACTAAACCCTTAGCTTGTGAACTCTCAGAATGACCCTGTGCGGCATCCAGCTGCCCCAGTCAGATATGGACTCTGCTGCGGTGGAGAGGCGAGACAGAGCCCTGCCCAGCTTAGCAGCATCGCATCAGATGGAAAATGTCTGGATTTACAGATTGAGAAAGAGCTTATTAGAAATACTCTCACAGTGAGGTGAGACTTGCCTGAAATTGTGCACTTTAGCAGCTTCGAGATTTAATTTTTGCTTTTTATAGAATGCTACACAACATCTCATCTTAATTATTGGAGCTCCACTAGAAGCATAACAGAACTGGTTATATATAATGCAGAAAGGAGTGCAACAGGTTAAGTCTACCTCTGTCAGGTCTCTGTACCTTCTCCCTCTCTCTCACATACACTTGCCTCAGATTAAGGTTTGAGAGCTTTTTTTCTGGACAAAGGAATCATAATCTATTCTCTTCTTTGTCTTCTGTCAGGTATAGTACTTCAGTCACCATCCTGTTGAACACGTCCTCTCAAATTGCAGTCGGAACCCACTCTGTAAAACATCAGATGCGTTCTCATTCACTTGAAATCGAGAGGCACCGAAGACTCTGGGGTGTACGGTAGCAAAGATATGTTGGTATCATGGCACCTGCCTGTGTAAAACCCACAAAAGGGGAAATGGGACCTGAAATTTTGGGTGATTCAGTTTCAAGGTTAACCTAGCATGCGCTTACGAGAAGAGCTGTGCTGCTACACGGAGAGCAAATGCCTTTGTAATACAGTGGGATCTGCAGGGTGTTTAACATGCACCACCCAGCGGTAGAAAGCTACATCTACGTTTAGGAGTAAATACCGCACAGGTAATGGATATTTTCCACAAATGCTTTCTTTTCTCACACACTTCAAAAAAGACAAAATCAACATTTTCATTATGCTGCATCATGGTGACTACTCACACAAACCCAAACCATACACCTGAGCCTAAAAAGAAATAAAAGAAGTATGCACTTGGTACAGTCAAGATATGTAATTATCCCTCTAAAATCCAACACCTTTCTTCTATATCTTCTGCTCCTTCCAGGACACTATTAAATTCCCCAAATCCAGGTCGCTCTCAGTAAGATGTCTTCATTTCCCAAAGGCAGAAACACGGTTCTACCATTGTTATAGCTGAGAAACTGGAGAACGTACTTTGGAATGATGTGCAAGGATCAGATATTACTGCTGTTACTCTGTAATAAATGATTGGGCTTGCTAGTAAAGACAGGCTCAGATCAAACCCTCAAGGCTAGGCACCCCCATATATCGTGGAAGATTGGCTCAGGAATCAAATGTCAATGCTTGTGCTAGTCTTTAATAATAACTTGGTAAGAAAAAGCCAATATTCTGAAGCCCAGCAAACTGTGCTTGTGCACGACCTAGCACAGGACCTGGTTTTGTACTCTGGGGAATACCACACTTTAGATTTCAAAGTGAAATCAGGAACTACAGAAGAGGAATGCAGCACATTGCCCCTAAACCCAGAGCATCCATCCACCTTTCAGAAGAAGGGCTTCTCCCTGGAGACAAAGTCACCGACAACTCACTCGACTGGTAGGCTACGCAGAGCAAATTGCCAGTGGTTTCCACCATTCAACCATTTAAATGACACAAAGGACCCCTTTTGGCAGCAGTCTAACAAAGCAGCCCCATTTCAAACGGGCACCAGAGAGCAGAAGCCCAGGTTTGGACAATCCACACATAACTCATCCTAACTAGAACACCTAGGCTGGTTTTAAACCTAAAGAAGGGATTGCGTTCTCCCTAACCACACTGAACTTGTCATCCTTTAGAGGGAGTGTTTATACCACCAGGCACTGCAGCCTGAGGCCACAGACAGGCAAAAGGAATGAAATTAAATCTTCTTCCAAAACAAGGGCATTTTCCCTTACTGCCCCTGCCAGCAGACACTGAACTTTATAAGACCTAGAAGTTGTTGAAGAGGTTGCATGTGTTAGAAGTGCAACACATTATGTCCCAGTAAGTTCATGAGAAAGGATTTCTCTGTTTCACTTCAGTGTGACAAAGCCTCTCATCAGAGGCTCTTACAGGAAATGAACAGGATAAAAATGGAACGATACGGGAATAAGCAGTTGGCTCACCCAGCAAAGAAAGGTTACTAGCGGGATGTACAGTCATCTGCGCTGGTAACACGTTCCTAAGTTATCTGGAAAATGAGGTGGACATCGTGATGCACTTTGCAGAAAGGACACAATTATTCAGGATGACCAAATTCAACTCTCACAGCTAGATTTACACATGGATCTCAAAAAACTGAGTGACAAAAGGGGAAAATGAAACATTACGTGCAAAATAAAGTGGATGAAGGGGATTATTCTCTACTGTACCTACACAGGGATGAGCTCTGAAAGAACTGTTACCACACAGGGGCGAGATCTTGGAAAAACTGCGGCCAGTTCTCTGAAAATAAGAGTTCAGTGATTATCCACAGTCATGAAGGAAGAGGGAATTAGTTAGTGGTTATTATGGAAGGAAATAAGAATAGAAAACATCCCGCTTTATAAAATCCATGCGGCAACCGTTACCTTGAACAGAGAAACTCTGGTAACCCTAACTTACTAAGATACAGCAGAAAAACAGATACTGTGTTGGATGAACATATACTTTGCTGCCTTACGGAAGCTGGGTTTTTCTGAATCCATATAAACAGCACCAAATATTTCTACAGTCATTAATGATGTTGCATCCATAAAACCCCCAGGAACGGTGATCAGTGTACTTCACCTGTTATCCGCCAGTTGTAACACTACTTGCCTTGACCCAAATTTCCTGCTAGGCTAGGCAGTCAGGTTTGGAGGAACCCCCCCATCTTTCACAATCGTCACAGCTCATGCCACTGGAGTGGCAAGAAGAACTTGTAAAGAAGCAATATTTTGACAGTGGACAGAGGATGAGAAAGTGTAAAGGCTGAAGTCTTTGCTGCTATTTTAGTCTACGTAGCACAGTACAGAAGCGCATGCTGTCTCTGACATGGATCCATCCAACTGAGTATCTGATGTAGGCATCCACATCAGAGCAAGCTGCAAGTTGCTCTTGACAGTACAGCGAGCCCAGAGGAATTCAGTGAGTACAATGAAGATCTCCTTTCATCCAAATGTAATCTACTTTACGGCACATGATTGGTAACTCCAAGTCCACTGCCTGCGAGAGGCGAGACGACTTCTCAAAGACGGTGCACTTCTCAAATTAACTAAGAACAGCCCATGATAAGTCACGCAAGAGATACAGATAATACTATCCGAGGAAGATAAGAAATGAGCTGCTGTGTGTATGCAGTTACCATGCAGCAGCCCAGTTCGATGCAACTACTCCCCTTCTTGGGAGGCTGGCAGATTTGCTAGCATTTTCTAGAAACTACCTAATAAACACCAGTTATTTCTCAGCCAGGAAAAACAGTCTCTCCAAAAACAAACACTGACTTACCAAAAGTACCAATTCTCACAGTGATTTACTTTAAAAAAAAATCCCAAACAAACAAACGAACACCAAGCCCTTTTTTTCTGTTGTATTTATTGTTCTTTTGGGAGGCACAATGGAAATTTCAGCTTTGGCTCATTTTCTTTTCCCTTGCAAAACAGCAGGGTACAGGTTATAGGCATCAATCTGCAATCAGCATACACTTCAGAAGGTCTCCAATTAAATTTTCACATTTCCTGATGATAAAAGAGGCACGTGTGCCAGATAGCAACAGTAGCTGAAGTAGTTTAAGCAATACTTGCTTAAAAAGCTGCACTGACTGCTATTTTAAGGCAGGTTTGGTGAAAGTTTAACAGGCAATTTCCTCAGGAAATTAAAAGAATTTTGCCTAGATACATTAACTTTGATTGAAAAGAGGCTTTTAGAAAATACTTCATCGGTGGGAAATTATATTACTGTTACACTTCCTTTAGTTAGAAAGACATTAATTAATCTTTTCAATCAGAATCCAGACTTCTCAGCTATTCCTTTACCTTGCAGGAATGGCACAAAATGAAGGCAGGTAGTGACGCTTCATTGTCACAAAAGCAGAAGTTTCCCAGGGAATTAGAAATTCGGGCAACACTGCAGTCTCCATAATCTCTCAGGCTGTGTTCTCAATGATAAGAGCAATACCTTGTCCACCGCCAATGCAAGCTGACCCAACTGCGTATTTCCCACCACGACGCCTGCACAGAAAAAGAAACAGTGAAAATTATTTACATTTCTGAAACCATAGTAGCTGTTGTCCTGATTTTATGAAAGGAAACTATCTGTCAACTCGGTACTACTAAAGAAGATGTTTTAGAATGTGTAGGTTCCTCTTTTCCTAGAAAAATATCGTGAAGCCTCAACTGATGTTGAAATATTTCTGTAGAAAAAGGAGAAGTTGCAGGCTGAGTCTTTTACCATCTAAGAGATGGTATGTTGTATTGTTCTTAGGAACATAAACCAGCAAGGAATGACATTACGGGATACTTGTGGTTTCAACACATAATAAAAATGGCGTTAAGTAAAATCTGATTTTATTGCCAAGGTAGTTTTTAGAAGCTACGCACCAAGAAACAGTTTTCTGCAAAGTGCAAATTCCCTGAGGCTTTATGGTTGAACACTAATACAGTGTTGCGGGTACAAGAAAAAAGATACAGGGATCTCTGCCCCGAGGGGAAAAAAAAAGGAAATTCAGATTAAAATGGTGCTAAGCATATCAAGTAAGCCAAAAGAGTGAAAATTCCTGACGATGGAATAAAGAAGAAAGAAGGTGATGACAAAGCCTTTTAAATGGATCCTGTTAAGAAAAGCACAGACTGTGCTCAAAGGCCATTTCAGTAAAGGAAAACTTCCCACTGACTACTGCAGGCTTGGATCAGATCTAGAGGGAGCAAAAAATCCTGTAATGACAACAGAATAAGAGCCAGGCTGCAGGACCTGGACTACAGCACAAAGGTAACGGATTTGTAGAAAGCAGTACACTTCAGTGTGGAGAGTTTTAAGTCCCCAGACTGGAAGATTTTAGTCACACAGTATCCATACCAAAAATCTTTTGCAGGCGTAAATACCAGCAGCTATCGGTTACGTGCGTACCTTAATTCATGAACCAGATGAGCTGTGATCCGTGATCCTGAAGCACCCAAAGGATGACCTAAAGCAATGGCACCTCCGTTGACATTGGTTTTTTCAGGGTCAAGGCCCAAAGCTTTTTCGACAGCTAGATACTGAGGTGCAAATGCCTCGTTCACCTAAAACATCAGAGAAACAACACAACTGTTCAGGTCTGACTTTCATTAAATCACAGAATCTTTTAGGTTGGAAAAGACCTCTAAGATCATCAAGCCCAACCATCACCCTACCCCTGCCATCCCACCCCCAAACCCTGGCCCTCAGCACCGCCTCTGCCCGGCTGTTAAATCCCCCCAGGGGTGGGGACTCGACCCCTTCCCTGGGCAGCCCCTCCCAGTGCCTGACAGCCCCAAGGGGAAGGAATTGTTCCCCATGGCCAACCTCACCCTGCCCTGGCACAACTTGAGGCCGGTGCCCCTCGTCCCATCGCCCCTTCCCTGGGAGCAGAGCCCGACCCCCCCGGCTCCCCCCTCCTCTCAGGCAGTTGTAGGGAGCGATGAGGGCTCCCCTCAGCCTCCTCTGCTCCAGGCTGAACACCCCCAGCTCCCCCAGCCGCTCCCCAGCAGCCTGGGGTTCCAGCCCTACCCTTTCCACACAAGCTTTCAGCAGCATGTGTGCACACAAGATTAAATGAAGTGCACTTCTTCTCCAGGTCGTTTTGATTGAGAAAAATATTAAAACATTGTGTTTACAGAAGCGCACTCAGACAACATACAAATTCTCAGGCCAACCTAATGTAAATTCAAATCCTTCTGGTACCTGTGATACAAAGCAAGTTATGTATTATTATTTTATAAAAAAAAAAGGTGTGGTACATTCTGATGCAATGTGTTCATGACATTTTTTCATGACATATTGCTCTGACAAAAAATGGCATTTTTCACAAGGGAGAGGCTTGATCTAACTTAAAACATTAACAGTGCAGCCAGCAGAGTAAAATCTCATGTCACACAGGGATATTTTTTTCCATGGAACGCTATCACGCTATTTTCAATTTCCACGTGCCTGAGATTTTTGTAATGACTGTGTGGTAGAAACTAGATGGATAGATGTTAGGACAGGCGAGCTAAAACAGGGGGCCTCCAGACATGCAGAAACACCTACCTTGTGATGGCAGGCTACACGTATGAGTGGAGCGTTTCTGCTAAAAAGATCAGGAGTAACCTCACTGTCCATGTTAAAAACTCCTTACCTCTACCAAATCCATGTCCTTCAGGGTCAATCCTGCTTTCTTCAGAACCTCGGTAATTGCAGGTACAGGGCCTATTTGGAAAATTGTATGCACAGTTAGTTAAATAAAAATTAATTAAATAAAGGCTTATACATATTATACATAGGGTAGCTTCATGAAGCCTCGTCAGATCCCCTCCCACGAGCCTCTGTGCGGCCAATGAATTCTGGATAGGTCACTCACCTGCTTTATTAGGTGGTAAGAGAACCCCTAAATGTCAAAATTATTTGGCAGCCTTCTCGACACACTGCCAGGGAAAGTTAAGAATGTCACTAAGGCTGCACAGCTATGTTGGCAAGCACACGCATAGCTTTCAAGTCAAGAGAACTGACAGTCCCCAGCCAAATAAAACTTCACCACAGTTTTGAGGCAGTCTCCTTTCCAATACTCTTCGTTCAGCTTATTCTTTGCTACATTTTGTAGCTTCCAGGTATACAAAGAAGAAAAAGGCAGGCTGTTCTAGAGTTCGCTGGTCATGCGTTCAGTTATGGGTACTGTTTTAATATAACTTATCTGAAAATCTTCTAGTCAAAAAACCTAACAATAAAATGTTCCCTTGGACCCAGGTCCTGGCCAACTGAAGACACTAAGATTTTTTTTTTGAGAACATTACAGAGTCTGGCAATAAAACTGTTCTCTGGAAGAAAGCTGACATCTACGACCTAGTATAATCCACTAGCAGAGATTAATCTCAAAGCACAGCTACCTAAGGAAAGAGGCACTCAAAGAGAATTTGAAAGGGCTAATCTGATCCGTGCTTGTAGGACAAAGATATTGAGATGTTAGATGGTAGCTGATCATTAGACAAAAAAAAACCAGTCCTAAAATGTTAACAGTCCTAAATGCTATCTTGCTCTCAAAAAATGGTGTTGAAAACTCATAGCTCAAAGAATAAAAACCATAAAAACAAGTAAATGACCAAAGAGACAGAAAAATTAAAAGAAGGGCCCAGCTCAAACCCCAGTGGACTATTAGAAAACCTCAGGCGGCTTAGTCCTAGACTCTAAATGCATCTCATTACAGACAGATTTTAGTATGCCCGTTACGCGTGAGAGTAATGGGAGGGTCTCATGTGGACAATACAAAGACCATTAATGACAGCCAAGCAGACTTTCCCTCCACCCCTCTCTCTCTCTCTTTTTTCCCTAAAATAATGAGTTCTCTCACTAGACATTGTGAGGCCGGACTCCCTATCACTATCGGTATGTGAAAGGGCAGTTGCTCAGTCTGAGCCCCTGTTCTCAGATCTGTTGCTGTCATGTCGATGAATCTCATCTGGTCTTTTTGAGTTGCTGGGGACAAGCTGTGGTGTTAAGGAGTTAGGATACTAACTGTTTCTCCATATGATTTATGAAGTTTTTAAACAAGCTGAAGGAGTTGCCTGACCTAGAAAGAATGGGCTAGTTTAGAAAGCACAATGACAGCATGAAGTCTAGCGAAAGAAACCCTCCCTCTACATTTGCTTTGAAGGTTGTGTTAGTCAGATAGTCTGATCAAGAAAAGAAATCTGACAATGCTTCATTTACATTTCTACCAACACACGGAACCAGTCAACAATGACCTCTCTGAACAGAATGGCAGAAAGGCAAAGCGATGCTGGGATACAATGCCGTCTACAAACTAAACAGAAGGGGAAAATCCTGGGATGTCTGGATTGGCTTTGAGGGTTTGTTTGCGTTAACAGCTACTTGATTAGGAAGCATAAAATATGGGACTAAAAATAAAAGAGATGTAGTTGGTTTGCCAAAATAATACCCGAACAGATGTGGATCCTGGAATCCAATCTTAGCTTGAGCAACCAAGTAACTGCTGAAAGTGAGACCCAGAGCCTATACTCCTTCAGCAAGAGGTGAGGAAGACAACTCTTCGTTACACATTTAATAATGGGATTTAAAGCTTACAGGAAACTAAACTGAGTTTCAGGAGAAAACTGGTTTTAAAAAAATTGAGTGACTATTTCTTGACTTACTAACAGAGAGAGTAAAAATAATTAAAAAAAAGGTGCCTGGGGGACTACAGTTCAGTGCTTACGCTATAGGCCAGGCACTGCACATCTCCCTTCAGCCAACCTGGGGAGTCAGTCAGTCCCTCTGTGTAAGAGGGACAGACTGATGCTGCGGAAGGAACAGCCTGGCTGTAGTGAGCCACACAAACATCTTCAGAGCTACTAGACTCAGCACGCTGCAGCCTACCTTTTCTTTCCTTTAGAAAGCCCAACACGAGAATATTTTAATGTTGCTCGACGCTATAAAATAATGCTCCTTACTGCAACTTACCAATGCCCATTATGGAAGGATCACAGCCAGCTGAGTGATAGGCTACCACTCTTGCCAGAGGAGTGAGGCTGTGCTTTTTAAGTGCTGATTCGCTGGCAATGATGACTGCACCAGCTCCATCACACACCCCCTTGCAATAAGAGAGAAAAGCATTCTGAGTGGAGAAAACACAAACAAACAAAAAACCCCCCACACTTTACAACTAAATATGCCCCTCAAAAAAAGCTTGAGTCCGAGACACTATTATTAATGTTTAACAGACAACTGTATTAGTGTTTATTCAAAATAACAAATCACAATCTTTCACTATTCTGTGGACTGTGAAAGAAAGTTAAGTATAGTTGCTTAATTAATTCCAATGTTTTAGAAAAGTAAAATACATTTTTTTGCCATTTAAAATCTCCCTTGCACTGGAAACATCATTCTGCGGACTTACAAGAACACTATTAATATTGGGTAATGTATGTAGTATTAATTATAAAAGATACTTTACAGACACCCGTACTTACTGTGGCTATGATCTATTTTAGGCAGTAATTCAGATTATATGATCACAGTGGTCCTTCTGGCCCAAAGAACATTAATCAATTGATTAAGATAATGACTGTAAGAGGAACAGTCCGTAATGACACGCTGCTAAGCACCCAGTCTACTCTGGGTAAGAGCAAAATGTGGTTTGGACTACAGAGGATACTTAACCGCGGTAGCGCAATTCTGGTAGCACGACGAGCAGCAGCAGCACGCCCACTAATATCATGCATGATTTGTAAAGCTCAGTCATCATTTGTAATGTGTAATTTGTAAAGTTCAGTAATCATCGCCCCCAAAAGAAAGCAGAATGGCTAATTCTGTACAGCCACTGCAGGTATCAACTGCGTAACTCAAGGCTGATGAAGTGTCAGTGCCTCACTGAAAGAACAGCGACAGTCCACCGAACCACATATTAGGACATAGGGGCAGGCTGAAGGATCCTCTGCCATCGTGGGGCTGGAACAGTCAATCAGGGGCATTCAACTGCAGAATTAGAAATCATTTTTGTCAGGAGACACCACTGACAGCCAAAGGTGGCTCAGTGAGACAGAAATACAGCGACAATAAATTTGGAGAACCTTAGAGGTGACACTTCCACAACCCAAGGCGTTGACGTACTCACTGAAGCATTCCCAGCAGTCACCGTTCCATCCTTTTTAAAGATAGATGGGAGTTTTGCCAATTGTTCCAGAGTGGTCTGGGGTTTTGGGTGCTCGTCCTTTTGCATACTTTCTTTTCCCTTTTTCGTTTTCACTTCAATTGGTGCCATCTCAGCATTAAAGTAACCAGCATCATGAGCTGCAACCACAAAAAGGAAAAAAAAAGGACTCTGATAAAAATATCAAGATGATTGCACAGCATGACCAATAATCCTATTTTCATGTGCACACAACTTTTGCTCTATTTTAAACACGAGTTCAGGGACAGTACTGTTTATGCTTTTATTGTTTGGCTGGTTTTTCAGAAACTGGGCAAAAACCCTACAAATACATTCTCAAACTTCTCCAAAGAAAGTCTCAAGTATTAAAGTGTTATTTCAGCTTTAAATAACTGAACTCTTTTATTATTTTTTTTTAACCCACTAGATTTATTTTTGGTACACATCCCCCTGTATTGTTGCTTTGTTCTACAGCTCTGTCACTTATCAGAGGCCCAAGAAGCTGTAAATCTCACTCACGAGAGGAATGCAAAAAAAATCCCGAGCCACATTTTCTCTGCTGATAACCAGCATAAGCTATTGTATATCAATTAAAACCCTGTTCAAGCTGCTCCTCCACAGCATCTCAGAGTCAAGTCACGATCGTCGAATGGGATTCAGCTGCCTAAACAACCTGAGACAATTCAAGCCGTTGTCGGTATCTAAGATGCCTGTTAGAGCATCTGGGCACATCACCGAAGATGACATTAGACGCCAATAGTCAGGCAACTAAGTGCTACCTTTTGTGTCCACAATGTTCATCTAAACATAGACATTTAAAACCAAAACAACTCCTATCTCCCAAAACGGAACCAAGACTCTCAGCCACTTTGAATCATTCCACAAATGCAACTCCAAGGGATTTAAAACTAAGACACTGAAATTGCCAGACCTGATGTCGTTTAGCTACCTCTAAACTTTCTCAATAAATTCTACAATGTCTTTTTTCTTTCCAGATTAGCTACAGGACTCTCTCTTTAGTGTGGAATAAGATGAACTGGTCATAACAAGCAGAAATAAAAACAGCAAGGCAGAATCCCAGAAAACAAGAAAAGAAGCAAAAGCCTCTTCAGGGGCACAGTTTCTAGCAAAGATTCCAGGAATGGCAGGAGTTAGCTAACAAGATCAGCAGGGAAGGTAACACACCATGAGAAAAGTTACAAAAAGCACTGCTACACCCATTGAAAAAAATACAAAACTTTCCTTCAAGAGTAGCAGCTGTTAAAAAGTACCATCCTTAGGATCTAGAAGTATGTTCAGATCTTTGCTTCTTATGTTCACCTTTGGGTTACAATGTATGTTGAAGGCCCAGGACGACTACTACACGTTCTACCAGCTTTTGGCCTACCACCCTGTTCACACTATCAATCCATTTCACGGTAACCCAATGCCTCTGAAATATGGCTTTGACCATGTAAACCACCCAGAGAACAGTTTAAACACAGGACCTGAACAAATATCCCCTCTTCAGATTCCACCTGCTCTACCTCTTTCAAGGGTTGTAGAATAGCATATGATACCTGGACAAGCTGGAGAGGTGGGCCTGCCCTCATGAGGTTCAACAAGGCCAAGTGCAAAGTCCTGCCCCTGGGTCGGGGTAAGCCCCGGTATCCATACAGGCTGGGGGAAGAAGGGATGGAGAGCAGCCCTGCCCAGAGGGACTTGAGAGTGCTGGTGGATGAAAAGCTGGACGTGAGCCATTGATGTGTGCTCGCAGCCCAGAAGGCCAACCATGTCCTTGGCTGCATCAAAAGAAGTGTGGCCAGCAGGGCAAGGGAGGGGATTCCACCCCTCTGCTCTGCTCTGGGGAGACCTCCCCTGGAGCCCTGCGTCCAGCTCGGGAGCCCTCAGCACAAGGAGGACATGGACCTGTTGGAGCGGGGCCAGAGGAGGGCTACTAAAATGCTGTGAGGGCTGGAGCCCCTCTGCTCTGAGGCCAGGCTGGGAGAGTTGGGGGTGTTCAGCCTGGAGAAGAGAAGGCTGCGGGCAGAGCTGAG
>NW_009270001.1:661485-671142 GCF_000687185.1 Egretta garzetta | reverse complement strand
CCCCAACCCTGGAAACATTCCAGGCCAGGTTGGACGGGGCTGTGAGCAACCTGATGGAGTTAAAGATGTCCCTGCTCACTACAGGGGGGTTGGACTAGGTGACCTCTAAAGGTCCCTTCCAACCCAAAGCATTCTGTGATTCTATGATTTGCAAAAGGAAGAAAAAGGATTTATATCAATTATAGCACATGCTGGCGTGCAAGAAGGATGTGGGTTGCTGTGGGAGAGGACTGTTCTGCAGTAAAGTGGGAAGAAAGGAGTCAGGCATGCCTGGCGCAATGCTGCTCTGCTGCAGGGGCAAGGCGTCCCACCAAAGGGGCACCAACAAGCTACGTTCATGAACGTGAATCCTGTTCAGGTAGGGGGTGACATACAACAGGCTGACGGCATTTGCTGCCTGAATGGCTACTGAATGTCCACTAGGAGGACACAGGAAGCCAGTGGGAAGGGGCTCGTTACTTAACCTGCCGATAGACACAACACCCGACTCGGTATATTCAAAGTCAGACCCCCTAGGAGTGGGCTACTTGTCTCACAGGGCAAACAAAAGCACGGACTACAGTATCTGCAAATCAAAAGACAAATTCCATCAAGATGCGCAAGCTACACAAAACTTAAAAATACTTTGAATCGATGCAAAAAACTGACTAGATTTCAATCTAGCACCATATAAACACTTCCATTCCTGAATTTACTAACCAGCTTTGCATCTCTGTTGCGTTTTGAATGCGTATCGATCACAGTCCTCTCGTGTGATGTTGTATTTCGCAGCCAGATTTTCAGCCGTAACTGCCATCGGTATTTTAACATGCGTATCTGTTAGACCTTCCCACAGCGTGTCCTCCAACTGCATGGAACATCATGAAAAGAAAATTGTAAAGCATAGCAATATTAACATTTATTATTGACAGTTTCTCATTATTCAGCAGATGCTTGGAAACTAATGCCTCTTGGTAAAACTAACTCAGGTTACCCACAGATACTTTATTTAAATTAGAACAAACACACTGCAGAACAGTATTAAAGTTCTGGTGTGTTGGTTTAGTTCATCTACGTTGTGCTCTGTGGTTCTTTCCACTCAACGTGGCCCTGAGGGGTTTGGGAAAAGCCTATGATTCTCAGCATTTCAGCGTATTTCACTGCTGCGTGAATTATTTATTAGAGATCCCTGAGAAAACACATGTGTCTTCCTGGTTACCAAGAAGGAAAGGTGAGGAACTGTGAAAAGGCACAGCAGCCTACTGACTCTTTGGCAATTTCTCTACTGCCAGGTAAAATCATCTTACTTGAGTCAAAGGTTTCTGTGGGTAAAACATCTTGGGTGAGAAAATACCCCAGTCTAACTTCACTTAACTGGCTAAAGGCAAGCCCAGTCAGTTCAGATGGGTTTTGTCATCTCTCTGTCACCAGTAAAGTTCTGCAAGATAAATCACTTATTCACCTGCAACTGCGTAATACAATTATCATCACAAGAACCTAACGGCACCTGTGGAGACTCAGTGTTATCAGCAACCTCATGAAGGCGTTCTCTGTAGGTACTGAGGCTTAGCCACAGCACCACGGAAGATTCACAGAACAGTCAAGCATACTTCATATTCACCATCATCATGATGGAAAAACAGTATAGAAAAAACTGTCTGAAACACTAAAATATCCTCTTGACCCACTGCATAAATGGGAATTATCAGAGCAGAACTGGATCCTGCTGCAAATTTCCCGCAGTATTCACTCAGGGTATATCTTCAGAAGATAAGGTAAAAACAATTTCTCTGTCAAGGGATTTAATTTCAATTTATGAGTTTTAAAACTTACAACCTGGAGGTATACATGTTCTTTACCAGTCTATCTACCCATTGCTAGCCTCACTAGCCTCACCAAAACTACGTCTGCATTTATTTCACAGCCCCTGACGTCAGACAATTTTCAATATGATATACAATACTTTGATGGGATGTATCAAGTGAACTAAGTTTTGTCTCTAAGAGTTTATTGATAGGTTTAACACGGAACAGGATTTCAAAGATGGTTTTGGAAAAGTTAGAAAACTGGTATGCTTAATGAAAATGCCTCAACCTACTATTTTGATAATGTCTGAATGCTGGATAAATGCTTTGAACAACTAAACCCAGATCTAATCTCCAACAATTTCATTTGCAAGGATATAGTGTCTACAGACCCGACACTTCGCTCTGTAAATATGACTTTATTCACAGGAAAAAAAAAAAAAAGTGAAAAAAAAAATACTAGACCTTGAGTTCTGCTCCTAGTCTGGTTCCAAATCGAATGTTTCGAACTGCATAAGGAGCCTGGCTCATGTTTTCAGCTCCACCACACAGAACAACTTCTGAGTCATTAAGGCAAATTTCCTGTTAACAGAAAACCAAAACAGATCTAGGATTTAGTTTGCCGTTTTTGTAAGACAACAACAACTGTTTTAGAAAAAGACCTCCTCACCTACAAAGCCACACGCAGAGAATGAATTCATGCTTGGCCACGTGTATATTTATGAAGGGTTTACCCTTCTGTTAAGGTTGGGGTCTGCCTCTTTCATTACATGTTCCTTACTCTTCCTTTTCAGCAAGGAATGATTATATTGACGAGGGAGGAAGAGAATATGGGTGCCCACCTATGACAGGATGGAGGAACAAACCCATTAAGCATCTGCATGCTTGTCTGGGTAAGCCCACCGATGGCTGAGATTTTTTTTTTTTTTTGAGCTCCCAATCTTCTCAAAAGGAACAAACACAAATTAAAACTCAAAGCCTGAAACTAGACCTTATGATTCTAAAAAAAATTGGGACATTATTTTAGAAGGCATTAGCTGGGGAAGCTGCCAAAAGAAACCCCCAAAACAGACTAATTCATCATTGGCAAAGTGCACAGAACCTAAAAGCCCTGATTCCTAAAAGCACCATTGGACCAGTCAAAAATTCTGCTTCCTTAAAACAATTTGCTCAGTTGGACAGTTGAGGTTATTTAATGGAAGCAGATGAAATTATCTTGGTATGCATTTGAGATGACTAGTTAATAATTAGTGTGACTGATTTGTAGTGATACATGCTGAGATGCTTCCTGGAGTTACCAAAAACTTCGTGTACGTTTACGCAGCTCAGAATAGAATCTGCAGCTTTGTTGTGTGCCAGAGAAATACAGAAGCATTAGCTGCGTTGATGAAATGCCAACTTTGGAAAAGACCTCACAACCGTACTTTCGATATAAGTCAAATTCTCCAACAGATTTTTTCAGTGTAGATTGAGG
Organism: Egretta garzetta; assembly: GCF_000687185.1. Taxonomy (NCBI): domain Eukaryota; kingdom Metazoa; phylum Chordata; class Aves; order Pelecaniformes; family Ardeidae; genus Egretta; species Egretta garzetta. The sequence continues at coordinate 667,884 of NW_009270001.1, read as the reverse complement.
TGTGTATAGCCTTTGCAGAAAGCACTAGAAAAAAAAAAAGTCAGATGGATACTATTGTAAACACATAACCTTAACTCTACACTGCCTTCCACAATTTTCCCTTTAGAGGATCAGATCCAGCCAATGAGAGCTTTTAAAAAAAACCAAAACCAAAACAAAACCTATGTGGTTGCTTAAATATTCCTAAAACACCCTTTGATTCTGTAAAGTCCAGACCACTGGTAGTCACAAACGACTGGTCTGTATGAACAAATGAAATAAAAACCACTGTACCACCTTACTCAGCGGTTTTGGCCAACTGCTCAAAGAGAAGGTGATTTTCTTCTATTTTAAAAGAAGTGACGCTATAAATTATCTAACCCAACAGAGGGTTTGGATCTTTGAACACAAACACACTTAAAAAGCACAGGTTGCTGTTTACCCAGCTAGCTAGGTGAGAATATAAACAATGCCCAAAAGATGAAAGCCCCCTCTTGTGGTTTTGATGCCCAGTAATTCCAATTCATCCAAACAGGAGCACAGAATGCAACTATTGCACAGCTGAGCTCTATTTCCCTGGCTAACACTTGTTGCATTCCTTATATTAAACTCAAAATAGCTATGATGATGATTTTTAAAAACACCCACAAAATACGGCACTGTGGAAGCTGAACTTCTGCACAAAACCATGCAGGACAACAGGAAGTTCGGTGGGAGTGTGGATCTGCTGGGGGGAGGAGGGATCTGCAGAGGGACCTGGCCAGGCTGGAGCCATGGGCTCAGCCCAATTGGGTGAGGCTCAACAAGGCCAAGGGCCAGATCCCACCCTGGGGTCACAACAACCCCAGGCAACGCTCCAGGTGTGAGGCAGAGGGGCTGGAAAGCTGCCCGGCGGAAAAGGCCCTGGGGGTGCTGGTCGACAGGGGGCTGAATATGAGCCAGCAGGGTGCCCAGGTGGCCAAGAGGGCCAGCAGCATCCTGGCTTGTATCAGGAGTGGTGTGGCCAGCAGGAGCAGGGCAGGGACCGTGCCCCTGTGCTGGGCACTGGGGGGGCCGCCCCTCGACTGCTGGGGTCAGGGTTGGGCCCCTCCCTCCCCGAAGGACCTGGGGGGGCTGGAGCGTGTCCAGAGAAGGGCAGCGGAGCTGGGGAGGGGTCTGGAGCCCCCCAGGGAAGGGGTGATGGGACGAGGGGCACCGGCCTCAAGTTGTGCCAGGGCAGGGTGAGGTTGGCCATGGGGAACAATTCCTTCCCCTTGGGGCTGTCAGGCACGGGAAGGGGCTGCCCAGGGAAGGGGTCGAGTCCCCACCCCTGGGGGGATTTAACAGCCGGGCAGCCGAGGTGCTGAGGGCCAGGGTTTGGGGGTGGGATGGCAGGGGTAGGGGAATGGTTGGGCTTGATGATATGAAAGGTCTTTTCCAACCTAAATGACTCTTTGATTCTATGAAGTCTCTACCAGTATTAGGTAAAAATCCACGTTAAGACTCATCCCAAAAATGAAGTACACGTTTCTACACCCATTTCTTCTCTCATGTTAACAGTCTGATAAAGGTTACAACTAATACAGAAAAAAAACAGCTCTGTACCTGACATCCACTGGCAATGGACTGGAAACCAGAGCCACAGAGTCTGTTGACAGTGAGGGCTGGAACTGGGACAGGAACTCCCACACGTAAACCAACGTGTCTTGCAATATAAATCGCATCTGCGGCGCTCTGCAGACAGAACAAATAGGAAGTTTTGTTACACTCTAATTTCTTTGCAAAGTCTTGATGAAAAGTCAGAATGGTGTAATTGCATCACTGACAGAAGACAGCGTATGTTCAACAGAAATCCTACTTGTCATGAGCAGCACTTTGATTCACTTCAAAAAGACACCACCCTCTATGATGAAAAAGGGACCATGTCTTAACATGCATTTTAAAGAAACTGTGTGTCGTAAAAGCGAGACATCAGGCCGAAGATGGCACTACAGATGTCACAGCTGAAGTCAGCGACTTAACAGCCTGATGTTTTTCCCTTATCCCTTATTTTCAAAACGTCCCACCCGTAACAGACTGACATCAGACCAGATCCTGACTGGGCAAGCAGCAATTATTTCAAGGCAAATCAAAATTGCTCAGACTAACAGGGGAAGGCCCCCAAAAACCTGACAGCGTGGAAAATGTGGAGAGGACATTGCTGCTTTGTGAGATTTTGTAACTGTGATGTTCTAACTGGACGCTGGCCTGCTCCGACAACGAAATCCCATTCCTCCAAAGCTTTTCAAAGATGGTTGTATCAGAACGCTGTTTGAAAAGCAAAGTAGTGCACACAGAGCAGTTTGCTTCCTTTCATAAACCAGGCTCCAAGCTGAGATGAAACAAAAACAGTTAGGCTTTTGCATTTCAACTACTGAGCCAGCAGATGATGGCGAGAGCAGGTACAGAGTAAAAAATTGTAACAGCACTGCTACAGCTTTGTAATGGATCTTTTCCAAACAGAGAGAACACTTCTGCTCCTGGGGATCATGCCCTAAGTGAATATGTATTATAAAGACAAAGTTCTGTGCACAAAGCTATTTGCCAATGCAACTTCAGGAAAAAAAAAAAAAATCAAGCCACTTTTGCTGAAGTAGGAGAGTTTAAAATGGTCATACATTCATAGTTATTTAAACTTAATCATGTGATACTTAAAAGGAATCCCAGACTAAAAAAAGAAAATCGATTGGAATAGGGGAGTATAATAAAAAGGAAAATAAAAGTCATTTCAACACGAACAGACTTTTTTTTTTTAGTAGGAGAATGCTGTCTTTTGCGTGAAAGCATTACAAGAGATTTGGATGCAGCCAGTTTTTTTTCTAGCCCACAAACAGTTCTTACAAAACCTAAAAAGTTGAATAAAAGAAGCTGAGATGGTAGCTGTAGGAGACAGCATCATCAAAAGCCACTCTTCTGGTTGAAAATGCTTAAGAAGGAATACTGCACGTTTGTTCACTTATCATGAATGTTCTCAGGTATTTGTTTCTTCTGCACCCTTGAAACACTCAGTGCAAAATCATAGAATCAAAGACTGTTTTGGATTGGAAGGGACCCCTAGAGGCCATCTAGTCCAACCCCCCTGCAGGAGCAGGGACACCTTGAACCACATCAGGTTGCTCACAGCCCCGGCCAACCTGGCCTGGAATGTTCCCAGGGATGGGGCCTCCACCCCCTCTCGGGGCAACCCCTGCCAGAGTTCCACCACCCTCAGTATAAAGAAATTTCTTCCTTAGATCCAGTCTAAACCTCCCCTGCTTCAGTTTAAAGCCATCCCCCCTTGTCCTGTCCCAGCTGGCCCTGCTAAAAAGCTTGTCCCCCCCTTTCCTCTGGGCCCCCTTTAAGCACTGAAATGCCTCCGTACAACGTGCAGACACGCAGGCGATGTATAGCGGTGGAAGGAGGAAAAGGAAGGACAGGACACCGGAATTATTTTAAATGTGTTGACCTCTGGTGGACCCCAGATATAAACTTGGGTGTTTTCCCTTTAAACTCGGGCGCTCTTTGCAGCTGCCCCCGTTGCCTGACCTCCAGAATCGCAGTGGGTGTGCTGAAGACGTGGCACGGCAGCTGTCCACGCTTCTCCTGATGCAGCCCAGGGTAGGGTTGGCTTCTGGGCTGCCAGTGCACATTGCTGGGTCATGTCCAGCTTTTCATCCATCAAAAATAAGACTGCTTACCCTGAAGTCAGACTACAGAAGAAAACAGAAATGCTCTTTGCTGTCTTGCCTAAAACAAAGACCCTAATCTAGATATGTGGATAACTGCAGTTCTGCAGTGCTGTGCCCTGCATACAAAGGCATCTACATCGCAAGCTCTTTGGAAATGATATGATTGTCCAAATGTCTCTGCCAAACAAGGCACGCATCCCTTCAGCTCATAAGTGAACTCCCATTCACTCAAAAAAAATTCTATTTAGGAAACTCAAGGGAAATGGGTTCAGATCAGTTACAGTCTCCAGAAAGAAAGGGATTTACACAATGCAGCGAAAACTCGCTGATCGTTGAGTTCCACAGCTCAAGTCATTGAAACAGGAAAAAAGCACCAGGGATTGCCAACTAACCGTTCAATGAACCCACATTTTTAAATCACCTTGTCCAAGTTTGAACTACCTCTGGTACTTAAAAAAAAAAAAAAGCTAAGCCTTGCTCCCAATAATATCACAAATCATGGAGGGCATGTCCCTTAAATGTGAACAGGCAACGCTACGCTACAAACACTACTTCCCCATTCCATTTCCACCCCTTTGGTTTCATCTTGGCTGCGAAGCAGAAGTAACTATCTATAGGACCACACCGAAGGAGGCGACTGAAATAATCACTGACCGGCAGATCTGGCGTTGCTACCGACCTGCATGACATTTCCAACAATGACACTGTCGATGATCTCAGGAGAGACCTTGCCAGCAGCCAGCGCAGCTCGAGTAGCGTGTTCTGTCAGGTCGGTGGCTGTGAAGTCCTTCAGCAAACCTCCGTAGGTCCCAAAAGGAGTTCGCTTCGCTGCAACAATGAATACACCTGCAACAGAAGCGGGAATTATCCAGATGTGCAGAGCCTAACGAACAGAAAGTTCTCCAAGTCAGCCTCAACCGGACAACATCCTAAATTCACAAGGAGCTTTGTAAATATAGGCAACGTGAACGCACGTGCTTCAAGATAAGTAAGACATAGGATATGGCAATGCTTTAGGCAGGGAAGGTATGCAGAATTAACGGTCAGAAAGAAAAGCTGGGAAGATTCCAGAAATACCATTTTTCCCCACAAAGAGATTTGAAAAAAAAACCCCAAACAACCAGGTAGCTTGGATACCAGCCAGCCAAAGGAGGCTGCCCTACCACCTCTGACATTGGTGCTAAAAGCATGGAAGTACACCCATGAAATCCCACAGTGGACATCTCTGAAATAATCAGATGAGGAAGAGTTCTTCTAAAAACCGACGGGGCCAATCCCTCATCCTAGAAAAAATCAGCAGATGTTTGGCTTGTACTCTGAAAAAGTTTTCACAAAGAATTAAAAAAAACCACCGTAAAGCAAAACAAAAATACTTTTAATATGCATTTTAACTTTGATTCCCTAATCAAAACTTTCACGATTATTTCCAGAATTACACTGGTCATTGAAACGGCGCCAGCATCAGTCTTCCAGTTTTGGAGAAGAAAATCCAGTTTTCAGCGGACAAGAGAGCGTCTGCAAGCGCCTGCGTACAGATGCACTGGTCAGAAGTAATCTATACGAATACCAGCTTGGGAGAAGCTGCCTCCGAACCAAAACTGGACATCTTATGGACCCCTTGCCACGGCGGCTCCCCGCTTCTGCGTGCGGAAACGAGCGGAAGGCATCCAAGGAACTTTCCCCCAGTTGAACAAGAGACCTCACACGCTCATTTTCTACAGCTGCCAGGAAGCGCCCGCAGCTATTTTAGGTAACGCTGGAAGGACAGACACAGATAGATAGAATAAGACAGGCAAGTGAACATGCCCATTCCTTAAGCTGCTCACAAACACCGTTTTCAGGGGGATCCGTGCTCTTTGGCTGGTTTGTCAGAGGAAGGTGCTCCTCTGTTTCTCGTGTATTTGGATCCCAGTCTGCGTGATTTATAGAAAAGGACTTTCCGAACGGGTCAAGGTCAAGCTTGCTCCACACTGACAAGGACTTGAACATGATTCTGGGATCTGAAACAGGCAATGAATCCGCTCAGAAGATCATCTGGGAAATACCCTGAAGTAGCCTAAGCAAGAATTGCAGCTTCAAGGACAGGGATGAATGCTAAAACCACCCTGGCTTGCCAAGCCATCAAGATAGCAAAATCGAGTAACACCCTCACACCCTGATGCTGCCCATGGGCTTCTTTCTGGGGTACCCAGAAGACCGTAGAAAGACGCCTTTGCTAAGCACCCTGCTGCTTCTCCCTTAAAATGGAGCGCTGATGTGGTAACGATTCCAAACCTGCGAGCAAGTGGATGAAAAAAAGATCATCAGGAGTACCCAGCATGGATTCACCAAGGGGAAATCATGCCTGACCAATCTGATAGCCTTCTATGATGGCATGACCGGCTGGGTAGATGAGGGGAGAGCGGTGGATGTTGTCTACCTTGACTTTAGCAAGGCTTTTGACACTGTTTCCCATAGCACCCTCATAGGGAAGCTCAGGAAGTATGGGTTGGATGAGTGGACAGTGAGGTGGATTGGGAACTGGCTGAATGGCAGGGCTCAGAGGGTTCTGATCAGTGGGGCAGAGTCCAGTTGGATGCCGGTAGCTAGTGGAGTTCCCCAGGGCTCGGTACTCGGCCCAGTCTTGTTCAACTTGTTCATCCATGACCTGGACGAGGGGACAGAGCGTACCATCAGCAAGTTCACTGATGACACAAAACTGGGAGGAGTGGCTGATATGCCAGAAGGCTGTGCT
>NW_009270001.1:657692-660873 GCF_000687185.1 Egretta garzetta | reverse complement strand
AGCCCGCCTGGACAAAGTCCTGTGTAACATGCTCTAGGAGAACCTGCTTTAGCAGGGGGGTTGGACTGGATGATCTCCCGAGGTCCCTTCCAACCCTTGCCATTCTGTGATTCTGCGAGAAGCAGAACTTCTTTCCTCAAAGGAATAAATAGCCGCTGACTATTACACATCCCAAACGCCCTCTCTTCAGGTTTTTAAGTGTAGAGGGAACATCACAGTCCCTAAAAATACACATCTCAAGAGGTCTCGTATATTCAGGGGTCTGAAAAGTAACAGAGCTGGTACTGTGGGGAAGGTCCTGTACCCAGGTTTGGAATAAATGCTTGGAGCTGACCCCTTGTATACATGCGGTGTATGCTATATTCGTCGCTGGGTTTCACTCTTCGTTTAATCATCATTCAACTGATCCCAGCAAGTAATTCAGTTTAACCCAAACCAATTCTTAATCCGTTGACTCAACATTTTTTACTTTGGTCGTACATATTTTTTCAAAAAAAGCTGAATGCTACTAACAGATACAGCATGTGAACCCTTACGAGTTTTTTTAACAAAAATGAGGATGCTTTAGCTGATTTATATGTTTATGGAGAACAGGTGTGCTCCATGCACTCACTGCAGAATTAGTCCTAACTACTCAGGTGACAGATTTAAGTTTAGGCCAGTAGTTTTCATCGAACTCTCCAAAATGGCAATAATTTACGGACTGTTAAGTTTGAGTCTTCATTAAATGCTAACAACGCTTGTAAAACAAAAAGACCCTTAGCTCTTTTAAGGATAATCTCACATTCCTAAGCTTATCTTCCCGGCAGCAAAGCAGGCCTCGACGCTCACCCTGCCCACTGATTCCTGTCCCTCTGTCTCCTCCAAAACGGCGCCAGCAAGAGCCGGTGACGAGGCTTTGCTGCAGACCGGCTCAGGGACCTGACCAAACTACAAGAGCTTCTTCTCTTCCCTTTTGGCCAGGCTGTTGGTTATCCATGTTATTTGCTAAATTACATACACCGTGTTGCCTTACAAACACACAGTCCGGGGGCAGGGATGGAACTTTGCCCTTAAGTTCTTTCACAATAATAACGACGCCATCTCATATTGCTCCAGACCCTGCCTAATTTTACTAGATGGGAGAGACATCTACAAATGCTTTTCCCTCCACAAACCTTCAGGAGGGGCAACAAGGGGTGGCTGAAGTCCTGAGCGAGAAAGGACTTTATGGCCTTTGTCAGCTCTCCCTAAGTCCCCAAGAAGGTTCCACATCACCACGACAAGACTTCCAGAGTCTCCGAAGTTTTCCAAGGTGATAAACATTGGATGAGAGCAGAATACTAGCAAATGCATAGGGATCTGGAAACTTTTGGGGCTAGAAAGCAAAGGTCACTCTGAATCCTTACCACTCAGTTCAAGGCATCTTTGTATCTGGTTTTGTTAACCACCTCCTGCCAAATGGGGATCTGTTATTATAGCTCTGAAACATTCTCTGGCCCACCGACGTTTCTCAAATGCACTTGGTATGAAAATATTCCTTTGTCAGACCCTGATTTGAAGGCCTAAACCCCAATCATTAACCTCAAAAAAAGTTAAGGAGCAAGAAGGGTGTATGAAAAATATTGTGGCGAGAGATGAGAGACAATCCTGAAACAGGCACAAGAAAACTAACACCAAACAAGTATGGGCAGAGCTGCTCTCTTGTATTATCCAGTTCAGCGGAGCAATACGGAATTACTGCAACACTGGCTAGACGGGCTTTCAGCACCGAAACCTCAAACCATGCCTTCTACAAATGTTATTTAAGTACAGCCTGCCAAGTAGCCAAGCACTGGCAAACAGATAAAAAGCCCTACTTCTCGATTTCAATTTTGTTTTTAAACGAGATCAGGTATTAAAGGGCATATTTATCTCATTTTAAGAGGCGCAAAATTTAAACCGCGCAGAGCATAAGGTATTTCTTTACCCAAAACGCTTCGGTGGCACTTACGAACAGCGTTAATCCTGCACTGTGACTCCTAATGCAGGCAGGGGCTGGATGTGGCAAAAGAAACTTTTGGGCGCTGACGCTTCAAGCGTCACTTCTAGTGACTTCTGGTGGCCGCAACGTAGACCTGGCCAGCTCTTGGACACACGTACGCACCCTTTGCCATAGGTTTGTTCCCACCGTAACTGCCTTAAGCGCTGCAGAAAGTCAAACACAGCATATTCCACCGTGCAAAGGCTTTGCAAACCAGTGCTCAAAAGAGAGGGGTCTGCCGCCGCCGCCGCTACCCCTTCTGCACCCTCCGCACCCAGCGCAGTCGGGTGTTTATGGAAAGATCCCGTTTATATCCAGCTGTTCATCGCACGGATGCTGGCACGGCATGGACAAGGCAGCGGGGAGGAGCACACACGGACACAGACAGGGACACGGACACCAACAGGGACACGGACACCAACAGGGACATGGACACGGACAGGGATACGGACAGGGACACGGACAGGGACAGGAACACGGACACGGACAGGGATACGGACATGGACAGGGACAGGGACACGGACACCAACAGGGACACGGACAGGGACACGGACAGGGATACAGACATGGACAGGGACAGGGACACGGACACAGACAGGGACATGGACAGGGACACGGACACGGACAGGGACAGGGGCAGGGACACAGACACGGACAGGGACAGGGGCAGGGACACAGACACGGACAGGGACAGGGGCAGGGACACAGACACGGACAGGGACAGGGGCAGGGACACAGACACGGACAGGGACAGGGGCAGGGACACAGACACGGACAGGGACAGGGGCAGGGACACAGACACGGACAGGGACAGGGGCAGGGACACAGACACGGACAGGGACAGGGGCAGGGACACAGACACGGACAGGGACAGGGGCAGGGACACAGACACGGACAGGGACAGGGGCAGGGACACGGACACGGACAGGGATACGGACAGGGACACGGACACGGATGTGGACAGGGACATGGACACGGACATGGACAGGGACACAGACACGGACAGGGACACGGACAGGGACAGGGGCAGGGACACGGACAGGGACAGGGACAGGGACAGAGACACGGACAGGGACAGGGACAGGAACAGGGACAGGGACAGGGACGGCTCCAGAGGCTCCATTGGGGATTTTTCTGACGGAAAAAGCGAGCTGCCGCCGCGTTAAGGGTCCCTACAAC
>NW_009270001.1:655894-656865 GCF_000687185.1 Egretta garzetta | reverse complement strand
CGGCCCCGGGAGCCCTGAGGGCAGCTCCCCTCCCGCCCGGGGCGAAGCCACCCCTCGGGGCGCCCCGCTTGGGGTTTCAATGGCGGTTTGCAGGCCCCAGCTGGGCCCGCGCTGCCAAGCTTTACCCTTTCTGGGCTTGCATGGAGGTCGGAGTTGCCTCCTGGTCCCTGTCCCCTCTCCATTGCAACCTCCCGGCAGTGGGTAGGGGATCCCCCCAAAATCCACCTTTGAGAGCTCCGCTGGTTGAAAACGCACCTCGAGATGTGATTTATGCACTGACAAACGTTAGCGGAATCCTTCAGACCATCAGGCAGGAGAGGGGAGGATCAGTAAAGACATTTTGTGTAAGTTGCCCCGCATCTTCATTGATGCGGTTTAAGTTTTATAAAATTTCCTAGAAGAAAAAATGTTTTCCTGTGAACAGTCCCATTTTTTTTGATTGAAAAAAAAAAAAAAACCTCATAGAATCATAGAATGTTTTGGGTTGGAAGGGACCCCTAGAGGTCATTAGTCCAATCAACCACTTTCCCTGCATAACCCCACTGATTTCATGAACCCGGCGATGAATGCACAGCGACACGCAACTTTGTCTTCAAAGAAAACGTGAGGTTTCCTCTATTTTCTCTCTGCCCATTTAAGCAGATGTGCAGGGGCTGGCACTGGCGCCTCCTCTTCCCCGCTCATTTGCAATGGCCTTCAAGGCCGGACGATGCCACGCTCAGGCAGTTTCTAATTAGCTCCCCACATCTAAGCACCTCTGAAATTAAGTTACGACTTCCAAACCTTTCATCGTCTTAAGGAAAAGCGTTGAGACTGGTCACTTGTGGCTGTGAAGCACTTTAAAATGTTTTAGAATCATGGAATCGTTGAGGTTGGAAAAGCCCTTTCAGATCCCCCAGCCCAACCGTTCCCCTACCCCTGCCATCCCACCCCCAAACCCTGGCCCTCAGCACCTCGGCTGCCCGGCTGTT
>NW_009270001.1:644904-655777 GCF_000687185.1 Egretta garzetta | reverse complement strand
CCCCGGGGTGGGGCCCCCACCCCCTCCCGTGGCCAGCCCCTTCCAGTGCCTGACAGCCCCTTGCGGGGAAGGAATTTTTCCTAAACCTGCCCTGGTGGTTTTAACTAGAAACGTTTCCAACATAGGGAAGCAAATACTAAACGGTGTATTTTTGACATTCCCATTTTTGACCAAAAGTCACGATTTCTTCAAAAGTCTTTATTTCACAAATTTTTTCTTTATCCACAGCTGAATATTACAGTGACTATTACAAGCATTTCCCTATAAACAAAGGTGTAGTTTACAGATTTGTTCCAAATGGAAAAATATTTTATAAGCAGTAGTATTTCATCTACAGTATTCACTCCTGTGTATCATTCGACCTCTCCGAGAGCAGCTATACCTTCTGCTTGTTAAGGTAATGAGACTTCACCACACCCCCCTGCCCCAAAACCCACAAACAAACAAAATAGACATTGCACTGTACTAGCACATTTTTTGATAATTTGGAGTTTGGTTTTTTTTCCTAATTTCAACTTAATTTGAAAGGTTTTTGTCCACTGGCATTGAAATAAATGGCGTACTCACTGGGCATCCTCTGGCTTGTTTTACTTTACATTGCTAGAACTTCTTTCAGGGGCAAAGAAAAAAAAATCAATTTATAATGAATGTATGTGAATCAATAAAGCTGGAGGAAAAAGGTTCATGCAATTTTAATGAGGTGTTATTTATATGCAATGGAAAATTGAATTTTTTCCATTAAATATGGTCTCAGAGAATAAGTTTGCACAGTTTTGCTCATTCACCGTTGAAAATGGAGGAAAACCCCTGGTGTTTCGAGCACATCTTTGTCACTTGTATCTTCTGGAAATCACACAACCCTTCCACACTTTTCAAAATAAACGGTACGGCTGCGGCCAGCGTACGAAGAATTTGTGGAGATGTAATTTTTTCACAGTAAAAGGTTCTCACCATCAGCAGATGACCCGGTCATTACGTCCGAGGGATGCAGGCGGGCTCAGCACCCCGCCACGCACGCACCGCCAGGAGCTCACCCAAGGCAAATCCATTACTGCTGAGACAGCCCCGGGGCTCTGCTCATCGATAACGCGGGCTGAAGCTGTATAAATCCACAAGGCTTGTCCTGGTGTCCATACCAGTTTTAGGAAGCCGGGTACGCTGAGCCCCCCTCCCGCCCCAAGCCCACCACCCCTCTTCCATGTCAGGTTGAACGAGCTGAACGTGTAACTCCGCAACCCCAAAGGCTTGGCTGCAAGGCACCGATTGCTGTTTCTTCTTCCATAGAAATTTAACTACAGTTTCCGCAGCTACGAGCGGGGCAGAGGGGAGATGGGAAGGATGCTTTCTGCCGCCCTGGGAGGACAAGGGAGTCATAGAAAATAGAGAATTATTCCTTTTCCATAGAATACGTAGGGAAAACAGTGGTCTCACAAAAACAGTGAGAAAAAATGGCATCGCCCCCTGGTCCTGGCTAAAGCCGGAGAGAGTCTCTGCTCCCAAAGCATCCTATTAATGATGTCTACAGCACCAGATCCACAAGATCCAGCGTTTCTCTCTCCAGAAGCCCACAGGGATGCTGAGCTCCCATTAACCTGGGGCAGGCAGGGGACAGGGGACGGTGCCACAGGAGACTCAGCTCTGTTCTTATGCAAAGTACAAGCACTGAAGCAGTCGGTGTCCCAGCGAGGTGATGGGCTGCCCATCCAGCGGGCCCCGGACTCAAAAGACTGATGGACACCAGAGAGGCAAAAGACCAAAGGGCTTCTTGTTGTAATCTGCCCTCTGGGGTCCATCGGCTTTGAGCAGTGAAATTAAAGTTGCTGCTAAACTGCAGGAGAGTCATAGAATCACGGAACCATTGAGGTTGGCAAAGCCCTTTCAGATCCCCCAGCCCAACCGTTCCCCTACCCCTGCCATCCCACCCCCAAACCCTGGCCCTCAGCACCTCGGCTGCCCGGCTGTTAAATCCCCCCAGGGCTGGGGACTCAACCCCTTCCCTGGGCAGCCCCTTCCAGTGCCTGACAGCCCCTTGCGGGGAAGGAATTTTTCCTAAACCTGCCCTGGTGGTTTTAACTAGAAACGTTTCCAACATAGGGAAGCAAATACTAAACGGTGTATTTTTGACATTCCCATTTTTGACCAAAAGTCACGATTTCTTCAAAAGTCTTTATTTCACAAATTTTTTCTTTATCCACAGCTGCGGGGAAGGAATTTTTCCTAAACCTGCCCTGGTGGTTTTAACTAGAAACGTTTCCAACATAGGGAAGCAAATACTAAACGGTGTATTTTTGACATTCCCATTTTTGACCAAAAGTCACGATTTCTTCAAAAGTCTTTATTTCACAAATTTTTTCTTTATCCACAGCTGAATATTACAGTGACTATTACAAGCATTTCCCTATAAACAAAGGTGTAGTTTACAGATTTGTTCCAAATGGAAAAATATTTTATAAGCAGTAGTATTTCATCTACAGTATTCACTCCTGTGTATCATTCGACCTCTCCGAGAGCAGCTATACCTTCTGCTTGTTAAGGTAATGAGACTTCACCACACCCCCCTGCCCCAAAACCCCCAAACAAACAAAATAGACATTGCACTGTACTAGCACATTTTTTGATAATTTGGAGTTTGGTTTTTTTTCCTAATTTCAACTTAATTTGAAAGGTTTTTGTCCACTGGCATTGAAATAAATGGCGTACTCACTGGGCATCCTCTGGCTTGTTTTACTTTACATTGCTAGAACTTCTTTCAGGGGCAAAGAAAAAAAAAATCAATTTATAATGAATGTATGTGAATCAATAAAGCTGGAGGAAAAAGGTTCATGCAATTTTAATGAGGTGTTATTTATATGCAATGGAAAATTGAATTTTTTCCATTAAATATGGTCTCAGAGAATAAGTTTGCACAGTTTTGCTCATTCACCGTTGAAAATGGAGGAAAACCCCTGGTGTTTCGAGCACATCTTTGTCACTTGTATCTTCTGGAAATCACACAACTGGACAAAGACGTTAAGGTAGCAATGTGATTTCAGCGTTGGAGTTGCAGGATCAGGAAAGGTAGCGACTGTGTGTGCTTCAACTCGGCAGCGTGCCCCCATTTCGTTACAGTTTCGCTCACACAAGAAGTCCGTGCAGTTACAGTGGAATGAGTTGTATGAGCAAAAAACGTTTAGGATGGAGAATTGCAGAAATCCAGTCTGGAGGTCCAACGTTCTTTTCTGCCATCAACTACTACAACAGCTTTACCAGCCAAAAGATAAGCAGCCTCGGCTACAAAATGCCAGTAAAACAGAAGGAAAAAAAATAAATATCAAATTTTTGGTGAAAATGAAGCACGGACGTTGTTGCGGATGCTTTTCGTAGGTCAGACGGCACGGCCTGAACTTGCATTTGAGGTGGTGGTTGCGTAGCTGTGGTGGTTTCTGTGATTTGCTTTTTGGGGGGGTTCATTGTGGGGGATTTTTTGGGGTTTTTTTCATTCCCCATAGTGCTTTTCTGAGATGCATTTTACATGTAAAAATCAGTATGGATGAGTATAGGGTTTTTTCTGAGTAACTTCCAAGTGTTTTTGCAGACCTCCTCAGAGGGAGCTTTTATAAATCAGACTTATAAATCCACAGACAACTTATTTTATGACAGAACAATAAAAATATTCCCACGTTTTAACGCTTGTTTCGGAGAAAGAGCTAGAGCGGTTGAGAAGTCAGTTACCTCAGTAACAGCTAAAGGCACAGAGTGGGAAAATGCTCAACTTAACAATATTTAACAATAAAGACAGAGCTGGAAAACAGCCAGCTTTCTCAAAGCTGCGCTTTGTGTTAAACTGGCTTTCTTTTTTTTAAATAAAAAAGTGCCAACCTGAGGAAAGGCAGGCATGCTTGAGCATAGCAATTTAACGAAATTAACGTTTAAAACCAAATTTTTAAAAACTGCTAACAGAAAAAATAACACGTATTAAAGATATTTCATACAGAGTCCCCTTCCAGATGCATTTTAATGGATAAACTATGTTATCACAGGTCCAGACGTTAAATCCCAGTTCCCATCTATACATACCAAGAGTTTTTAAGGAAGTCTTTTTGTTGTACATGTAAATTATGATCCTGAAAACACCAGTGAAAGACCACTATCCCCTAGAAGGCCCATTTTATAATTGTGATCAGCAACAAAATCACGGTGGAAGAGGATTCTGCAGCAACCTGTCGCTTAGTCAACGATAAGCATTGGTTTCATCAATCTGTTGGGAATTGTACTCTGAATAATTTACATCGGAGAGAGGTAGAGACCTGAAGAGCCCGAGAGGAAACTGCTGGCCTAAGATGAATTCTGAGGACTCGCTTTCCATTAAAACCGCCTTACAGAAAGACTGAATTCTGCTTTGAAATTTTTATTATTTTTAAACTGTGCTGACTACTGTAGTGGGGGAAAAAAGGGATTGGATACAATTAAAAAAAAATTAAAATTCAGAGCACTGCAAAAAACATTCATTTGCAAAACGTGGAAAGAGGTAGGTACAATAAATAAAAATATTGTAGATGAGCAAGGGACAGAAGAGCACGGGCTTGCTGGGCACTGACAGCAAAACGGTGGCGTTATCCTTACTGTGTATGAAGGGGAGATATGAAGGCACTACTGAATACACGCAGTAGATGCAAATGCTCAAGGGCTGGAGTTTGGAGGTAGTGCTGGTACTATACAAGCAATAAATTTTCTTCTGTAAATGAGCTGGGCGACGGTTAGAGGAAAAGATAACTTCTCCCTTAGGGAACGGCCGTAAGCCTGTCCTTCACTGGTAACAGCCATACTAAACCATAATCCACTGGCAACAAGGGATTTACCCACCAGCATAGACCAATATAATTCTTCACAGCACTCAACTTTTTCTTTAAAAATGTGCTTTTGGATAGTAATATACATATATAGTACATACAGGACTAATACAATTTGTATATACATAGATTATATACATGATGGCTAAATCAAAACACACTCCTGATCTAAAAAAGGTGACTGCAGCACAGCAGGATTTGGCGTATCCTTAAGAGACTTCACATTCTATCTTAATCCTCTGAGCAGACAGGGTACCCAACCGTAAATTTGCTGTTTGGATGTGACTTACACCAGCTAAAAGCAGTCAGATGCAGAGAGGTTTGGTTAGTTTTATTTTCCTTTTGAAAGCTCTCAACCACCATGGAATTGCCGAGACCTCAGGAACCACAACCATGGCTAAAGTTAAGATCTACTTGGGCAAGAGCATTACGGAAGTGGAAAGGCCCCAAACGCTCACACAGCGCTAGGATGAGCGGGGCTTTCGCTGCTGCCAAGTGTTCTCGCTGCATTTTGGCATGCTGAGCTACGGCAGGAGCATCGCTGCTCCGAACGGTTTGCCGACCCATCACCATCAGGATGGTTGTACAGCATCACGCAGCCTCAGGAACCCACCTTTTCCCTTTCTTGGCAAGGAGAGCAGCTGAGAAAAAAAAAATAAAAATCAATGACTGCTTTTGTAAGTAGCTGGCCCCTTTCAACATCCACCTGGTGAGGTCAGGGGGTTGGTTTGGTTTTATTTATAAATAGGTAAAAAAAAAAAATCCTAACAGAATTTGAATTTATTGCAGTTACTTGTTTAAGGTTGTTGTAGACCAAGAGTTGACGTTCACTCTTAGAGCTTACATTACTAACACACTATCTTACAACGGTTTTGTGTTAAAACATTCCATTGCTTATCCATTCCCTTTCATTTTAAAACTTCTTTTTCTTTTTTAAAGTATTCTTCATTTGTCTAAGCCCTGTATTTGCACACCTGGTAGAATTTCCGATGGCTGTTGAACCAAATAGAATTTTTCCATGGGCTGCTGTGGCTAGGACTAACCCTCTGAACATGAGTAGGACAGGGGAGCCGATGATTAAACCGGGCTGCCTTAGCACGTCTTATCTCTGCATGAGATTCTGGCGCAGGCCAGGTAGGAGGTCTGAGACCCTCAAAAACCACTGCGTGAAAGTTTTTGACTTTTAAAAGCACGGGGAAATCCACCAGTAGGGATCAGGATGATGCTCGTCTATACCAGAAGCGGGAGGCCTGAGGCAGTCCCTTGTCTCGAGTTTATTTCATTAGGACAAAACCTTTGCAAGTCACTGATGTAAATTTGGTAACGGAAGAAAGTCCAAACTGCCAGTTTATTTCCATTCCCATGAAGCAGATGCACTGGATGTAGCTAGGAAGAGCAATGGCATTTCTCAGACACAGAATGTATGACAAATTCCACGTCAAGCACCGTCCAAGCCCGTCACCTTAACCGGCGTGATAAATACATATTGCACCTTCTGCAATTTACTTTCTGAACTCACTATCGTGACAGTTACTAGCAAGAACATGAGGCAGAATTGCATGTCCCGTTATTAATACATACAAAACCACCTAGCTGTTGACAAATTACGTGTCCTTCAAGGCAGCATAAGTGTCTCAGATTTGGTTTTTGATTAAACTCTCATTTCTTCATAGACACCTACGAAGATCAAAGTCTCCCACTCACCATTCTTTTTTGTTAGTGGCTTTTGGAGAGGATGATGGGCTTTGAGCCACGTCAACATAAAATCAAGCAGTAAAAAATAAATCTACATTTCAAGTATCCTTATTCTGAGCTGCAAATTACCAAAAAGAAAATCACATACAGATCAGTCTCTTTTTTTACTGTACAGTTTAGCATCCATTTATTACTGTGTATTGGTTCTTCCATAAACCTGTTTGGTCCGTATTTAAAGAGCTCCTTAAATGCCTTCTCTGATTTTTTTTTTTTTTTTTCTTTCTTCGCTGGAGGTCTCTGGGCAGGAGAGGTGGGCTTACTTCTACTTTCTTCAGACTTTATTGAGAAATTCCAAGTTGAGAGAAGCAGGGAGATGAATCGAGTCCATGGTTATGGAGGATGGGTTGAACGGAAACAAAACTGGGAACATGTGCTTGAAGTCTAACAGCAGCTGCGGAGGGTCATTTCGCTCTTGCAAGTGCGTCTGTGAGGGATGGGAGAAGAAAACAAATTTAGTAGCAGTTGTTGCCTTTTCTTTGCATTTGTCACATTTACCATCATCACAGGTTTGAGAATGTATATGATTTTAGAGATCCTGCCAAAACCAGAACTACTGTGTTCTCTATTGTAGCAGCCTTCCTCTGGGCAAACGTTTACAGGAACTTCTGCACAGGCTATAGGAGACGCTGCTTCAGAAGAACCTGGCTACATTTTCTACGTGACCACGAAGCAAGAGACAGCACTTGGAAACAACACGTTCCCCTTGCACAGCAAAAGCAGCACTGCGTGATACCAGCAGACCACTTTTGATTCAGCCGCTTCGCGATGGAGACATTCTAGGAGTGGTCAAACACATTTCCAGTTCCATTCCTTACCTCCTCCTTGCAAGCGTTAAAAGAAGTTTGATTTTAATTTATTTATTTTCCCTTTAGTTGCTGATTTCTGCCTCGTTTCTCCGAAGTAACTCCATTTCACCGACGCTTTGCTGACTCCTGCAACCTGAACTTCTGAGTCACGTGGCTACTAAAGAGCGTTGCGTTAGCTGAGCTGGGAACTTAGGTGCTGATCGCTCTCTGTGATTAACAGCCTGCTTATCCCTGGAGCTCTGTGTTGCAAGCAAGCGTGTGCACACGCAGAGCACTAAATTCATGCAGCAGCATGCCTATTACAAAACACCCGACTTGGTAATGATTTAACACAGATGTCATTAGTACTGGCCACTTTACAGCCCTTTAATTTACCTGTATGTCTCGTATGAAAGCGACTGTCACACGTTCTTCAAACTCATTCACAGGAGTGTAGAGATTAAGTATCTTTACAATCTGTTGAAAAAAAAATAGGATTATGGACAGTCATGAGAAGCCAAACTTTTCCAGGATGCAAAGTGCCACTAACATTTTGTCTTGATACGGCTGTAACACGTCTCCTATGACACTACTGAGAAGCAAAAGTAGCACAAGTGGCGTCCTGGTGTTCCTTTGCCTGCTGTAAGGCATGGTAAGCATCTGTGGACCTGTTAAAGTCACTTACGGCAACATTTGTAGACTTGAACATCAGATTTATGCAGGGACTCCACTTGGTTGGCACATGGTGACATGGGTGACCACTTCCCTGTACTTCTGATGTCACCTCTAGAACACTTCTCCTCATGCTACCACCTCACTCCTGCTCCTCCCCTACCACCCCTTAAGAACATGTGTTATAAATGGGTAGATGGAGATACAGGAGAAAGGATCCCCAAGAATCACAGAAGACCAGCTCACACCTCTCGCTTCTCCCTTGCTATGATGTTATCAAATTAAGGCCAGGCAATCAAGCAGCAAAGAACATGAGTTTATATCCTTCTGGAGTGGAGTCTCAAAGTTTAAGGTCAGATCCAGCCAGCCTAGGTGGGCAGTTCTCAACCTCCTGCCCCAAACACGAGTCCCTGCTGCGCATCCTGCAGACCTAGCCAGGTTAGACCCTGGCAAAAAACAATAGGTGGGTTTAAAATCCCAAGCGTCTGACTTACACCATGAACTCTTCAGGGCTGGGTTTCATCTTTGAACATTTCTGCTGGAGCTCCAGCGCCATTAGTGGCAGTGTAAGAGAGGAGCCACCCTCTACTTGGCACTGGGGAGGGGAAATGGCCTCAAGTTGTGTCAGGGCAGGGTGAGGTTGGCCATGGGGAACAATTCCTTCCCCAAAGGGCTGTCAGGCACTGGAAGGGGCTGCCCAGGGAAGGGGTCGAGTCCCCACCCCTAGGGGGATTTAACAGCCGGGCAGAGGCGGTGCTGAGGGCCAGGGGTTGGGGGTGGGATGGGATGCTTAGGGCCAGGGTTTAGTGGTGGGATGGCAGGGGTAGGGGAACGGTTGGGCTTGATGATCTTAAAGGGCTTTTTCCAACCTAAACGATTCTATGCTATGATGACTGCCTCCGACAGGGTCAATACCAAACGTCAGTCCTGAGGAGAAGTTGTCCCCACCATGGGAATGGCATGCTGAGTCTGGGCAGTGAAGAGCTGGCACCAGGAGACCACCCTTCCCCACTCCTTTAATTATCAATACCCTCTGGTGTGAATCCATGCCCTGCTCCTTACCTGCTGCGTCGTGAGCGATGTGCACAAGGAGCAGATGGCCTCGGCATCTTCCGAGGTTTTCTTTTTCAGCTGCAGAAGCTGTGCTGCCTGAATCAAAGGCTCCAGAGTTTGTGCCGCTCCACTCTGCTGCAGATTCTTCCCACGCAGCCATTCCTCCAGCTGGCTTATGTTAAACCTGGGTAAGCAGCCAAGATAAGAAGTAAGCTGAGAGCCGAGAGATAAGACGGAGCATCTCAAAACCCCTCTGCGATACTCAAGGTATGCTGCAGTGCTGGTATATGTGGCTTTTTGCGATGCGTAATTGCAATACACATGGCAAGAGACAACCAGACCAAAGCTTAATACTCAACAACTCAAAGCAAAATTTATATTCTATGTACCTTAGAGATAGATGAGCCATGTAACAGCTGAACAGCACAAGGGATGTGCTTTTCTACAGCACTCCAATACATTCAAGTTTCAAAAGTCAATTAAAATTAAACTTTTAACAAGCTTTTAAATGCTAACAAAATCCTGCAAGGTACCTTTGGAAATACCTACACAAAAACGCCTTTGCCTGTGCCTGCTCACAGGCTCAAGGGAAACATGCACAGGATCCACCGTGGGAAGGGGAGAGGGTAGCAAAAGTTGTCTTTTGCTGTCAACAAGTAAGTTGATAGATTTAGGCCGGGGCTGATAAATAGCCATGACCCCTTTCTGGCAGGTTTGCACTAGCTGTCCTTTCAAATTTCAATCCTTATTACAACACTACCCTAAGACAGCGATGTGGCACGCGGGCTCCTGATCCCAGCCCACCAGGCGTCCGTGCTGCCGCTTGCCTGCAGCTCACGAGAGGCCAGAGGCACTTCACACACCAAGAGGGGTTGGTCTTTAAGATCCACCCACAGCATCAGAGCAGTAACACTTGTTACGTTAAAACGAGCAGACGTGGCAGCGGGAGTGGAACCGTGGACACTTCAATCACAGAATGGCAAGGGTTGGAAGGGACCTCGGGAGATCACCCAGTCCAACCCCCCTGCTAAAGCAGGTTGTCCTAGAGCATGTTACACAGGACTTCATCCAGGCGGGGGTTGAATATCTCCAGAGAAGGAGACTCCACAGGACCCTCAAAGTCAAGAAGTTTTTCCTCACATTCAACTGAAACCTCTTATGTTTCAGTTTGCACCCGTTGCCCCTTGTCCTGGTGCTGGGCACCACTGCAAAGAGTCTGGCTCCGTCCTCGTGACATCCACTCTTAAGATATTTGTACGTGTTGATGAGGTCCCTCTCAGTCTTCTCTTCTCCGGGCTGAACAAGCCCAACTCTCTCAGCCTTTCCTCACAGGGGAGATGCTCCAGTCCCTTTATCATCCTAGTTGCCCTCCTCTGGACTCTTTCTAGGAGTTCCTCATCTTTCTTGAACCGGGGAGCCCAGAACTGGACCCAGTTCTCCAGGTGGGGTCTCCCCAGGGCAGAGTAGAGGGGGAGGAGAACCTCCCTCGCCCTGCTAGCCACGCTCCTCTTCATGCACCCCAGGGTACCATTGGCCTTCTTGGCAATTCAATGTTCAATCCATCCCAATGTTCAACCCATCCTACCTCACCTTGGTGTAGTCTTTGGGCTGTGCAGTCTTCCCGCTCAGGGTGGGGTGAGGCAAGGGTGGGGAAAGCCCACCCCAGAGATAATTACCGTAACAATGCATTTAATTCACAAGCAGCACAGCAAAACTGCATTGCACAGGCATTACTCAATGGGGGTTAACTTTAACTGGCACTGCATCGGTCTCCTGCTG
>NW_009270001.1:640278-644894 GCF_000687185.1 Egretta garzetta | reverse complement strand
TTTCTCCCCTCACTTAAATCACTGCATTTTATTTTCTTATTTCCCTTATTTTCCACCTTATAAAATTAACAAAACTTCCTTAAGCAGGTATATCCCTGTCCCAAACCCCTGTCCCACCTTAGCTGCATGCCCGTGCTCCAGGAGCAGACATCCTTCCTCAGCAGGAGGTTGTTCAGGGCGACCGCGTTGATCATGTAGAAGAGCTGCTTGAAGACCTGCTGCACGATCTCTGGGTCCAGACCCTGGTCACACATGATGCTGTGGAACGTGTTCAGCTGGCGAATGATTGCGTCTAAGCTGTAGGAGCTGTCGCCGTCTGCCATGCTGGAGGAACGATTCCTGTAGCCCATCGGCCTGACACCAGAAAGCCCCTGGATACTCTCATTTTCCAGTACCGCAGACACTGAAAAAGGGGGGGAAAATGAGCTAAAAAAGCCTGCATTCACCTATTTGTCATCAGAGGTAAATGCTCTTTCATTGGCAGTCATAAATACGCAGTGGTGTCCAAGTGATGCAACGCGATGGATGCTGGGAGGTCTGAAAAGGAGGATGGATCCATGAATTGCTAGTTTGTTGTGATAATATGTGATGCCTATAGAATATCTGCAAGATCACACTTTTTTTTTCCAGGTGGTGTTACTATGCAGAAATCACTGCAGAAACTGGGAACACCTCTTCTTTGAGCTGTAATCAATTCTCCCTCTATACCCACCGCAGAGCCTTAGATTTTGCAGGTAAAGTGATTAATTGGCTCAAAGGATTGGGAAAAATGAAGATAGATTAAAAGTAATAAAATTCTTACAGCCTGACTAACTGATAGAGGAACAGGACAACTCTCTGCAAGGAGCAGCAGGTACATGCAGCAGTGGTAGGAGGTGCTGCTGTCGGGGACAGCCAGAATTTGTGCAATGATGACTGGAGGGCAAAGGGGAAGAGTCTCAGATGCAGAGGAGACCTGGCTGGGTGCTCAGGGAAAATACCAGCAGCTAGAAAATATAAAGCGCTGAGAACAGCCCCTCAATTAGCTTAGCGAGGAGGACAGGTTTAGCTGAGGAGGTAACTCTTCTCATACTGACTCGCCTTTGCAAAACAAGATCTTCTCTTTTTCCTCTTCCCAACTCTCTCCTGTGCATCTCGCCCATAAAGAGCTTAACCACAAACCTGGTCTGGAGGGGAACGCTGCTCCTGCGCACCCCCCGGCACCACCTCACCTCTGTCACTACCTCCCCGATGGAAAGGAAGAAGGTATCTTCTATCACAGGGGAAAATAAAAACTCATCCAGTTCTGCCTCCCTAAATCCAGGTCACTGCTTAACACAAGGACCCGCTCCAAACCAAGACTTTTTTTGTGTTAAATAAGCCTCTCTACCAACTGCAAGCTTTTCCTTTGGGGAGAAGTCATGCTAACCCTGTGCAAAGGTCTAGATAACACTCAGAGTAGATAAGTACAGCCCAAAATTACCTTCCTAAAAGCTAATGAGCTGTGAACTTACCGATCATGGGTTGGAGTATGCCCTCTGCTATCTTAATGAGCTGCTGGTAGATCTGGATGGAGAGGTGGCTCAGCACCTGGCGGTACTCGGTCAGGTCAAAGTTCTTCAGACAGTGCTCGTTCTGCTTAGGCGTGTTTTGTGTCATGAAGCCCTGAAAAGGAGGAGATTAAAACACCTGGTTTCATTATTCCACCTATCTTTAGTCCAGTAAAATCACTGTATTAAGAAAAACCCAACCTTAGAGTACAATATATCCGGATATATTACTAAAGTACACGTTTACTCTATTATAGAAAAGATCAAGACTCATAAATCACCTTTGATGTACGCAGCCGTTTGTTCAAAAATTATGACAAGAGGGCTGCTTTTTGAAGGAAAGCATCGTTATGCGCTAAGTTCTCATTTTAGCTTTAGCAAGGAACAACATTTGTATTGCAATATATACGTGTGAACTAGAAAATGACATTTTAGTCCCCGAGAAATTTTTTTTAGCTCTTTGTTTATCCCTGTGAGTTGCAATTATTTATGGGAAACCAAATATTTTGAGATTAAGGTATTAGAAAATGGAAAAAAAAAATTATTATGATAACCACATGTTCTGACAACTTTTTAAACTGATCTGAAGCTCAGAAATCTCTCCAAGTAACTGAATTTATTCCCTGCCTTTTGCTGAAGCAGCAGCTGATGTCTGATCCTGCAAATGGATGCTGTAAAGCCCCGAGTTCTGGGCTCGGATATTATCGCCAGGTTTTGCTGGTGGAAGCAGCAAGTCTAACTTAATTTTGTAATTAACACAGATGCTTTAATTGCCTGTTCATATGGTCTTACCAACTTGGTGTCAAAATGAGAACTATGCAACTTTTTTTGTTGTTTGCTGAGTAGCAAAATGCAAAAATACAGCACGTACCCTTTGAGTTGACTTCACAATTTCTCGTTTTCCTGACTAACGAAGAAGCGTCGTGCTCTTTGCGCTGCAAGACTGCATTTAGTTTGGGTTTTTCTTTTAAACCCATTTTCCTAAAAATCGATTGGATTTCAAACTAAAGAGAACTATTTTGGAAACTGCTCAGAACAATTTTTCCCCTCTGTTTTTCGCACCAAATTATCAATGGAATTTGCAAATAGCTGGTTCACTTAACACGGTAAATCATGGCAAAGAATGTGAAATTTAAGTTTGGGTGTTGGTTTTTTTTTTACCCTGCTGGTTTTCTGGGGAGGATTTTTTTTAAATGTAATGCTGTTATTCAGGCAGAAGAGGGCAAACAAGAGCATAACTGTTAGTAAGTATTATCTAAATTATTTTTCTTTTTAATTTACATCTTGGAAGTCCAACGCTGAGGTTTTACACACCAGTCATTATCTTGTGAATGACTTGAACAGTTAATTTGATTCTGTGAATTTTTTTTATTTATTCTTAAAGCCTGATTGCTCAATATATCTAATACAACTCAAGACTAAATGAGAAACGACATAATTTGGCTCGGTTGAAAATTTTAATACCCAGAACATGCGGCTGTAAGTATGGCAGCATGTAATGTACTAAGAGGACTGTGATGACCTGATTTTGTCCGAAGAGATCAGCTATAATAAAACTTATTTCAAGTTCTGAAATTATTACTGAGGTGGCAAGAAATGAGAGGATTTCCTTCCAAAATCTTACACTATGATTATGCATTTTTGCTCTCTCCAAGTAGGGTTATTTTGAACAGAACAAGAAAAAAAAAAAATCAGTAGAAACATTCAGAATAAAATTGCAAGATTTGGAACAGTTTTCCCCTGTCTAAAAATCTTGATTATCAAAAAGTTACGGGACCTATTAAAACCAGGGGAACAGCCTTCAAAACAGCCTACAAGAAAGAAATCCCCTGTTCAGACAAATCAAAGTGCATGGCTGGCTATGAAATTCAAAATATTCTTATTGCGTGTTGTGTCGCAAGGGTCTTGGTTTCAGCTCTCACATGTCTTGTCTCGGGTGCAATGCCCCATGAACCTCTGGTAGGAGCTGCCTCGTGTGATATCCAAATAAACAAAGGAGGAAACTCAGAGATGACCCCATGTGGTAGCCAGAGGGAAACCACCAGACCCAGGAGACCTGAAGACCCTTCCTGGGGGAATGCCAACGTACTCAACAAGATCAGCCACGAGTTTCTTACCGCATCTCCACTGTACTGCTTTAAACAGTGTAGGAGGCGACAGGTATTCGCCAGCCAAAACGATGTCATCTGAAAATCATCATTGTGTTTCTGGAAGAGCAAAATTAAAACATGTGAGACCCCTCCTTTGGTGGGGGAAGCTGGCATAGCAAGACAAAGTGATTTGGAGTTGCCCCACCTAGATCAGGAAGCTCTCTCCCTGCAGATGGGCAGTATTAGCCATTTGTTCCTTGCAAATATTTTTTTTTTTCAATCTGTAACTGCAAACAATTTTATTGCCAAGATCATAATTCTCCTTGTTCTTCTGAAAAGGGAAGCTGTAAGAGCTACTGGGTTTGCAAATCACTACAAGTGCTGAATATGAAACACTTAGATATAGAATCATAGAATCATAGAATGGTTTGGGTGGGAAGGGACCCCTAGAGGTCATCTAGTCCAACCCCCCTGCAGGAGCAGGGACACCTTGAACCACATCAGGCTGCTCACAGCCCCGGCCAACCTGGCCTTGAATGTTCCCAGGGATGGGGCCTCCCCCCCTCTCTGGGCAACCTGTGCCAGTGTTTCACCACCCTCATTGTAAAGAATTTCTTCCTTATATCTAGTCTAAACCTACCCTGGTTTAGTTTAAAACCATTACCCCTTGTCTGGCCCTACTAAAACAGATATGGTTATAACCACCTTACACCATCTCAACCCCAAGACAAGAGAAAACAGACACCTACCTTCAGCACTTTCTTAACGCCGTTGATGGTGGAGGTGAGCAAGGAGTGCACTTTCTGGTCATCGTTGATGTAATCCGCATGTCTGATGCACATGTAGAGGATGTAGGCGGGAAGGCAGGGAACAGTAGCAGACACTGCCTGGGGCTTGAGATCTAGAAGGTTCGGGGGGGGATTTGAGATCTAGAAGGTTCGGGGGGGGGGGGGGGTGAGATCTAGAAGGTTCGGGGGGGGGGGGGGAAGGAGGACGG
>NW_009270001.1:639774-640234 GCF_000687185.1 Egretta garzetta | reverse complement strand
CTAGAAGGTTTTGGGTTGGTTTTTTTTGGTTTCGGTTGGGTTTTTTTTAAAAGCCTCTTAAAATTCACCAACTACCAGGTGAAACAAGGAGTTTCACCAGAGCTGGAGACATATCCAGGCAAACCCCTCTCCCCCACAGCCCTGGGAAAGCTGAGATTTTGGCAACTTGCATCCCTCTCTGCAGTGTGGACACAGAACCGGAGAGTCCAACGACAGGACAGATGGACCTGCTGGAGCCGGCCAAAGCAGAAAGGCCACAGCACCAGAGCGTGGGAGGGTAGCACAGTCTGCACTGAGGTTTGTGACACCACGACATCCCACTTTAGGGATGCAGAGATGTGCACAGGTGGCACTGGATCTTCTTTACCACGTAAAAGCCTATTCAAGCAGCTCACAAGTAACCTTAGAAAAGCTCCCTGAAGCTTTCAGGAATACCTATCACAGGTTGTAAACGAATTCA
>NW_009270001.1:622874-639761 GCF_000687185.1 Egretta garzetta | reverse complement strand
TCAAAGATACTGAATCCTAATGGTAGCTGTGGGAATTTGCAGCCTCTAAAGGAAGAGCCTGTCTGATTAGGGGAACTTCAAAGACCTCAGCAATGGGCCAGCACTGCTCTTTTTCAGATCCTTGTTAGACTCTGCTGGAGTTAAGAGAGTGGTGGTAAATAGTAACAGCCAGGGAAGCCTGGCTTCCCTAACAGCCTTGAACAAGGAGATGCTGGCAGCAATTCTGATCAGACTGGCCAGCATAAGGGAGCTCACAAGTTTATTATCTATTATTATCTCATAAATCAAACTACCTCTCTGTTCCACTGCTGTGCAAAATCCTCAGCGTCTATCCCTTGCTATCCCCTCCCCGTCTATCACCACATCGTATCAAGCTCAGCAAGTCACTGCCTGCTCTAAAAACTGCAGCCTCCTTTCTGCATTTTCCATTTTTTGCTCACCCTAAAGAACTGTATCCATGCTGGTTTATCTGCTTAGTGCTGCACTGCTTTACCTACCAAAACTGACGTCACCATAAAGGTGCAGCCCCAGGAGGGGTTAATTTAAGAAGATCTATTTTTCTATCTTGAGATGTCAAGTTTGCAAACTCTCCCAGGCAAGAGAAGGAGCCAGGCACAGGAGCAGAGCAAGTGCCTCACCTGTAATGAGGTTTCGGATGAGGAGTGGCTCATCTTCTTTATAATATTCCAACATGCCCTGAAAATCTTTCTCCTTTCTCTGGACAGCAACTTGCATGTTACGCTCGTGCCGCCTCCTCTCCGCTGGTACCATGGCTTGGGATGCTGTGAAGAGAAAAGAACATAAAAGGTGGTATCTGGTAGTCAAGAGCTATTCACATCCCCCGATGGCCTTGGGGCAAACACCAGTCAAAGCGTTATATATTAAGTTTCCAATAATGTCATCGGCTTCGACAGACTTATAAAAATAAAGAATTACAAATAAAGACTGATAAAAATAAAGACTTATAAAGAACCAGGTCTTGAATTACCAGTTGGCAGTAATTCTGACCCTTGAATGAAATAGAGTGCAAATTTAGACCTAAAGAGGAACAGATAAAGTTGGGGTTTATTTTCCAAGGAACCACAGGCTAGACAGTAGTAACCCTATGGGAAGCTTTTTAGTGTATCATTTTCACAGAGGGGGAAAAAAAATAGCCAGGCAATGAAAAAAAAAACCAAAAAACCCAAACCCTATGCATCACATCTTCTGGCTGGCTGTAAAGCTGAAGAACTGCGGTGGCACACCATGGAGCGTTGTGCTTCCATAAAAGTTTAATAAACCAGAAGAGACCAGCGTGCAAGTATTGCGGTAAACAGCAGCCTGCTGTGTGCAGATTACACTGACAGAGACCAGCTGGTGCTACCCATGGAAACCCTCCAGTCATTCAGCTTAATTTCACTTAATGCCTACTTTTCAGCAATCAGCTCACAAGAACAAGGTTACGTGATTAATCGCAGCATCTTCAGAGAATGGGAAGCTCCTTCTATACAACAACAGATGTCACCTTTGAGGTATTTTCTGATAAAGCAGAATATACATATATATATACAACCCCATATATATATACAACCCCATGCAGCGCTACAGGCTTGGGGAAGAGTGGCTGGAAAGCTGCCTGGTGGAAAAGGCCCTGGGGGTACTGGTTGACAGCCGGCTGAATATGAGCCAGCAGGGTGCCCAGGTGGCCAAGAAGGCCAATGGCATCCTGGCCTGTATCAGGAATAGTGTGACCAGCAGGACAAGGGAAGTCATCGCGCCCCTGTACTCGGTGCTGGTGAGGCCGCACCTCGAATACTGTGTTCAGTTTTGGGCCCCTCACTACAAGAAGGATGTTGCATTGCTGGAGCATGTCCAGAGGAGAGCAACCAAGCTGGTGAGGGGTCTGGAGCACAAGTCATACGAGGAACGGCTGAGGGAACTGGGGTTGTTTAGTCTGGAGAAGAGGAGGCTGAGGGGAGACCTGATCGCCCTCTACAGCTACCTGAAAGGAGGCTGTAGGGAGGTGGGGGTCGGCCTCTTCTCCCTGGTAACAGATGATAGGACGAGGGGGAATGGTTTGAAGCTGCGCCAGGGCTAACGGTTGGACTCGATGATCTTAAAGGTCTTTTCCAACCAAAGCGATTCTATGATTCTATGATTCTATATTTTAATCCTAAATGGTTTTAATCTCCCTGGAAACTGCCAGAACCAGAGCAGTTGCCTGCTAGCCACTGGTCTTTCTATATCTCTGCTTGGGTCACAGCATTGACGGCAATGAAAGCAAACAGGTTTCTTATATACCCTCCTGGTACGCCACGCGTCAGACCAACACCTCCAGCAAGCACTTGCCCTCCACCATTTCATGGACCCTCTTCCAAGTTTACAATGTCCAACCACATTAACAAGCTAAAGCTACAGCTGCACAGCTCTACTTGTTCAAAGGCAGCCTAAGCATGACCCAGGAGTTTCCTTTGGACTTTTGGTTCCCTCCTGTCATGCCAACGATGAGCTCAGTACTAGTTCAGCATGCCAGAATGAGCAAATTCTTAACTATAATAGAAAGAAAAAGAGAAAAAACCTGCAGCTCTCCAAGGCTGGCTAAAGGAGTGAAACCAGAGTGCTGTTCCCCCACCCCAATGGCTACCAACAGCCAAGTCACCTTCAAAATCTTGGACCTTCTTCATGTAAATCTTCAGCTGCTTTTTCAGCTTCTTT
This sequence comes from Egretta garzetta, assembly GCF_000687185.1. Taxonomy (NCBI): domain Eukaryota; kingdom Metazoa; phylum Chordata; class Aves; order Pelecaniformes; family Ardeidae; genus Egretta; species Egretta garzetta. The sequence continues at coordinate 637,067 of NW_009270001.1, read as the reverse complement.
TCATTCTTTTCCAACTTCTCTAGCAATTCTTTAAGATCCTGAAAAACAGAGGATGAATTTTTAAATTTTTTTAACCCAATGCAACACGAGAACCCATCTGGGGTGAGTTTGAGGCTGGAGCCAGTCGGCAGCCTGGTCTATGAACCACTGCTGCACGGTCTGAGTGTCTTGGTATGGGAAGGGCTGTGTTATTTCTGGATTGCTCAGAGACACCCTTACCTACACCGCAAAGACTGTGGATATTGTGTGCCTGCTTTTTCTAGAAGCAGGCAATACTCACGATACACCACCCAAAGCATTTTGCTCCTGGCTGTTAATCATGTTTAAACTATTTAGATACTAGAGTTGTCAAGAAAGGCAAGAAGCCCTCACCCAAACTTAGAAGGGGCCAGTGTTCACTCCAGACCTTGCAACGCAGATACAGAAGGTAAGAAAGGGAAAATCTATGATTGGCCAGGCCAGCTTTTCAGAGTGGTAACTGCTCCCCACACTCCCAATAAATGCAGGTGGAAAGAGGGGATTGTGTTATCTTTGTGCATAATTACAGAGTATAGGGGTCCCCAGTGACTCCAGCGATCTCATTTGGTAGGCAGTGCCACAAAGCAGGGAGGCTTAAAAAAAATAAAAATGAAAAAATAAAGTACCTAAGGAGTCACAAGAGTCATAAAGCCACTGAACAACAGCTCAAAGCCAAGTACCAATGCTCCCAGATGCACCAGTGGGAGATGCTGAAGGATCTTGCAGAGAGGGTAGGAGGGGTGGAAGAGACCCCAGTGCCTTCTCCTCCCCTTCACGTTTCCCATCCCCTTTCTCTCAACCTGTTCTGGTTTTTTTCCCCACACTCCCAATAAATGCAGGTGGAAAGAGGGGATTGTGTTATCTTTGTGCATAATTACAGAGTATAGGGGTCCCCAGTGACTCCAGCGATCTCATTTGGTAGGCAGTGCCACAAAGCAGGGAGGCTTAAAAAAAATAAAAATGAAAAAATAAAGTACCTAAGGAGTCACAAGAGTCATAAAGCCACTGAACAACAGCTCAAAGCCAAGTACCAATGCTCCCAGATGCACCAGTGGGAGATGCTGAAGGATCTTGCAGAGAGGGTAGGAGGGGTGGAAGAGACCCCAGTGCCTTCTCCTCCCCTTCACGTTTCCCATCCCCTTTCTCTCAACCTGTTCTGGTTTTTTTCCTCTTCCTTAGACTGTGTTTTCAGTACAGCCTCTTACCAGATTTTCGTTGGTGAGACGTGTAATTTCTTGCTGAAGTCCGAACTCCACCTGGGCCTCCGGAGATAGCTGCAGGGTCTGCAGGAAAGCCTGCTGCTGTTTCTCCATCTCTTCTTTCATTGCATCCACCTCGTTTTTCAGAGCTTCTACCTCCTCCTCATGCTCTCTTCTCTGATCCTGGAGCTGTGCTTCCAGTAACCTGAGAACAGGACCACAGCCATCAGCCTGTGATCTCCGCATCATGGCAGTAGCCACTCTTTGAGTTTAAATCCTCCAAAATCAGCCAACCTGGGAGATGTTCCCAGTCAACCTCCCTATAAAACTGACACACACAAAGGGCTGCTGCAGCTGTTCTTGCCACATTAGTCTGTCATTTGTTATACTAATACTTTTGAAATTAGAGACATGAGATCAAAAGTTTGGGTGTGGGTTTTTTTTTTTCTTTTAAATATAATAATCCAAGAGTTCCCTTTTTTCTGCAACTGTATCACAAATTTGGGTTCCTTTACTCTTCCCATTAGCAAACAAGCAAATGCATGGCAAGAAAGGAGTGCAACACCTGCAGGTTTTTCAAAAGCTCAGCTCAAAGGGCTTTCGTTGATCTGCTCAGCCCCCTTCAAACATCACTTCTTATCCTTGGAAACTGAACTGTGTGCCTTGCAAGCTGCTCCCTTCAGTTGGACTGCCACAGGCTTCGCTTGTTACTGCTGGGAGTTCAAGAAAGGCTGGAGCTGAAAGCCTTCATTCCTCCTAGTTGTTTGCAGAGCTGCTATTTAGCATAGAATCATAGAAGCCTTTAGGTTGGAAAAGACCTTTAAGATCATCGAGTCCAACCGTTAACCTAACCCTGCCATCCCACCACTAAACCCTGGCCCTCAGCACCTCATCTATCCTTCTTTTATATATCTCCAGGGATGGGGACTTGACCACCTCCCTGGGCAGCCCATTCCAGAGCCTGACAACCCTTTCAGTGAAGAAGTTTTTCCTAATGTCCAACCTAAACCTGCCCTGGCGCAACTTCAGACCATTCCCCCTCGTCCCATCATCCATTACCAGGGAGCAGAGGCCGACCCCCACCTTGCTACAGCCTCCTGTCAGGCAGTTGTAGAGGCCGATAAGGGCTCCCCTCAGCCTCCTCTTCTCCAGACTAAACAACCCAGACTTAGCTTGACAAGTATATGCATTTATATCTCAGTTTTTATTCACAAACTACCTGCAGAAAACCATGCACAAGGCGATTTTCTGTCATCTTGATTGGTCCCTGCTTTCATTATCGCTGCTGACTTCGCCAGGACTCTTCAGCAGTAGGTAAAAAGACTTGGTTTCCTTGCACTCCATGGCATACAAATACTAATACCATCTTACACAGCGGACAGAAGTCACCAAAACCAGCCCTTCTCCCACTTTTAGGTGGGTACCCAACATTTTCTCTAATAATTTGTCCTGCCATCCTCTCCTACCCCCTTTTCCCCTACACCAGGTCTCCTTCCAGCCCTGTCTGGAGCCTGTGCACAAGGACAACACAAGGACAACCCCCAGCGGGGCGGGAAGCTGAGCTAAAGGGTAAGGCATTTAGTTAACGCATTTTCCAGCCATTTGCTAAACCAGAATGCCTTCGTTAATCCAGAAGAATGATTCATCACTGAGATGTTAACTGCCCTCCTGTACACTCCCTTTGCTGATGCGGATGCCGACAAACTGGGCAAGTGACACCTTAGTTGATTTTTAAGGATATTCCCTACCCGCTGCTAAATGGAAATCTCCCCTTTAGTCCACCAGCTCTTTCAAGAAGACTGAAATAAGTGACTCCAAGAAGGTATGAGGACTCTGAGGAAGGGCTATCAAACTAGAAACTGCAAAATATTAGTCCCAGACTACATAGGGTGATGGCAGCAACCAAGCCCACGTCCTTGCTGTAGCTCATGGATGTGCTCTCCTGGGCAGACCTACAGACAACCACACACTTGGTGCAGGAGCTTCAGCTCCTCTGGCATCGGATGCAAACGGTGATCCTCAAAGGTGAGGAAGACTGTGGTGTCAATAGCTGAGCATTCACCCAGGATGTGCACAGGCATCGAGCTGTGCCAGGTTGGAAAAAGCTACAACTCTTTCAGGTCCACTGGGAAATTAATGGAGATTCACGCCTGTGAAGTGTTTCCCTGCAGGAACATTTAAGCATGGGGGTTTTTTTGTTGTTATTCTGAGGGGTTTTTTAAGGACTGTATAAAAGAACATGTGCTTTCTACAGAAGATTTCTGGATGAAAAGGCATTAATCATTCTCCAGCTTGTTTTTTGTTGTTGTTTTTAGAAGATCTAAACAACTCAATCCCTACTTCCCATTTTCCAGCAGAAGACAGAAAAGGGTATTTTCCAACACGGGCAATAACACACACAGCCTCGTAACCATGTTGTCAGGAGTTATATTCTTAATAGGCTTGGAAAACACAGGCCCAACCATGAAATAAGTATTAAGTACTTAGTTGTTATTTTATTTCTTACATGGGTTTGGATTAGCTATGAGCTGCCCTCAGAAAAACATGCTCCTTCTATGAACTTGGGTTCCAACCTTGCTTTGAAAAACAAATGAAGCATCCCTGGTATTTTTCCTGTTGTTGTCCGGTTTTATTCTGATCCCTCTACAGGTGACCGCTTTAGACTACTTTATACAGAAGATTATTTTAAATTTTCCTCTCTTACAGTGTCCTTAATCAGCTCATTTCATATCTTTTATAAAAAGCATAGATATCAGAGCCTCATAACCACCCTGCAGGAGAGCAAAGACTGATTAATATTTAATTAACAGCTCTTCCAAGCACCAGGTTGAATGAGGAGAAGAATCCAGGAGTCCCCCTGCCTTGCTTTAATCTCCATTTGTGTTTCTAAACATTCATTAGCTTGGAGATGAGAGATGGGTACAGAATCACCGGCATCCCCAGCAGATAGGGCAGTTGCAGGTACTGCCCTGGTGTGTCCGCTGGGATATTTGCCCACCACACCAGGACACGGGGAGAGCTGTGGAAGGATGGCATCGCGTATCCGCCACACGCCTTCCTCCTTGTACCTATAGGCAATGCACAGATGGAAGCGTGCAATTCCCGGGAGCATACAAAGCAGACAGCATCGCAATACAAGCACAGGGACTCCACTTCTGACATGCCAAGGACTGGGAGAAAATACTTCAGGGAGGTGCTGTATCTTAGTGCAATTCAGAAAAAAAAAATATATTTCCCCCCCCGCCCCTTCCTGGAGATTACAGCTTCCCAACACCTTTATCACACAATTTCCCGTTAACGTAACATAATTCTTAATTAATCATAGCTCAGGCATTACAGACAACAGCCACCATCAGCAATGCCCGATTAGAATTGCAACAACTCCTCTGAAAATTAGAGGAGGGTCTCAGTTCCTCCAGTTTTGATGTCCTACCTCCGGCTGCTCCCAGAGAGGACAACAGCAGAGGAAGAAACAAAAGGGCAAGCGAAAGGGAGAGGGGGAAGAAGAAACAGTGGGGAAAAAAGAAAGTGTTTGACCTGGCAACTTGCTTTAAACCTTGATAAGCCAAGCCGAGCTCTCCATCTTCATTGAGATACCCCCAGTCCTCAGTCTTGCTAGAAATAAAGGACAGAGAAAGGAAACAAGAGGACAGAGAAAGACAAAAAGTCAATTGCAATAGAAGGGGGAAAAGTGCAGAACCCTTATTAATTTAATTTAATGTTTTTAAAGCATACTTTCATTACACTGTATTTCCTTTTCCACCATGGTGAAGGAGAACCATGCCGTGGCCGTGCCCTGTACGACACCCTTGGCTAGTGGAGCTTCTCCTCCCTCCTAGCTGTAAAACATGTCCTCGTGCAACCCTTTCCCCCCCGACCCACTGCAGTCAACACGGGAACCCAAAATTGTTCAGGTCAGAAGAGACCATCGCAGATCACCGAGTCCAACCTCCTGGCAGGTTATCATCATTCCTGAGATTTATTTTTTTTTAAACCAAAAAACCCAATTCCTGGAGCTCAGAGCCTGAGTTTTCATTTCTGTATGGCTAAACTGTTTCCCATATGAATGCAAGGAAAAGCTGGCAAGCCCACACCACACCAGCTACCTCAAATCCTCATCAAAACCTTATGCTTAAAAACCAAGGAGGAGCAAGAAGGTAACAGATGATAGGACGAGGGGGAATGGTTTGAAGCTGCGCCAGGGCAGGTTTAGGCTAGACATTAGGAAAAACTTCTTCACCAAAAGGGTTGTCAGGCTCTGGAAGGGGCTGCCCAGGGAGGTGGTAGAGTCCTCCTAGAGAGGTAGAGAGATGAGGTGCTTAGGGCCAGGGTTTAGTGGTGGGATGGCAGGGTTAGGTTAAAGGTTGGACTCGATGATCTCAAAGGTCTTTTCCAACCAAAGTGATTCTATGATTCTAAGGACCGTGAGGGATAAACTAAGAGAGCAAAGTCAATACGAGGGGTAAGGAAGAGCTTTCCAAACACAGATGGGGTAATATGAAAAGCACAGAGCGATCCTTAGCAGCTCCCAACAGGCTTCCTTGCTTCCCCCCCCCCAAAAAAAAATTAACTGTTTTTGAGCTGAAACAGCCCACGTGCACTTCCAACCCACAGTGCAAACATAACCTGACCCCAGTGTTTACTGCGTATTCATAGCTTGGAACAGCTCACTCCTCTTCCAGACCTTCTGTGCTCCGGCACATCTTGCTAAGACGACGTTTTAAAGACAAGTTTCTCCATTTCCTTCCTTCTGCAGTAGCTTCCACTGGTCTAAAATAAATTCTTTTCCTTCTACTTTAGTTGAGGGTTTCCTCAATCATCAAGTCAAACACATCAGCCTTTCCTCAGAGCAACCTTCAGTCCAAACACCCCTTGGATGTTTGTTTCCTTACATCCATACGAGACCAAATCTCTTCCATATCCATCCAGACAGAAAAATGCCCCAAAAGTCTCATCTCACTTTAATACTGCAAGTTTTCTTTTAACAGTTTGGGTTTGGTTTGGGTTTTTTTTTAGTTATAGAAGGCAGGAAACTCATTTATCTTATTTAATGAGGTGTTGAACACATTACAAATGAGCGATATAAGCTGGTCAACCTGACCAGGAACACTTGCTACAGCGAGACTTTTCTTGGCTTTGATGAGAGTTTCAAAACAGTTTTTCTTTTTGGAAATAATAATTTTTTTTTAAAAAAAATTAATGTATCATTAAACTTTTAGAGAAAAAAAGAACCAAGCCATTATGCATCTCCTGTTTTGAAAAGAGGTGTAGCAGATGCCATTCCCTGGCAAGGAAAGCTCTGCATATTTAAGTGGAAAAGCATAAACTTTCGAGAGCAAATTTTCACACGAGGAAAGCAGTGGGAACCGTGGTGGTGCAGCCCTGCCATGAAAGGACTCAAGAGGCATCTCACCGCCGCAGACAGCTTGTACATCCTTTCCATCCCGGTGCATGAGCATAGCACTTCTCAAAAGCAGCAAAAGTTTCAGGCATTAACATTTGGAAAATTCATCTGTTAAAGCCGTATGTATGAACTTAGATTAAAACCTTATTTTTACCCGTACATAACAGGCTTCCAAAAGGGTCTGTAGAACAGATACAGGGAAGTTTATTGGTCTGATTTGGGTAAACCTTTTTTTTTTTTTGTTCAGATAATCTTAGCAGAATGTGTACTTAGGCACTGAAAACCAAGAAAAAAACCCAGGAAGGATCCTCAGCGACCTGGGAAATCTCACACGATGAGCAGCTTTTTTAACAGATGCATTTTCCTGGATAACCTCCTTTGAAAAAACAGCTTTCCTCCCTTTTTTAATCATACGCATTGTGGTAAACAAGGAAAGCAGCTCAAGGGGGTGCCATTATACTAAGATAAAACTGCCCTGGGAAATAAGCATTCGGTCCATGTTCATCAACACAGCACTGACTCAGAAGTCACAGAGCTTCCCTTCTCCCAGAAGTTCATATTGACCGAGACATTAAAAGTCAATAGGGGTCCTTTCTAGCTAATTAGATTAATTAGCATGTGCCCAAATAATTTCCTAAACTGCTGGGTAAATCCTTCTCTCAAACAAGCCTGAAAGGAGTTGAAAGGAGGTGATGCACGAAACCTCATTTCTCCTTTATCCTTATCTTGGAGGTAGGGGTCTGGGGGAGCGGGTGGTGACCTGGAGTCGGCCAACTGCCTTCGTGAAAGAAATTCATGAATGAGTTCAAGAAATGAATTCAAGAATGAGAGAAATTCCTGCCCAAACATCTCCCTCCTCCAAGTATCTTAAAGGAGGTGCACATATACCAAACCCCAGAGATGTTAATTTTAGCATCTGCAGATAATTATCATCTCTTAATAAAGAAGAAGGGGCATTTAATTTTCAAACACAGATATGCCTTTTTTTTTTTTTTAATTAAATGGAAAACTACTGCACATCACAGATTAGATATATGACAGAGTGGGAAGCAGCGATAAGAGACACATTGGAGAGTGGTAAGCAGAGATATGAACCCTTCCTTTCCATGTGATGGCCTCTTCCAGCCACAAAAGCATCCTCCACATGAAGCCGGCATCAGCCCTTCGCTTTGCACTGCACCCAGCAAAAAAAAAAAAAAAGAGCCATATACTCTACAGAAATCACTTGGAGGTTATCACAGAAGTTAATTTCAAAGACTAAGCCTGATCTGCCGTTGAGCTGCCAAGTTATTATCTCTAACTTCATCACCTGGTCTTTTGTTGGCTCTACATTTCCACCAAGATCAAACAGGTTTGAAAGAAAGATCCCAAGAACCGAAACAGGGACCAAAGAGCCTGCTTAGCTTTACATTCAGTTACTGAAGCAGAAAATTAGCTGGAAACTAACTTGATGCTCTTCCTTTTAGCAGTTGAAAGTCAGCAAGAGGAAAAAAAAAAAAAAGGAAAAAAAAAGTTGAGTTCACTGCATTTATCAAGGGTTGCTTTTAATTCAAACTTCCCCTTGACCTGGCATCAAAAGGCTTTCCTCCGAGAGCGGCGTGGAGAAAGAGAATCACTACGCAAGCAGGGTTAGCAGCACCTGGAAGCTTTTCCTGTTTTCCTCGTGCTGTATTTAAAAGTCCTGGATTATACAGACACAGAATGTATTAAAGGTCTGTCTGCCATCAAAATAAAGCCACGCTCCATCCCCAGCCTAAAATAGCTAAGACGTGATGACTTCAAGCTTGGAGTGACCCATGGGTGGACCGCAGCTTTCCCACATCGGTCAGACTGGACCGATGGAAGAGCATCCACTTCGGTTGGAAACAGCCACCAGAATGAGAGGTATCAGGGTAAAGAGAAGTAGGAGCGCTCCTTGCGGTGCAGGTGGGAGAAAAAGTGGCTTTTGCTTATTAATCCCACTTCAGAACTGCAATCCCACCAGAAAAGCTTTCCATTAAAATATTTATTGATCAAGATTAGAAAGAGAAAGCAGTTTTATTTCTCACGCTGACACGCTTGGGTATAAAGCTGCTCAAGTATGAATGCAAATGTGTGCTGGGGGGAGGGAATGTTAATTTGTATCGACAAATACAATAATCCATGCTCCCCGAGCGTTTGTTTTTATCTATTTTATTGCCATCAACTCCAGCCTACAGTTTATAAACCAACCCAATATACAAATGGACGCACAGGGAACTATACCCCATGCAGTGCTACAGCTCGGGGAAGAGTGGCTGGAAAGCTGCCTGGTGGAAAAGGACCTGGGGGTACTGGTTGACAGCCGGCTGAGAATATGAGCCAGCAGGGTGCCCAGGTGGCCAAGAAGGCCAATGGCATCCTGGCCTGTATCAGAAATAGTGTGACCAGCAGGAGTAGGGCAGGGACCGTGCTCCTGTACTCAGTGCTGGTGAGGCCGCACCACGAATCCTGTGTTCAGTTTTGGGCCCCTCACTACAAGAAGGATGTTGCGTTGCTGGGACATGTCCAGAGGAGAGCAACCAAGCTGGGGAGGGGTCTGGAGCACAAGTCATACGAGGAGCGGCTGAGGGAACTGGGGTTGTTTAGGAAAGGGTTGTCAGGCTCTGGAATGGGCTGCCCAGGGAGGTGGTAGAGTCCTCCTCCCTGGAGGCATTTAAAAGAAGGATAGATGAGGTGCTTAGGGCCAGGGTTTAGTGGTGGGATGTCAGGGTTAGGTTAAAGGTTGGACTCGATGATCTCAAAGGTCTTTTCCAACCAAAGTGATTCTATGATTCTATTCTATGATTCTATATAATGGGGAAGCTGGTGGTGATTAACGAGCCATTGGATAAACCACTGCAGAAAATCAGGGTGATAGTTTGTAGAGCTACTGCTACTGTATTGCAAAAGCCAACCTCCAGCCAAGCTTCATATGAGAGGTAGACAAGAGAGGTAACAGGAAACTGAGCCTGGAGACTGCACATTTCCACTCCCAAATCTCATGAGGCCAAAAACCACCAAGGCCTGACCACATGAAGTTCTTACATTGCAGCTCACCTGTGCAATTGCAAGGGAAGAGATTTATAGGCTGTGAAAAATTAGATCACTGCAGCATTTTTGATGATTTCCTCGTGTGATTCCATCCTCCCTGCGGAAATTAAGTCTGGAAACCAAAATGGCTGAAGAAGGAATGGAGTCTCCCAGCAGGTGGAGTGAAAGCAGCCGGCACACATGTCAGGATGGCCAAATCTCAGTTACTATTGGGACCAGTGATACAACCCATATGTACAGGTCAGATGCATGCCCTAAGAAAGCAGCAACTCTTGTTTTGACACCAACTCCTTCACCAAGACCCAAACACAAACTAACCATCCCTACATTTTTAGCAGCTTAGGGAGAAATTGAAGCTGTGTCTGACAATGGGATTTCACATCCCACACCAGCACCTACAGCTGGAAGGAAATTATAGAAAATCCACAGAATTCATTCAGTGACCAAAAAACACACCTTGCAGCAGAAAGCACGCTGAGCTCCACTGATTTACTGACAAAAAGGTGATGTTTAAATCAATCTCATCACCTCTACTGCAGGAGGGGCAGAAATTTTCATCAACAAGTTCACTTCAGGAAAGCAAATATTCAATGGCAACAAATGGGAAAAAAAACCCCAAACATTGGTCCTGATCCAGCCAGACATGGTGCCCAGGTGAGAAACCAGTGTCACAAGAGTCCTGGACCCCAACACTCCCCACTCCACCAGGTCCCTGGGCTGAAGTGAAAGCTGGGCAAAGCCTCAGTCCACCCATGAGGGTTTTAAGCTATGTTGAAATGCAATGCTTGTGGAACCCAGCCCTTGCAGCAAGCCCATCTTTGTACTCAACACAGGGGAACTGGAGATCTCCCCACGGGTCCTCCTAGGGCTTTCCCAAGAAGTAGAATAGATGCAAATTCAGAAAATCCAGCCCATACTATAGCAGAAATTTGGGGGACGCACAGAACAGACATGATGAGCAAAGTTGACCGCACAGCAATACATTGATTTTTTGCACATCAATCTAGGCACATGGATTTCCCATTGCACCTTCTCAGCCGTGCAGTTCTGAAAGCGTTAAGCAACTCTTCACAATTTTTCATACCATAATCCAAGACTGGGTGTCTTTGCTCATAGTCATACAGGTATGAATAAAATCCTAATTATGTCATGGTCTTCCCCAGCCTGGACTGCTAACAGCCTTCTGCAACCAGTTTGCGAAGTGTAAAAGCACACTGTGTTATTAAAAGCCATTAATCCAGAATGGTTAGGTCTTCCGACTACCTTGCTGAAAAAAAATTATTTAGGTAAAAAGCCTCAAACGTCTGTATTTGTCAAGAGAAAAGGAGATGAACGTTCAATTTCCTTCCCATAAAATAAATACTTACTCTACATATTATCTTGCTGTTTAATCCATGTAATTTTGTCTTCTTGCAAAATACTACTTCTTTATTTGATGTCCTCCTGGATAGCTGCAAGGATTGATTTAATGCCTCGCAATATAAGCCCATTGTTACTATAAGGACAGACCTGTTCACAATATTAACCCTCGCTATGGGAAACCTGTAATCAGATGAATGTTTCCGACTCTCAGTTTAGATACAAGAAAACCAATAACGTGGTGTTGCCAGAGAACACCGCGTGAGTTCGTTAGCTCAGTTCACCACCACGGGCTTTTGCCTCTGGGAAAATGAGGGGAGCCATGCTGTCTTCCCAGCATAGCATGAGGAATTACTTGAAGTAAGTAACTCAAATATATCCCAAATCCTAGTCTTGCTACTATTTATGTACTGGAAGCAAAGTCAAAATCCAGTTTTGCTCACTTCCATGTTGGCTTTTCTACCTGCCCAGTATCTCCCCTCCCTTGGGGATGCACTGCCCCAAAGCTGAGCCCTCTTCACCCATTACAGACCTGCGTCTTCGGTCCCATCCTTATGGTCTGTCCTTAACCCAAGGTCCAGAACACAGTCCAGGAAGCTGATAACTCTCTAAAACACGTTGTTAATTTTGGTCTGGATCCCATCTCTCACATTTTGGCCAGCGCCTCCTGCTGCTGGAAAAATTTGGGCCACACTTACCGGTTTGTCTCGCACATCCCCTGGTAGGCTTCAATGGCGTCCTCCTGATCAATGTGCTTGTCACTGTTTGGCCAGCTGGCATTGGTGTTTTCCTAAATTCAACAAGAAGAACACAGCAGCATGACATCCTGCACATCTCCTCCCGTCTTTCAAAGTTCCTGATACCAACCAACTCCCAACCACCGGTTTCTATGAATTCATGCGCGTGCAAACAGGCAGCAGCAGAGATTAGGAGATAGAAGGAGAATGCACGAACCTGGGATGGACATAAGGGGGGGGCTGTGTGTGGTCTCAAATACGAAACATACCAAAATCTTGAGGAATGATAAGGCAGTGAATTAAAAAGCCCAAGTGAGAGTTTTCAGAAAACATAATCTTCCATCAGAACAGGCTCTAAACAAAAAGCCTTCAAACAACTGTGACGGGACAGGCTCTCTTCTTGCCCTACACACCAGTAGAAAAGCATTACAGCTGCACCAGCATCAAGTGAGCAGAACCTGGTCCAGAAGCTCTTTTCCCCAATCCTATTTCCTTGCAGAATAAGCCAGTTGTCACAAAACACTACTGGGAGCCATCTCACACCACCACACTTTGAAGCAGGGCTGGAGAAGTTGTTCCTTGGTGTGGGCTGGCTAGACCTCATCAGGTCTGGGGTCAAGCACCTTACAGCAGTACAGATCTCCACAGGACATATAGTCCTGGGCTGAAATGATGTCATGGACTATACCTCATCTGTAGGCATATATATGTATATATATAAATTTAAATGCATTTACAGTATCAGAGAACAGAATCTGAACCACTGATTTGCAACCCCTGTGCATTCAGGTTCACATATATATATATATATATAACCTCCCCATGCCATTCTGCCCCCCAAAACCTACCAAAGCAAAAGTGGCATCGCTCAGGCAGGCAGTGAATTTTCAGCAACCGAACAGAAAAGAAAATCCATTACCCTCTCAATTACCATGTTTTTGCCTGCCTCTTTTTGCTGGGCTGCCTTCATAATCTGCGTCCTCAGGATGAGCACCTCTTCCTTCCGCACTTCCAACTCCTCGTTGGCCGCTTTCAGCTGATTCAGTAAGAGGTTGTAACTGTCCTGAATATCGTTGGAGGAGTTGTTCTGGGTTGCTCGGTCTGCGATAGCCTTCCTCAGCTCATTAAGTTCATTTTTCAGCTTCTTGTTCTCTGACTCCAGCTCTTGCCTCTGGAAAATACCAAGCCATTAACCAGTTTAGATAAACTATCTTGCAGCACCTCATCCTTTTCTGAGACGCCTGCAAGGTAACTCAATTAGCGATGATCACAGCCCAACGATCAATTCATGCCAGGGTCTGGATTTTGCCGCCCATCCAGCCATGTGTAGCTCAGAAAAGACTTTTGCTGTAATCAGTAGCCTGTTGCCATTTAATAACAATACTACAGGGAGACACAGGGGAGATTTCTTTTATTTGTTCACACTGTTTTTAAACGCAGAAGCAAGCTGTTAGAGAAGCCAAACACGATTGTTTCTCCTCTGCTCCTCTTCCTTCTCAATCAAGAAAACACCACAAACAGTATGCATGACAGCAGAAGACAGAAGAATAAAACTCTGGCAGCTAAGACAGCCTTTATTTCAGTATTTCACCATGAAGCTTTGTTTGCAGGTGGTAACACCACATTGGCAGCAACCAAAAACCACCTGGAGCATCCCAGCTGGGTCAAGAGCAGCTTTGCTCCCATGGATGGTGCAGTCCTTGCTATGGGTCACGGATGGGAAGGAGCTGGACTTCTGGGGTCCTGCTCACAGCCTGAATCCCAACAACTCATTTTCCCTTTGCACCAAATCCTGCTGCTGCATGGTGGCACCCAGGATCGCTCCCCATCCCGTCCCCATGCACCCAGGCCTCTTGGACAATGCCAAAACCCAACGGGATCCGTACCCAACTACCGCATGGCAAAACCTGAGACATCTGCAAGCGAGCTGACAAAGTCTGGTGCCTGCCTGATTTGAGGTCAGCTCTTCCCTCTGGACTGGCCCCCATCCATGTGGATTCTCTTGTGTCTGCAATAGCACAAGCTCTTTCCGCACTGAGATCCAGGTGCTTCTCTCCCCCCACTGTCTTTTGACCTCTTCCACAGCCTTCTTGCATGATTCCTCTTATCTATGGGATATCTGCTTCGTTATCAGCTTTGGCTGAGGCGAGCTTAGGAATCTGAAAATGGCTGGGGGGGATGGGGGCAATTTATACAATTTATACAGTGTGTAGCTAGCACAGCTGTGTAAACCTCGTTTCCATAGGAAACGGGTGTTGTAATTATAAATCCTTACAAATTATAAATAGCATGCCTTATCACAGCAGAGGTGTGAACGGAATAGCTGATCTGGCATCTGGACATACTCCGAGCTGAACAAACACCATCAGTAACAGAGCACAGTCAGGTACTTTATACCATCTGTCATTAAAAAAAAAAAAAAAAA
>NW_009270001.1:616445-622783 GCF_000687185.1 Egretta garzetta | reverse complement strand
CCACATTTTCCACAGCTCAGCAGGAGGAGTGTATGAGACCCTGGCTTTTCTATAACTGTTGTTTGTTTGTTTTTTTTTTTTAAAACAAGGGTTTGAGAAGCGTGCACGCGGCAGGGAATTGATACCAAACTGGGTTTAACTCTTCTTGCTGTGTGGCTAAAGCATCGACTCGCCTCCCACTCTTTTCTGATTATGCTCAGATAGACAGGCGAAGGGTAAGAAGAACACAGTTAAGTGCTTTTCTACACAAATGGTTCTTCTGTGATTTTTGTTATTTGCTGGATAAGATCCCTGCTTTTCTCTCCCCCCCCCTTTTTTTCCTCCTTTTTTTTTTTTTTTTTCCTCTCCTTTTCTCCCCACCCCCCCCTTTTTTTTTGGATGGGTCAGCTACACTGCTAGCACCAGGGACTGGCCGTACCAAGCTGTGCTCTGGTTAGAAACAAAGCCAGGAAGATCAGGAAAGTTACAACCAACAACCCTGCTCCAAGAGCTCATGCCCCAGACTCCTTTCAAAGTTTACAATTAAATTAATTCCCTACTCCTTTCTTGGTAGATGTTGGGCATGGAGCAATGTTAAAATATCTATAGACACGGGCGAGACACCTATCATCTGTACACCCTTTTTGCACCAGCATCAGTGATGGCAGAACAAACTAAAATAAAATGGTCTGAATGTAGAAATTTCTGCATTCAGACCGTTTTATTTTTCTACCTCTAGATTTCTACCTGCGCCGTGAGAAACGCTCTTTCTTCTGCGTAGTCCAATAGTGCTGATTTCTTTGACAAGTTCCACAGTCAGAACATCCTGAACTTGAACTCACACTTGTCCCATGTGTACAGCTTTATGGAGGTGTGAAAGGGGTACCCAAGCGCTAACAGTGATGGAAACAGCCTCACTTCTTAGGAAGGGGCTTGTATAGCAGTGCTGGGCGAAGGTACGAGCCTGCGTAAATCAGAGGTTAGCACTGCCATGCCAGGAATCTGCCCTCTCTTCTATTTCTGGTACTCAGTAGGAAAAGAAAAGAAAATCTTCTAGAAGCTCATTTCATAATGAGCTTCCAAGTCTAAGGGATGAAACAAACCTCCCAGTTCTGTGAAGAGTGAGAGATCAAACTGCGCGTTGTGCTCCTGCTAGGAACACAAAGTCAGGGCAAGGGCTCCTTGGTGTTTTCATTCCCACTCCCACTTTCCCAGCCTGAAAAAACAAGCTGGAAAATACATTTTTCACTGGGGAACTTTTTGTTGTACAGGAATGACTCCAGGACCTCCCCACCAGGGAGATGTTGCTTCACATCCTTCCAGCCCTGCGTCATGGCTAACCAAACACCTGGCTGGGCATATTTTGGGACAGCATCTACTGAAAACTCTATTTATCCATTACTAAGGACACATAATTGATGTGTGCTGTAAATATATCAGCGTTAGCCCAACTTGCTCTCATTTCTTTGCAGCGTTACAAAAAGAAATCATAGAATCATAGAATCATAGAATGTTTTGGGTTGGAAGGGACCCCTAGAGGTCATCTAGTCCAACCCCCCTGCAGGAGCAGGGACACCACTAACTAGATCAGGCTGCTCAGAGCCCCATCCAACCTGGCCTTGAATGCTTCCAGGGATGGGGCCTCCACTACCTCTCTGGGCAACCTGTGCCAGTGTTTCACCACCCTCATTGTAAAGAACTTCTTCCTTATATCTAGTCTAAACCTACCCTGGTTTAGTTTAAAACCATTACCCCTTGTCTTGTCACTGCTGGCCCTACTAAAAAGATTTTCCCCAACTAAAAAGATTTTCCCCAATAACCAACCCATAATCAAATGAGCCTTTCTAAGGAAGGATTGTGCCTCACTCGCTTCCCTCCATCAAAATCTGCGCTGAGAACAGGCTCCCCACCAAAAGCTAATCCCAAACAAATCCCTGCCATTGTGGGTGCCGTGCCGGTCCAGGACAATGACACCACGACACAAAGTTGGATGACAGCAGACACATATGAAGTAGCAGACCTCGTGCTGGTTGCAAAACCCAAGCCTGCACTAACACCCGCGCCTTGTATTGTGTCGTTCAAGGGGCTGTGCATGTCAGAAAGATCTTGAATGGGACCCAAAAGTGAACAGAAGGCAGCGAAGACTCAGGTCACAAAGTACGGAACAAGATGCAGAAACATCCTTAACCCCCAACAAGACCTGCTCTTCAGCAATAACCACATGTATTACCTCTACCCAAACTGAGACTTGTATGCATTATTTTAAAACAATGCATATACTTATAAATATATTTACATTCGTACTGTTTATTGTATTTAAATATTTCTAGTCATATTTATCTGAACCATACCCTGGGTCATTCATGACCTTACCCAAACATCTCTTCCTCCACCCAGTGCAACACTCCTACACCACGATGAGCCGTTCAGCTGCACCAGTAACAGCCTTCACACCTCATTGAAAATTCATGTTCATTTTGGGGAAATACCCCAGTTTCTGAAAAGACACTGCAGCCACCTTTTGAAAACTTTCTGAAACCTTTCTAAACTGGCTAAGGAGTCTCAGTTTCCAAAAGAGAGTGCATCAGTGGTGTATCAAAGCCAAGAGCCCTTCCTCCTCCATAAGCTGGTATCTCATGGACCATTCAAGAGCATCCACAGGAAGAGTTTGCTATGTGTAAGCATTTAGACACCTCAGCCTAGTTCCCCAAGATAAAGACTTTTTAAGCTGGCAAAAAGGAAAAATAAATCTAATTACACAACTCCTGAAGGAGCCAGAGATAGCATAAATATTTGAGATACAAATTAGCGGGAGAAATAGAGAGAAGAGAGGAAGAGCTTTGTTATAGTCACAGCAGCAGCTGCCATGGGGGAAGGAGGGAAAAGCAGCACGTGGAACTTTTTTTCTCTTTCCTTGCAGATGGAGACTTCAGGCACTGTCCTACAGTTAGAAGTGGGGAAAACACCAATGAGGTGTATTTATTTCTCTCTTTCAGTGGTTTCTCTCAGGCCAACCCACCTATAGGGATGCAAAATCCTTTCCTTTAGGAGTAAGGGTTGCCTCTCGCTATGGCATTTGAAGCAATTCCTCCTTGCTTTTCACAGCGATCTCAGCTCTTCCTAGACTGACAGTCACCCAACATGCCAGTACCCACAATATCACGTGCTACAGCTGGTCTGTGCAGGTCTGCACGGCGTTAAAGCAACCTTGTAGACCTGGTTGTTCCTTGTTCCCAGCTCATTTCCTTGCAACTCCAGCAAGAACCTTGCGCTGGAGATGGTTAAAGAGAACCTCTTGCAGTGCAACGCCACTAAAAACTCTGAGGTGTGTATCCTTGGAAGTTCATTTTCCACCTGTTTTAGGCTAAAGAAGCCTGCTTTTTTGCAACACATGCTACCTATTCCTATGCAATGGTATTAATAAGAGAGTTATTAAAGTTTGTTAGGTATGTTAAGAAGGTAGAAAGTAGGAAAATCCAAAATTAATATTTCCACTTCCTGGGTTAAAACTTGAAGAAAACACAATTTGTGAACTCACATGGAAGTCAGAGCTGCAGAAGCTGTTTAAGAAGGCAGTGGTTCTCATCTGCTGGGTTTTTCCCTTCCAAATTCCAACTTCATTTTGCTTCACAAGGTCAAGAAACTTAAAACTTCCATAACCATGTTTAACCAACTGGAAGACACTTGGGCAATGATCTTAAAGCTCCTGCCATGCTTCTACTCCAATGGGCTGTGCAGAGGTACTGATGAAACTCAGCAGGGTTTCCCTCAATCACAAACAGCACATCTAGCAAGCGCAGTACAAATACCGTGCTTAGAGACTAAAAATTAGATGGACCAAGTGCCAGAAAAAGCTACTGCTAGAGGTATGCTCTTAGTGAGGGTTGAACATACATCTTTTCCATCTCTAATTTCTGCTTTTTTTGCATCCTTCTGAAGAGATGATGCAGACAGAAAAAAATCAGTATTACTACCATCAGATGGTTTAGTATGGTGTTATCCTGGGTAACATACGTTCCTCTGGATTTCTCAGTTGTACTGCAGTGTTTGTTAAGGGGACCGGGAGAAGTGTCGGCCTGCACTACAAAAAATAAAATATATAAATCCCTTACAAAGCCTTTCCTAGAAACTGGTTTTCTGAGGATGAGCAGAACATAAGAATTGGCCTACCAGTCAAGACCTGAAGTATTTGGGTACAGTTAGAGCAGAAGGACACAACCCACACAAGCAGCAATAGGAGCTCAGCAAGCTTCAGTTACTCTATGTGTCATAGGGAGAAAATGATGGAGGCAGAACTGTAAGGATTTAGAACTTCGGGACAAGAGGAATGGCAGGGTAGGGTAACAGCTGGGAAGACACAAGATGACTATGGTCAACCAGCACTGCTGCTGGGAGATGAAGGCTATTACTACAATCCATGCTGCAGATTTATTTGGGTTTGACTTGATTGGCACCTTGGGAATGCAAGGAAAGCAGACATGTAGCAGTTAGAGCCTGGAACAAGACACATGCTGGGCTTCAGCCGCAAGAATTCACACCTACTGCAGAGCAAACTGCTGAGCCCTGCAGTGTCACGTCAAAGGAAACCCACAAAATTCCCAGTGGGAATATGGGGAAAAAAGCACCTTTTACCATAAGTGGGCTTGTCACCGCTGTGGATGATCCCAACAGGTAGATCAGAGCAGAACAGATGTTGCCTCAGAGAGAAACATCTGCGAGCCAGACTCAGGAGCTGATGAAGAGCTACAGCTTTCAAACCGTTATCTCTAATAGTCAGAACTGATTACAGGGGGTCATGGGTTATTACCACCTTCAGGCAATTTGTTTGGGCTGTTGGAGCCATGCAATAGGTTACAGCACTAAGTAGGAGCTCCTCACTCACCTTCAGACTGTTGTATGCGAAGTCTTCATGGTCCGAAGTCACTTCGGTCTTCATTTCAATTACCTGCGTGGATTAAAGAGATAAATTACTATTTAAAAGCAGCCAGAGGAACTGGCACAGGATGGCTCGGCATGCCTTCATCAACAGCCAGCCCTGCCCCAGCTCAACCATAATAATGTTATTAATTGCCATTAGGTGGAGTCCCAGCAACACCTAGTGGGGCAGGGGCCGCTTCAGGAGAAAATGGTTTAATCTCTCATTAATATCTTGACAACTGTGGTTCACTGCAGCTTTCAAACAATGACAGTCATTAGGGGAACAATCTTCAACACAGCGGTTGGGAAGCAGGTTTTTAATCTGCCCCTGCAGCAAGGATGAGTTTCCTATTTCACGTGTTTCCTGCAGATTGCTAGAGGTGATCAGCAAGACTACCTGGTGAAACAAGTAAATAATTACTGTTGATGATTTTGTGGAGTCTCTTATTGCATTTGTCGACAAACACATAAATCTCATGCTGGAGAGAAATGAACAAAACTCCCAAACAAAACAAGAACAGCCCCAAAAATTTCAATTACGAAGCCAAGAGCAATGACATTTGCTGAACAATTTGTATTAGAACATCTTTACCGCTTCACGACACCATGGACACAGCACTGCTGTTTCATGGCAGGGATCGTCTCCCACGCTCTGGCCTCTGAACAAGCCACAGAGCCTCGGTTACAGATGGCAGGGGAAAATGTATAGAAGACATCTGCAATTAAAAGCCCTCCATGCTAAATGTCAGCTCATTGGCAGCTAGAGGGCTATATGTTCAGATTCCAGCTGCGAGTCTGGATGGACTCCTGTGTCTTAAGTTACCACTACGCTTTCAGTAATCTTGATTTTTTAATTTTTTTTTTTTTAATTGCTTCCAAGCAAACAACCCAGGCTATAGGAAGGTATTTTTTCACAAGGAAGAAAGAATATATCAAAGGAATATCCCTGCATGGCAATAGAAAGGAAGAATCCATTCTTCTAGCAACTATCTTGCTATTTCTGATTTACTGTACCATTTTTTAAGCTACATTCCTGTATAATTAGTACTGGGGGTAGAGCGGGGAACAAACCACCCAGATTACAACACCACCAAACGGAGGACACAAGCCTGACTGACACATCTGTGAAGTGCTTATCAGCTCACACCCCACACTGCTGGGTGGGGGGGAAGCCAGGACTGCAAAGAAGCGCTTGAATAATGCAAGGCAAGCAAAAGATGTGGGGTACCAGGGCCTTTCTCTTCACAGCTCCCAAGTACTGACATGCCTCTAGGTTTGATCCAGCCAAAAGGTGGTAGCTGTGTCCATAAAGCTGCAGCATCATATCCATCTGCAATCCTCCAAATAGAATCACAGAATCGTTGAGGTTGGAAAAGCCCTTTCAGATCCCCCAGCCCAACCGTTCCCCTACCCCTGCCATCCCACCCCCAAACCCTGGCCCT
>NW_009270001.1:614795-616013 GCF_000687185.1 Egretta garzetta | reverse complement strand
CACCAGGCAGCTTTCCAGCCCCTCTGCCCCACGCCTGGAGCGTTGCCTGGGGTTGTGGTGACCCCAGGGCAGGACCTGGCCCTTGGCCTTGTTGACCCTCACCCAGTTGGGCTGGGCCCATGGATCCAGCCTGGCCAGGTCCCTCTGCAGAGCCTTCCTACCCTCACGTTCCCCTTCCTTATTCTGACCTTTGCTCACAAAGCTCAGTTCACAGTTCAAATTTCTCAAAAGAGAAGGAAACGGGACCAGTGTAGGCAAAATAAAATGCACCAAAATTGATTCTACATTTCATTGCTTTCAAGATACTGAAGATACTGTCCTAAATCTGCTATAACCAGTTTATAAAAAAACAAAAAAAACAAAACAAAAAACCCCCAAAACCAATCCATCAGTTCTGTCCAATTTTCCTTAGCTACCAAAAAGTTTCTCTCCATTTCCCAGCTGGATTTACTGCCTTTTACCTAGAAGTTGTCACTCTCAAGCCTCAATTCTTACACCGCATGTCCTCAGGAAATCAAGAAGAGACAGTTACCAATATCAAATGTTAGTATCGATGAAAAGCCATCTCTTACCTGGGGTTTTTTGCTCTCTTGCTCCTTTTTCTCCAGCTGGGTTTGCAGCTTCTTCCTCTCTTGCTCGAGCTCCCTCACTCTTTTCTGTAGCTTTAGGAAGAGGGTCATGTCCATGGCAGCTTTCTCCATCCCAACCTCCTGGAATAAAACAGAGGAGTGGAAAAAAGAGAAGACCTCAGTCAAGTTTTACAACCAAGCACAGTGCCAGATATACTCTGCTTGTACATCAGCATCAACCCCAGCCACAGCCGGTAAGAGGAGCATCCCAAGAAAGGCACGTACTTTCAAAGACCAAAGCCCCATTTTAAGCACCTATTTTTAATCTCAATAAACAGCTGACTTATTAAGATAAATCACTGAATATTTAACAGCCCACAGATAAGCAGGCTGATTGGGGCCACAGCTAAGAACATTAGAAATACCCTACTGAGTCCCTTCTAGCCAAGTGTTTCTTAGTTGTTTTCTGCAAAGCCTTTGACACGGTCCCCCACAACATCCTTCTCTCTAAATTGGAGAGCTATGGATTTGATGGGTGGGCTGTTTGGTGGATAAGGAACTGGCTGGATGGTCACGTCCAGAGGGTAGTGGTCAGTGGCTCGATGTCCGGGTGGAGACCAGTGACGAGTGGTGTCCCTCAGGGGTCCGT
>NW_009270001.1:607913-614174 GCF_000687185.1 Egretta garzetta | reverse complement strand
TAAGGAAGAAATTCTTTACAATGAGGGTGGTGAAACACTGGAACAGGTTGCCCAGAGAGGTGGTGGAGGCCCCATCCCTGGAAGCATTCAAGGCCAGGTTGGATGGGGCTGTGAGCAACCTGATGTGGTTAGCGGTGTCCCTGGTCCTGCGGGGGGGTTGGAGTAGATGACCTCTAGGGGTCCCTTCCAACCCAAAACATTCTATGATTCTATGATTCTAATATTTTATAATAGAGCATGGCCAACACTGATTACTTTGACTTCAGCAAATGCTCTCAGAGCAGTTCAGAAATATTAAAGCAACATTAACACGGCGGCCAGCAAAGGGAAGTGGGGGTTTCTGCAGGCGTGCTATGTGGGACACAAAATATGGTCCTGCCAGTGGGGTGGCAGATCCTAGGAGCATTCATCATCTACACATGCTCTCGAGTCACGCAAGTGGAGTTTGAAAAAGCAGCCTATTCTAGCAAACGTAAGCAAAACACATCTCCCCTTTCCATGTGATTCTTGATAGCCAGGGAATAATTTACGCTGCTCTTTTCTGTATTAAGAGACTGTTGATTACAGGGGCTGTGCTGGCCAGCAAAGCATCTGTGAAGACACATTGGAATGAAAACACTCGGGGCAAGAGGGTAACGAACTCTGGTATCCTTGCCGAGTAGGATCACTCTACAGTCACCACCATCCATGCTACAAATAACTATGTGTAACAACACTGACCGCTTTGATGAATTTTCATCAGTCTTTAAAGCTGGTATGGCCGAAAGACAACACTATTATTTGAGAAGCCCTATTTAAGCCTGATGCCATGAGCAAGAAAGCATTTGCCATCGTACCGCAACCCTGCAATCCCTCTCACACAATTAATGATGTATTTCTGTAGCACGAAATCGATTTCATCCGTCACACTTAATAGTCCAACCTGCATTCCTCCTACGTGCTCCAAGACCCACGTCAATCACCCCTGCAGAGCAGGGCTCTCCTCCTCCCCCCGAGCCTGCCCCATTTACTGTACCTCCACTTGTTGGATTACATCCTCGGTGTCTCCTATCTCAGAGGTCGATACGGATGGGTAATTGGAATCGGACTCCAAACTGCTCTGGTTGGATGGGTTCCTTCTGTGCCCCGGTGCTTGCTGCCAAGGAGCAATGCAGACACATAACACATACAGTGTTTACGGAAAGATTCCTCACAAAGCATTGTCGCTTAGAGAAAATATGCGTCTGTATATTAAGGTTAGCTTTACAAAAGGTTTGACTGTCACCTTATAGTGAATTTAATTTCCTAGTTCTTATGCCCTACCATAACTTTCATATTAATGCAAGGGAATAGTTTAAAATGTGAAGTGATACAGAAGCTCGGTTGAAAAATTCTGCACGAATTAAAGGCTCTTCATGACACCAGATGCCTGTTAAGTACAAACATGCAAATCTGAGCTCAAGATTATGCTGTTCACAGCACCCTCTGGGACTCCCTTTAAACGTTCAACTGTCCACCTAATCCAGCAGCACTTCAACAATTATCTACTTTTCAGCAGATCTTCTAAGACTTCAGCAAAGGTGAACCTAAAAAATTTGGCTTTTGAAATTCTGAAGCCATGTTGTTGGGGTTTTGGGGGGGTTTGTTTTTTAATCCAACACTTACACATGAACATCACTGAAACAAAAAGCAACACAGAAAGCACGAACCAGGTTCTGCTGAGATTCACAGATATCTCTAAGTAGTGAACTGAGAAGCGTGACAGATCGGGCTCCCTTTTCAAGGCACACATATGGTTTGGTTTCAGCGTACAAGTTCAGTCTTAGAAATATCAAGCACAAACTGCATGATAATGCCAGTTCTATTAAGTGTTTTGGGGATGAGCAAGCCACGTTATCCAGCCACCAACATCATGTCCAGGACACAACAGAACAGGGATAATTTCAGTTTCGTTACCTTTATAATAGTCATTTCATCCCGCAAGTTGTCATATCTCTGCTCCAGCCTCGAATACTCTTTTACCAGGTTCTGGTAACGAGACCTCTCTTCTTCCAGCTCTTTCTTCATCTGTATATTTTCCTCAACCGTGTTTCGTGCAAATTCATCTTTAAAGTAAGGAAAAAAAAAAAAAGAGAAAAGAAATTATGATCTTCATCTCTAAAGTCAACTTCTTGTAAATATGTGCAATAACAATAACTAATTAACAAAATGCTCTCTGCCAAGAAGCTTTAAAATACATATAAGCATTCTCTAATATTTAGAGACTATTATAACCTAGATCTGTCTCCTCGCCATTTGGAACAGCTTGAGTTGTTCTGCTTGGAGAGCAGAGTCCTCTGCCATTTGAGTTATAGGAAAATCTCCAGCACCTACAAATCATCAGATCTATTATGTTTAACTCAACTGTGCCAGCTCCAGCTCCCATGGGCCAGCCATAAACTCACTTAAGAAAAGACCAGCACAGTTCAGAAATACATTAATGTTTAAGAATTGGTACTCGCTGCATATAAATGAGGGTGGTGAAACACTGGAACAGGTTGCCCAGAGAGGTGGTGGAGGCCCCATCCCTGGGAACATTCCAGGCCAGGTTGGACGGGGCTGTGAGCAACCTGATCTGGTTCAAGGTGTCCCTGCTCCTGCAGGGGGGTTGGGCTGGGTGACCTCTAGGGGTCCCTTCCTACCTGAAACATTCTATGATTCTATAGAATCATAAACGAATGATAAAGACTTCTCTGCCCACTTCCCACCACCAGATTTGAAATAGGAGCAAATCAACAGCAGCATCTCTTTCTCATGTCACCATCAACCAGTTACCATGATAAGACCATAGGGGTTGAAATTATCCAATAAATTCTTTTGTTGTTGTTGTTGTTGTTAAAAACTCCCTTTTGGAAGCAAACCTGGTCCCTCCACTTTTTTGAGAAACCAGTCAAATACAGTCCATGTGTCCTTTTAAATGGGTGAACACAAACCAAACCCTCCCTCCATTTGCTTTCCCCAAGCTCTGATGCTCTGAAAGCATCCCATAAGAGATGAAGAAATATTTGCAGCAAGTTTCTTTTTAACATGTTATTTTCATTCCTTTATTTTGCATCGGGCTGAGAGCAAAAGCTACTTCATGAGTACCACAGAGCAGCGATAGGTACATCCACAGAATGATGCATGATACTCTTTGTAAATCCTGCAACAAAAGCTGAAAAGGATGATAAAAAAAAAAATACAAAAGCTCGATACACATGTGCGAGTTTTTGTGGCTTGGGATTTTCCCAGTTGCTTTCATCTACGTATGTCTCACCACTTAAGTCTGTGCTTTAAAAAACACTCACAGACTCCTGTCACATTAGAGAAACCCTTTGGCACAGCTCGATATTGTTAACTGTGCTGTTCCTTGGATCCTTTCTTCATCAATCCTGGGCCACGGTTGTGCTCTACCCTCCGCCCCCCGCAGCCTCGCTGCCTCCCACGTCACCCGGAGTAAATGCTGCAACGTAACTGAACTAAAAAGCCCTTTTGGGTACTTTATTCCATACTTCACCAATCAAACCAGCCTCTGTTTTGCCATCCAGCAGCAGGACAGCATGAACAGACCCATCTGCACAGCAAAACCAACAACAAAAACATCCAGGGAAGGGGCGTGGGAGGATCAGCACTTTTCAAGGTAGGAAAAGCATGCAGGAAAAACAAGTTTGAGGGGCGAACAGTTAAGCTCCTCGTTTAGTGGAGGCATTACAAGGCTATAAGCATTTTTTCTTACCTTCAGATTGACAGAGGATCCTGCTGTTAAGCTCCTCTTTCT
Source organism: Egretta garzetta (assembly GCF_000687185.1). NCBI lineage: Eukaryota > Metazoa > Chordata > Aves > Pelecaniformes > Ardeidae > Egretta > Egretta garzetta. Next base: position 610,399 of record NW_009270001.1, on the reverse strand, counting down.
CCTGCTTCAGGAGAGCGTTTTCTTCTTCCAAGTCAGATATGCGCTACGGAACAAGGCAAAGAATTACCCCTCTGCAGAGGGATTACATTTCACCTGGCTGGAGACAGGGAGCTTTGTTCAGTCTTTCTTTGCTGTTTAAAAGATCTGTCCCCCTGTGCTTTGCCAGTTATTCTTTGTGCAACGGGAGTTGAAGAGCAGGAGAACCATGCTGCAACAACAGAGACTAACTTTTCTTTTCCTGGGTGCATTTCTCCCTTAAATTAATGTTTTTAGCAGAATCTTACAAAGTGAGCTGGCGACCGCGATCTGCAGGAGTGAAACTCTTACAAGTGATCAGGTCGTGAAATCAGAGATTTATTTCCACATCTCAGTGGGCTTCATTGCTATCCTCGAGTCATAGCACTAACTGCTGTTGGGGGGGAAAAAAAAAAGTCTGCTGATTGTTTCAGGCAATGTGGCACTTAACTAAAGATGGACATAGCTAATGTGAGCACCATGGAAGACTAATACTGAATAGTTCAGGCTTTTTTAACTTCATGGGCAATGTACCCACTTCATGTAGTGAGATTATAGCCACTTTAGTGCTTCACACTACTGCAGAACTGCTAGTACCATGATGCACAGCGTATACCGAGGCTTTTGGTAATACAACAGGAGCATATATAGCAATTAACACTAATAATTGCCTAGCAAAAATTAACAAAATCAGAAACTAAATCCTGCAAAATAGTACTCTTACTATTTTTTAACTACCTCTTTATTAAAAGCAAAGGGAAGCAAAGCTACTTGTCACACCAATAAGGCTGGACTGATGCTGACACCAACCTATCCTGCAATTTTGTTCAACCTCAGGAACTTGGAGGCATTCAACGGCGTTCTCTCAAAACACAAACCCATCACATTATCAAGCAAAATATGCTGCTACGGTTAAGCAGGGTGATTCTGCTGCTGTCAGGTAGGAGAACAAACCGACACATCACCCCAGCGTAACGTTATTCCCTCAGCCTGCTCCATCACATCCTGTAGCCACGGCTTAGAAAACAGCTACACACAGCAGAAGGATCTCAAGATGCCAAAGATAAACAACACTGCACACACACACCCCCCACTAAAAGTTTTCAGTGCCCAAGAATAATAATTTTGCTGTCACCACTAGATAAAATTTATAGGCAGCCCAGCTGGCATGCATGCCTAGCACAGACTTCAGTCTTCCACACAAGCATCCTCAAAATCGAGGTATTTTATCAAATACTGCATACGCCAGATACATAATAATAGTGAGGGTAAAAGCAGGATGAATATTTTACTGTAAGTCACGACTGAACCAGTCATATCCCATGCACAGAAACTGGAAGATCCCACTACCCCTTGCTCTCCAATCCATTTATTCACTCCAGCATGAGGCTATAATCTCCTGCATGCCGATGTATAGTAGGAAAGTTGGACACTGGAAATACAACTAGAAAGTGAAGAAAACACAATTTAAGGTACACAGAACTACTGGTGTTTTAAATGCTCTGAACTGAGCCATGATTTTAATATTCTGTACCAAAGCCACATACGTTCCTTCATTCGTATATCACTTCAAATAAATATCATAGCAGACATGCAGCCATTAGATCAGCGCTAGAGTCGTCAAGTTCGGAAGAATTCTTAAAAAAAATTGGGTAAGAACCACAAAAGTGATAGAAGGGAAGGAAAATCTGCACTGCAATGGGACAGCGAGGAGCTCGACTCGTTTATCCCATCAGGGAAGATTAGGGGTGATGGCATTATTTCGCTAGTGCTCTTTAATGGGTGCTGATAACAAACTCTTCTGCCCAGAAAAGAAAGTTATGATGGTTGAAAAACAAACTAGACAAAAAAATTGGAGTATCTTCAACTGCACAGGGGTTATATTTTAGAACTGAAAGACTTGGTAGAATCCGCAATGATTATTCCCAGGTTTAAAAATTTCTAATCCAGATTTGATATAGATATTCTTAAAATACAACCTTAAGCGACTGAGGTTGTTTATCGCATTCGTGTTGCCATATGAAATAGAAACAAGCTGGAATTCAACATTTGTGTTCACAGAAAACCAGTGAGAATGGAAACAGTCCATTAAACACAGGTAGAGGCAAGCGGAGCAGGTTACACAACGGCCAAGCAGCACAAACTCAAATCTCTGGTACCTACATTGCTGCCTTTTGCATCCCATGCTCATCTTTCTATAGGAAACATCTTTAAAGGTGCTTCAAATGCAACAGCACCTGCTTTGAAGGATTTCTGTGGAAGATGTTGAGCAGTGAGCACTTGTGATGGCTTCAGTTCTAGGGCCAGCCTTGTTTAATATCTTTATGAATGATCTGGACAAGGGGATCGAGGGCACCCTCAGTCACTTTGCAGACAACACCAAATTGGGGGGGGACTGTGGATCTGCTGGGGGGGAGGAGGGCTCTGCAGAGGGACCTGGCCAGGGTGGAGCCATGGGGCCAGGCCAACCG
>NW_009270001.1:589474-607603 GCF_000687185.1 Egretta garzetta | reverse complement strand
TGTTTAGTCTGGAGAAGAGGAGGCTGAGGGGAGACCTGATCGCCCTCTACAACTGCCTGACAGGAGGTTGTAGAGAGGTGGGGGTTGGCCTTTTCTCCCTAGTAATGGTCGATGTGATTAGGCGAAATGGTCTGAAGTTCCCTGGAAACATTCAAGACCAGGTTGGATGGGGCTCTGAGCAACCTGATGTGGTTAGTGGTGTCCCTGCTCACTGCAGGAGGGTTGGAGTAGATGACCTCTAGGGGTCCCTTCCAACCCAAAACATTCTATGATAAGTTGTGCCAGGGCAGGTTTAGGTTAAACATTAGGAAAAATTTCTTCACAGAAGGGGTTGTCAGGCTCTGGAAGGGGCTGGCCCGCCCCGGGGGGGATTTAACAGCCGGGCAGCCGAGGTGCTTAGGGCCAGGGTTTAGTGGTGGGATGGCAGGGGTAGGGGAACGATTTGGCTTGATGATCTTAAAGGTCTTTTCCAACCTAAACGATTATATGATTCAGCCCTTATTTAAGTGTTACACTGGAATCACCTGCTCATGAGATCTGGCTCCGGTCCTCCCTTGATCTTGTGAGGAAAGGATGATGGCATTTAGTATTTTCCTAATAAAAGTCCTGGCCAAGATTTGAATCATCCTAGCTCACTGAGAAGATTAGGTGCTGAAAGCCCTAGGAAGAGCTGTTGGTACTCACCCAGATCTGATGTTTTAAACTTTATCACAAAATGGAATAAGAGGAGCTAAAATTAAAGAGTTGGAGAGAAAAAGCTATAAGGAAGAGATTAAAGGACTTTTCTTCAGTAACAAAATCATAACTAATATGGATTTGCAGAAGCTGCAGCCCCAGCTCAAGTCAATAAAATTAAGGCTGTCGCCCCAGTCTCACTCGGAAGTGTCCGATGATTTGGGGTATTATCTCCAGAGAGCACGCAACCCATGACAACCACAGTGTGGTCTTGCTCTTGAAGGTGGAAAGTGCTTCTCACACCTGAATTCAGTTTCACAACACTCCCCCCACTTTTGGTAGTTATGAGAACAACTCAAAAATCTCTATCAGGATTTTTCTCGGAAAGTGTTTCGGCTAAACAAAAGTTTCCAGGAAGGAAACAGATCTTCCCTATCTTCCCACTTGTGAGGAACCTAAGGGAGCAACTGAAAGCCAGCATCAGAAATGGGAGCCTGCACTGCTCAGTAGAAATGTTTTACAATTAAACCATTTATTGTCATGGTAAAGCACATAGTATTTCCTTTGCTGTAGGCATTACTACAGCAAGGGAAAGCTTTTGCTTTGTTTTCATGCTTTTTGAAAGCATTTCTTTGGTCATTAAGTCAACCTTTCTTCTGAGTGCTTGAAGGGGATTTGCAATCAAGAACAAAGAGAAGCAGCTTTTCCCCAGCTGCATCACCTTCAAAATAAAGCATCCTTTCAGGCTCTAAAAGCCTGTACTGCAGCCAGCTAATGAACTGAGCCCTGTGCCAAAAAGGATCTTCAAATTTGGTGCTGCAGAAAAGAAAATCACTGACTCCATACGTCCCTGTGTGGGTGGAATACATGTGCAAAGAGCAGAGGAACTGCTGTTCTGACAGCTCTTGGTCCAGCCAAGAGACAACACGCGCACAGGCCGGATGCCCTTTTGAGAAGCACACCCAAAAATGGATTTCAGCTCTGCTAGTTGTTCAGATTAAGTTATCCCTGACCACACAGTCCCCACAGTTTTTCATCCAAACCCACCATCTGAGGGCTTACCCACAAGGAGAGGTTGGCCAGGGCAGGCGCTGGGGAGTGAAGTGCCCTAGAAGAGACTCATCTGGACGCAATATTACCATAATTAAAACACAGCTAATCACAAACCTCTTTTTATCTCCAAAAATGCACTATTCTAGAGTAACAGCTGCAAAATAGCTTTTTCTATGCAACCCATTGAGTAGAAAAGCCCTAAGTTCTTTCCAATAACAGGATCAAAGAAACCACTTCAACCACCAGTGCAGAAGACAACAGATCACGGATTTAGCCTGAGCTGCCATAAGCATTCGCAGCAGGAAACTGAACCCATAGCTTTGTACCTTAGGTTATAAGCATGGGCACAAAGGTTATTCAGAATGAACCTGACCAAAGAAATTCAGTGTAAAACGTCCATTTTTACTATTTGGAAAAAAACTCTACACTCTGAAGTCTCTTTCTCCTGCTAGAATGCTTTCTTGTACAATGGTGGCACTGTTGGGCCACCTTCACCTCAAGAGATCCAGAAAGCTTAGGAGTTTGCCTGAAGGAGGGGAAAAAAATAAAAAAGTTTAGTCCACATTACAGCTCCAAACCCTATGAAGGCTTGTAACAACCAGCCTAGCTGGTGTTGGAGCAGTGCCCTGCTTGGGAGAGATGAGTTGGTCCCCACACAGGTCATACTCTGCACATAGCTACAACACCAGCCACTATGACCAGCTGCAATGGCCACGGACCGCATGGCAGAAACCGAACCCTCGCGTTCGATACCCAGCTGGGCTGAGGGAGGACGCTTTCCTAATATTTATAGCATCTACAACAGCCTTCTCCAATACTTTGCATTACCCACCATGAAGAATCACTGTATATACACAAAGCTCTGTGGCGTATCCATGGTTATTAAGTGCCGTTGTTTCAGACTGGTCTGGGGAGTTTCTTCATGGTTGGCAGTGCAAAAGGCATTGAGAAGGGGCATCCTTCTGACATGAAGCAGTCACTGCTCCTGCAGGGATGTCCACCTGCCCTTGCTGCCCCATGATCTGGTTAAAAGGCAAATTCTAGGGGCATTCACTGACAAAAAGAAAAAAAAAATATTTATAGAATATAAATTAAGTCTTTCCCCTTCCGATGTGTGAAGAGCAAGTTTTCACCAGCAGGACCACCTACACAACATGAGACATGACAAATGCACGTACCTTTCTCAGTAGGTCTTTCTCCTTAATGTAGCTGTCTTCCACAACCTTCCTCTCACCATGAGCTTTTTCAAGCTCCAGATGGAGGTGCTCCATCTCTTCTTTCAAGCTGACAAGTTGGTTGCCGTCACCCTCGTGGCTCTGCTGATATTGCATCAGTTCTTTCTTCAGCTTTTCCACCTCGGAGGAGTGGGCAGATGTGAGCGTAGACAGCTGCTCATTCAGAAGTTTGTATTCCTTGTTCTGTTCATCCCCAAAAGAAGAAAGTAAGACCATAAGCAAGATTAGTGCACGCACTCGTGCACTACAAAAGTAAAGGTCAAAAAATCCTTGAGCGTGGTGGATAACGAACTTCCGATAAGGAACATTTCCATGCATATACTAATAACTCATACAGGTAAAACCAATTTCAGAACTGTGACAAAAGCTCAATAATATTTTGCTAATGATTATACAAGCATTTGTTAAATTGATGTTACACTTGAAGCAAAGGCAAACAACACGTAATAGCACTAGCAAACAAACGAAAAAACCTACATTTTTATTACAGCTTCCAAACAACGTTGCTTAATGCAATTTGCTTGCAATTTTTTTGGTTGGCAATGTTGGGTTTGCAGTTTATCCTTTTATTCCTGACTCTTATGCCTGCAGGAGCCTGGGGTGACAATGCACTGTAGAATAATTACAGCCCTGAGCACAAAGACCTCCCTAAACCTCAGCTTTAAGTCATGTGCCGGCTCAATCATCTTTTTATTTGCTTAGATTTTCTCTTTTAAAGCACTTAGCAATGATTTGCTCCCAAGTTTTGAGACCTGAAAATTCAGCAGCTTTGATTTTTGTGGTTCAAATCAAAGTCAATGGGAACTACATTGTGACTAAAACATTATCGTTATTAGCTAGCCCCAGAAATGACAATGAATTCATGACAGACCAAGAACTTCAGTAAAGAGCCTACCACGCAGCTTTGCTAACATCAGGTACATAATCATGAGAGCAAAAGAACTGTTTTGAAATTCAGAATGTAGTCCAGTTTTTAAAGTTTTCTTTTTGAAAGCTTTCAAAACAGCTTTAAAGACCTGTGTTCACATCACTCAGCGTACACATGATCCAAAAAGCTCTCCTTTCTTAAATTGGACTTTGGTGGATATTGTGCTTGAGCATCAGAAATATCAGGTTTGGTCTTTCCTGGTCTTGCTGGAAAATATTTGGCAAGAGTTTGTTGTCCAGGCCAGATCAGAGTCCTGGTAATTGGCAACTTAGCCTTTTGCGGTTTTGCAGAGTCACACCAGCTCATGAGAAACTGCTCCATTCATCCAGAAGTTTTCAGTTCATGTGGAAGCTAAGAAAAGCTTGAGATGAACAAGCCAGAAGACAAAAGCCTTAAAAAGACACAAATGTATAATTTTAAAAAGTCAATGGACTAGGGAAGTCCTGATAGACAATTTTTGACTGGTCAGGATAAGCAGTAAAGGTGCAAAGTCACAGATCCTGAGATGCAACTTCTTCATCTAAGATATTCACTAGAGTCAAGTGAGCCAGAAAAAAAAAATTCAACGCAAAGAGGACTGATGTCTGTAATAGGATCAAAGGTTCCCATAAGCTCCTGTACAACAGAGTTTTCAGAGAACCTTACAGCCTGGGAAAGAAAAAAAAGCCATGAAAGTAGAGAATTTTGTCTTCTAGGTCTACACACGTTCTTCTAAACCTGACAGACCCTGGCACAAATAAATGGTGAGTTGGTGGATACTGAAATCCCCACCAATGCCTCAGATTAGTCTCTTTTAGATTCCCCATGTGGCTCGTAGGACCGTTTCTTCTCCCATCGCTCTGATCATCCTTTTGGCCCCTCTCTAGGTGACCTCCCAAAGCACCCCACTCGCGCTGCAGTCTCAGCTCACCGAAGCAAGATTAACACACATCTCAAATGGAAAAACAAGTAAATCAGGGACATGAACATCTTTTCCTTTGCTCCTTTGTAATGAATCAGTAGCAAACATCAAAATTCAGCATTCGTGCAGTATTAAGGAATTAAGATTTTCCCATGACCAAAGCCATTTCCAGCGAGATACATTTGGAGAGAAAAGCTTTGCCTACGGAGAACGGCAACCACCACTCCGGTTCACAGATTGCTGCTGCTCCCCCCACCTCTGCTCATTCTCCAACACACCATGTTTTATGGCTTTGTGTCCCAATTTGTATACAATTTTACATACCAGCCCAACTGAAACTTCATTCCCGATAGAAGATAAATGCACAAGAATACTTTTTCTTGTTGTTGGCTACTAGAGACATGAGAGACCATTTACCATCCCCGTAGCAAAATGGCTGGTCCCCACTGCAATCAGAGATTGCTCAGACCCCATTAAACTTAAACTTGTTGTATTTTAAATCATTTTCCAGCCCAGCAGTGCTGTGACGGTCCCTGTTTCAGCCCAGGCTCTGTGAACCAACCTAGAATTTCTTGTGCTACCAAAGGCAGAGACAACAACTTCATCGCTACCGTTACCCAAAGTGGTTTTATTCACAATAAAATGCTCGCAGAGATGCTGCTGCTTGCAGAGATAGTGTAGGGAGCTCGCTGCGAGTCTAAATATTGGCTGCATAAACACTAAATTAGGTAACAGCTTTAAAACTGTCTCAGGCAGCTACCACATACATATTTGAAAAAACCTCACTTAACTGAAAAGAACAGGAGTGGTCCAATGTGGACAGAAAAAAAGTGGTCCAATGCGGACATTTCACGGCAAAACAGATTTAAAGCTTTCTTGTGAGTGCAAAAAAAAAAAATCCCTCACCTGATTTAGAAATGGAATTAAATAGGCCCAGTTACGGATGCTAGAGCATGTGAGCTGAGGCTGACATGCAACAATAGGTTTTAATGTTTTCAGAGGAAGACCTCTTCCTCAGGGGCACACGGAGTATTGCATTTCTCTGTTCATGCATGAGCTAAAGTAGCAGAAATAGAAACATTTTCTTCCATGGCTAGTCAAAAAATGATACAACTGCAGTTCCCCAGGGTTACCTGCAATTTTTTTTTTTTTTGTAAAAAGTTAATTGGTATTTTCAAAGGTCATGTTTATAGATTAGCAAGGGCTGAAACCAAGATACTTCATGGAAAATATGAGGCAACAAACTCGCTGTTGCCAGAAAAAAAAAATAATCCAGTGTGCTGAAAAAAAAGTCCACGGGAACAGTGCTCACCAGCACATCCAAAGCATCCCAGGGAAACCTGTCAGTCCTGAAACGACGGTTAAAATTAGCTCAGTGGACAGACTACCACGAATAATACAGAGCAGCAGTTCTTTCCTGCAAAAGTTACACAGAAAGCAAAGTCACTCCTCGAAAACGCTCTGCGTGGAGACCAAGAGACATCAAGATGAGCTCCAGCCCATTATTTCTGCCTACTTGAAAGCTCTCCGTGTCTCCTTCCCCAAAGCAGACCTTTCTGGTGCTTTCCTAATCCACGACAGGAAAGCCAACATTAACCAAAGGTTTTCTTTTTCCTTATTGTTCCACTCCCCCTCCCTCCCACTTTTCCTAGCAGCAAATGGCAAAGAATTTGGGGGCAAGAAAAATAAATAAAATACTGCTGCTCTACCGCCAAGTCCAGCAGCTCAGCAGACCTAACAGACGTTCATGCTCACTGCATGAGTTCACCCCAAATACGTGGACCTGAAATGACAGTTGGATGGTTAACGGTTGGACTTGATGATCTTAAAGGTCTTTTCCAACCTAAGCAATTCTACGATTCTATGGTTCTATTCTATGACTTGTCCTCATTAATTCCACCAAATACCCTCCAGACGAAGGGTCATATCAAATAGGTTTCCAATACATAAATATATAGAAAACCTTATGCCTAAGGTTTTCCGTTCCTAAGCTACAGTTTTGTCTGCAAAATCTAAGCATGCAAGCAGCCATCTTCAAATTAAACACCACGGTTTAAAAGTCAGGCTCTACTGCGGTGCTCGCTTCGCAGCCAATTAATACAGCAATGAAAGTGGCCAGCAGTAATGCAAATCCCCGGGTGTCTTGACTCTGCAATATCTGAGCCAACGCAGAGTCATTTCTCATCTTCTTCATGGCAGGACCTCTTGTGTCACACAGGGATGGGAGAGATTTAAGGCTGTGAGGAAACCGCGTGTGATGTGTAAGGGTTCCTGACAGCATCCCAAAGAGAACGATAAACTGCAGTTACTAATAACTGGTAATACAAATAAGTAGGTATCCTGACTTACAGAGAATGTTTCTCCTGCCTGTAAAAGGACAGTTTAAGGATATAGGTGGACATGAAGTTCCCTGTTGAAATTAGTGGACGCAAATGGGTCTACTCAATATTTCTTAAACTCCTCCCTGAAGTCCTTGTACAGCATCGGAAGCAACATAGAAGGTATTTATCAGAGTAACTTGCACACTCAGATTAGTAGGTGGGAAAACCCTTCTTCTACATGTGTAATCACACAACTATTTCACAGCTCACTAATGACATTTGATGGCATTTGATGAAGACCTCTCTGTGATCAAGTAGTCACAGTAAGACCATCAAGCCATCCACACAGGCATCTACCACTACAAGGCGCCATCTCACCCCTCATCACAGCTCTTACTTCTGAACAGTTGTTACATCCAGCAACACAAACATGCTTAAAGTACTTTGCAAAGTATTTATCCAATTTACCTTCTACCTTCCGGGTCCTGTGACTTACAAGACATATGGTTCAGTACAGCAGGCTCTGCATCCTTAGTGCTTGCAAGCAGAAAGTCTAACGGCCAAAGCCTTTTTGTCATAGGGATCTCACGCGGAGCTGGCTTGCGTTTTCAAGCAACAGCTTTCAAAATTGCCATTTTATCTCCCTCCTCTGAGTCCTTCTGGGCACTTCTCACAACAATTACAATGCAGCTTTTGCAGCTTACTGAGCAAGCTCTTCAGACAGCAAGGTGGCGACCCAAGATCCAAGTGCATCTACACTTCCGTGCTGCTGTCCCACCTTTACAAGGGTCTGGCCAGCAGTAGCAGAAGGCTGCCACCACCATGACATCCTTCCCAGATGCCACAGGAAGATAAAAACCTTCCCAGAAAGGACAGCACAAGAGAGGCAAAGCAGAAGCGGGACCACACTTGTCCCAGCACAGCTCAGGACGTACCTGTTCATCGATCTTCCTTTGAAGCTGGACCACCTTGTTCTCCATGCCAATGTTGAGCTTCTTCAGGTGCTGTGCCGAGCGGGCCTCAATCTTCAGTGCCTTCAGCTGCTGCCTGGCCTTCATGCGCCGGTAGTAGCACTGCAGGATGATGGTGGCACCCCTGACCCGGCGGAAGCGAGTGCGGGCCAGCCAGCCACGGGCGTACTTCTGGAGGATGGTGGCTTTGTGCTCTGCAAGGATCTACAAAACACAGGGCAGAAATGGGACAATCAAGGGAGAAAAGTCACCTGCAAAGGTAGCAGCAGCCTTGGTTTGGCTGCAACATGACACTCAACACTTCCCAATCTGCCTTTGAAAGGGCTTCTCCTTCAAGCAGGAGTGTCCTGGTAGGTGCAGAGGGTGAAGGCTGGAGATAGAGGCTATTATTGTGCATCCTCTTTTATAGACAGGAAGGGGTGCTTCAACTTCCTCCTCCTCGGGGGTTTCTCCGGTCACTGCACTCAACTAACACAGGCAGGGCACATCCAGTCCTCTCTTAGGAACTGTGCTGCTCTCCAAAAAGAGGCAACATCTGCCTGGCCAGTGAAACAAGAGGGGATATGGTCCTGAGTTGGTGACTAGGAGACTCGATGGGGACAGGAGACATCTGGGCTGTCATACTTCATAGAATAGACCACACATTCCACCTCGGAATAGTACTCAGATCCACCATATCCATAGCTAGCAGAACAAACGGCCATTAAAAGACACACCAACACTTAGCCTTAAGCTTACTGTCCCTTCAGCATCAGATATAACTCACACCAGAACAGAATTTTAGACTTTTTTTTTTCCTGTGTTCTGTCCCTGCATTATGATAATTTATACTGCAGATAAATGCTGTCCTGGTGGGGTTTCTTATCACAGGGATAACCTTCAAATAAAACCCTGGAGTCCTTTCACTACAGTTTGCAGCCAGTTCTCTTGCATGATGCAATTTTTAGAAACTTATATCTGGTTTTGTGAAGCTTCTGGCACTTCTGCATTGAATTTCTCCCCCAAAATTTACAGCAATCTTTTTGGTAGGGGGCAGTTCAATTCCTTCTGCTAAAACCGAAGGCTGACATATCAGAGATACCACCAGCACGTTATTAGTAACTTCATGTTGATCTGTGCTGCAGTATTACGAGGAAAGAAATACCAGGAGATTTTAAAGATTACAAGACACTTTGCTGTTATTAGTTTGGCATAAGTTGTATCAGAAATGGTACTGTACCAGCTTCTCACAAATCTTTTGTTTCACCCTAGGGCTTTCTTTGCACTTGCAAATTTTAATTCAGAATAAAGGGATCGTGTGAACTTAGGATGCAGTAGGAGTTACTCTGACATGAGCTTTGTATGCCTCTAGACTTCACACTCTTACAAATAGAAGAAACCTTACTGCATTGCCTTGGGGGCCTCTTCCAGCCTTACAGCAAAGTCTTGGGGGGCACTGGACATACCCTGACCCCATGGAACACCACCTGCAGCCCTGCATCTGTTACTGAGCATGCACTTGAACTGACACCTACATCCAGGTGCTCCAGAGATTAAGGATGTTCAGATTTGAGAGGCCTGACCTTCAGCCAACTTCTACACCTTGTTAAGATTTTGGGTTGCCTTGAATCTCAGAGTTTAAATGCTGGACCAGCTGCCTCCCCTGCAGAGGCTTCCAATTTAAAAAAAAAAAAAAATGCCAAAAAAGCAGTGGCAGCATGAATTCCTGATCACCAGCATCCAGCTGCTCTGTTTTGTAGGACTTCACTGATCTCTCTGGTGGGTCACCAGGTGTCCAGGTAGCCTCCATCATCTCCAGGAGCAGGCTCTCCCCTCCTGGCTCATCAAGCCTCTGACTTCTTAGAGTACCCCCATGACCACCCATTAGGCATAAATTTTGGTGACTGCTGAAGTAAGGCTGGTTCTGAAGAGAGGACAGAAGATTCCCCAAAGCTGTTCTCGTTTCCTGACAGACAATTTCTCACTATCATTTGCTGTTATCAAACCTTTACTTCCTTGTTTTCAGCTCCTGGTTTCACACAGAAAGCTAAATGGAGAGAACTAATTAAAGAGGGATTTATATCAATAAATGACTTGATGCCTTCCATGACAGACCCTACTGCTCTTCCTACCATACGGGAAACAGCACCTGCAGCACAGCTCAGACACAAATCTGGTTTGCCAGGGAGGTTTTTGCAGAGTATGGGTCAGATCAAATGACATTTTCAGATTTCCACAATGCCTTCCAGCATCCAAATGACTAACTTCATTTAGCTGCGCCGCTGAGGTGCTGCTGCCAAAATAATTTTTGCTTGCACAGCTTTAAATGGTAATGCTCGCCGTCACCGTGTGCTCTCCAGAAACACCAGAGGCAGTCAGCTTCGTAAAACATCAAAACGGCCACAATAAATACATCGTCATGCTGCGCCAGCGGAGGTAAATATAAAGGCTATTCCTACTCTTATCTAATGCAAAGACACCCCATGGAGTCATACCTTGTGATAAATCCTCCTGACAAACATGCCCCGAGCAAAAGCTTGAATGGTGATGGTTGCGTTGCGGACCCTCTGGAAAGCTCGGAGGATCCGCAGCATTCGGTACTGCTTCTGGATGACGATGGCAGCTCTCGTCCTCCTCAGGTACTCAGCAAGTCTGCAAAGCCCAGGAAAAAGCGTAGCAGTAAAACTAAACTCTCCTTCTTTCTGTCATAATAAGTTTTAAACTGGACAGAGAGAAAACCTTTTTGTCCCAAAGTAGCTTGACAGTATTCAAGATCTCAGCAGTAGGGCTAAGAAAAAAAGGTAGTTGATAGCACGTCTCCTTTAGAATAACGAGAACACCTGTGCAATCAGACAGCGTCCATGGCACCCAGGAGCACCGGAACCAGGAATCAACACACCTCTTTATTCCTAAACAGCAGTAAAACCAACTATTTTCCATCTTTTCCCTTGGTTTGAACTCTCTGACTTCGGTACTTGAGCCAGTCGATGTCCAAGTTGGCTCCATCACTTCTCTAACTATAAAAAGCAAACATCGCACAGGGTATCTACCAACACAGTGAAAACGGCCGCAAATCGATTTGACATTTAAACTGGTGTGCACTGGTTTGGCAACATTCATGAGCAGAGCCCCAGGCCATTCACAAAGTGTAAATAATGAGAAATGTGGTCAACTCTGTGCCGTGTTGCTCCCGTGCTCCAACTGAATTCATGTTCAATTTGCAGTTACACAGGTTAATAAATGCCCATAAAACCTCCATTTAATTTGATAATTAGCTTGTTTTGCTGAATTTATGATTCATTTAGTGCTCTCAGCATGAAGCATTATAGAGATATTTGATCCACTACTTTATTTTGTGAAAAGCAGATCAAAACTGAAAGAGCCGTATCAGATCGGCTTATATATTCTCGTTGTCAAGGATGATGGTTTCTCATTAGGACCCACTGAACCAGAGCTTACTAAAGAGGACAAGGGATGGTCTGATTCCAAAAAGAAGAGAAAGCAGTTATTCCGATGACACTCATCCCTACGAAACCAGCACGAAGAGGTGAACTGAAAAATCACATTAAAGAAACGCTGCAGCAGGTGGGTTCTGTACATCTGTTTCCAGCCTCTCTTTTAGCTCATACCCCGTCACTCCGACATCACCAGGGATTCCTCCTCCCCTCCTTAGAGGAAAGGTTGGCTGATGCAAAGGTAAATACAGAGTCCAAGTCTGTAAGTGTGCATGGAGAGGCTAAAGTTAATCACCGAGTCCTCCTTTTTCTTAACCTTCCTCTTATTGCTTAAGCCTCATTTGCCTTGTCTTCAAATGAGCTGTAAGGCTGCTGAGAGAGACCTGCAGCCACGAGCCTAGAGAAGTACATGGACCTCTGGGGACAAGAAAAATCTGTGCTCACTTTTAAATAAAAGTCACCAAACTGCCCAGCTTTGCTCATTTGAGACCTCCTCATCCCTCTTGGATTCTCCCAGAGGCCAATCCCTTTCACAAGAGCAAATAAACCACAAATTCAGTTAGCATCTCTGATGTTCTTCAAAAATACAGTACGATTTGGAGGAAATCCTTGGAAGGAACCTTTGGTTGCTTCAATAACTGATAGAAATCAACATGCATCCAGCAATCAGGAGTGAAGTGACTGTGCAGGAGCCCTGTAGGAGCATCTCATGTTGCCCAAGTGCAAGCAAAGTTAATTGGGTTGCAAATTAGGCAGCAGCACTTTTGATGGGCAGGTGCTAACTCGGAGCCAGGGAGAACATTGCTGCTCAAAACCAAGCAATACACCTAACACACCGCAGCTTCTCTAAGCAGAAAACAAGAAGGGGAACAAAACTGAAAGGACCCAAATCTACTCCTTTTTCCTATCTGCAAAATGCCTGAAGCCAGCTTGGCTAGATGCAGAAGAACATCAGCATTTGACATGAATAAGGGGCACAAGATGCAAGGTGACCCATGCGTTGGGATGCTATTACATTGCTTTACTGCTCCCTCACACCCACCCCACATCTGCTACCAGCAGCCTACTCTCCAGTGCAGCGTTATCTACCGAAACCTCAGCAAGCCACCACCACGAGGAAGCTTGAGGTTCCTGCATGCAGAGAGTTAAACGCCGGGCTCTAATATTCTGTACTGTAAATGGCCCCATTGCCAGTAATTAGAATTTTTCTCATTACAAAGGATACAGCAAATCGATTCCGAGAACTCCTCTTGGATACTGAGGAGGCACAAATCTGATCCCTGAAGAAGAGGAGCACATACCAACTAGCAAAGCGCTCACTGCCTGATCCAAGCGCCCTTTGCCAGAGGTAGTCGCAGAAAAATATTAGTTCTGTGAAAGACTGTCACCTAAATATCTCAGAGCACTTCAGTCATCTGATTACAGCCTAGCTGCCTATGCTCTAACCCTGGCCCAGCACCCAGAAATTAAATCAATACAGATCTGAAATCAGACTGAGAAGAAATTTTGATCTTTTTGTCCCCAAACAAAGCTGGAGAGAGGGGCCAGGAATGAGTCCTGACATCAACAGAAAACTTCCTGGTACCTACATGCACAAAACGGGTCTTGTTTACACAGGGCTGAAAGGCAACACCCCAAGCAGAGCATTTTCAATGTTTCTGCTATGAAACCCCCAAGTATGAAGTCTACAAGATGGAATGGATTGAGAATACAAGTGCCCAGAAGCATTTTTCCACTTGACCTGCCAGCTAGCCCTTCCTTGGAGGGCTTTCTAGGACCCACCTCCGTGCCAGGTGCCCACGCGTGTAGCGCTGGATGACGATAGCAGCTTTTCTCAGCCTTTTGTACTTGACCCTCTGCAGCCAGCCCCGCACCGTCTTCTGAATTATGATTGTGGCAGCTCTGAATTTATCTGCTCGCAGTTTCTCCAGATATGCCACCTGGCCTGCACGGAAAAAGATCTTGGTACGTCCAAACTGGAACTTGTCTGGATCCTTTTCAAAAGCATAAAGGAAACTAAATTTAATTAAGGCAAACATTTTTTTTTCAGTCTATGTTGCTCAGTAGATACAGATTAAAAACCCCACTTTGAATCAAATTTATCAGCTTAGCTCGCATCTCTTCTTAACTGGGTGGTGAAGATATTATTAGACTCCAAACTATTTGAGCTTCTATATACCCACTGAGGAATGCAGCACTAGGATTCAGTCTTAAGTTCCATATATTTATACAAATTTTGAATGTTTTTTGGTTGGGTGGTTGGGGTTTTTTGGTTGTTTTGGGGTTGGGGTTTTTTTTGTTTGCTTGGGTTTGATTGTTCTGTTGTTTTTTTTTTTTAAAGTTAAATAGAGCAATGCAACATCAGAAGACTTCAGGAAAAGATTTCTTTCTCGAAAATATTAAGGCTTACACCTGCAAAGTCGTACATGCACTGCAAATGGCTCTGCAGCCAAGACGAACGCTTTGTGCATAACGAGAACCTTTTGCAGAGAGAAACCCAGTCGAGTGAATTCCTTAAAAACCCACATGGAAAACAAGGATCAAAAATTAAAACCTGGCTAAGATGCTGCACACATTCTGGGCTCCTCAACAGCAAGACAACAAGAAGAAATCTTTGTGTGCGCACTTGCAATTTAAAAAAAAATGCCCATGAGTGAGTAGTAAGGTTGTGGTAAGAAGGAGTGGCAAAGACTTCTCATTTGCTTATACGTATAAGGGGAAAAAGTCCCAATCTATAGGATGCTTTTTCTACATATTAGTGGCCATAAAAGTCTCCCACACATCAAGATACGGCAAGTATTGCATTTTTCTCTTAACTCATTTGTGCAAAGAGACATTTAAGGATGGAGTGACAGAACCAATTTTGACTAAGGTTCATGATATCATAAGCAGTATCCAAAGCTGGACTCCAAAATGCACTCCAGCTATGGCTACCGAAATGCAGGAGGGGTTGGAGGGATGAGTTTTCCAGACGAGTTTTCTGGAGACGGGCACTCGTTCATGTACAGTCAGTGATAAGAAACTCTAGACCTTGCCAGCACTGAAATGGTATGTTCAGCTTGACTGCAATCAAGAAATCCTACGTCACGCTTGCTCTCCCCTACCTCCTTGCAAGACTACCTAATTTTGGAAAAAGCCCCAGGCTGCCTAGGCTGAATAAGCACCTGCATGAGCAGCAGGTGAAATAGGAGCAGGAAGAACAATTCAGATCATATCAAAGCCACGAGCTCCCGTGCTGTAAAAATCATTGCCAAAGATTTGGTCCCCACTCACCTTAATGAGGTCTTCCAACAGGGTCTGACAGATCTGCTTCTTGTCATTCTTAGAGAGGTCTCTCTTTTTCATAAGAACACGATACCTATTGAAAAAGTCGTGGTAGGACCATCTGAAAGCAAAGCATACACAGGGTTAAGTCTGTCTGCTGGGCATTATTTCCTTAAAATAAAGCGGTTGGAGTCCTAGATGAGTCAAAATATGAAACTCATACACCGAGGGATCTCTCGCCTCTACCCTCAGCATGGATTGAAGCCACCTGAAAGGAGTTAGGTTACCCCAAACCTGACCCCTAGCCTCAGCCCTCCCCTGCCACTGAATGACCTTATCAGTGCATTTCTAGCCTGGAACAGAAAGGCCACGGATCACTTTGTTTTCACTCCTCCTGGTGCGCTTCCCAAGCTGCTGCATTTTCCCAGTCACACGCAATGACACTGTTCCATTCGGAAAGGATATGCTAATTTTGAAGATATCACAGATCTCCCAGTTTGAGCAAGAAAAATTTAATAAAAGTAATCTTAATAAGATGGTAGAGTAAGAATCAAATAGAAACTTTTCCCTATTTTGCTTTTCCAAAGTCTGCTGAATATTAATTTGAATCAATTAATTCACTAATCGCTCCATGTTGAGGTCTGTGGCCAAGACCCCTAAACCAAACATGAAATCTTTGGACTCTGAAAAGACAAAGCAGCCACTTGGAAGACGCCTCGCTGTTACCAGCAGTGACGTTTCCAAACACGCAACACTAAGTGAAGGAATTAGAGCACTGTATCTTACTGCTAGGAAATACCATCTCCTGCTGCCGCTGTTAGATGGAGAGCCTGCGGACTGGATCCTGAAATTGCTTCAGCATCTGCCAAGTTTCAGCCTTCTCCAAATTAAAACAGTGAGTTATGGACCCCTCAAAAACCAAGTTTTTAATTAAAACACTAGGCCTTTCCTGCACTGAGAAGTACAGCCATCGTGATTTCAAAGAAAAAAAACCCAAAAAACCGCAAAATAAACATCATAGGAAGATGGGAGAGAATTGCAGAGATTTTGATTTCTGCCCTCACTCAATGAAACCACCTGTGAGCCTGACCCTCACCCGCACAGATCTTCTGGCAGAGCACAGGAGCACCAAAATGAGAATACGCACACTGTATGAATAGCAGCCATACAGAAACCTCTTCTCCTCAGCCCAGCAGCCCCATGCATGCCTTTATTTCTGTGTTATTACACCCAATTCTTCCTATTTTTCCACTTCCAGAGATTAAGAGAGGGGGGGAAGAAAGGCAAAATAAATCGCAAAGGACCAGAGCGATGCTTGTGGCGGGTCTTACACTTGGCCAGTTTGCAGTGGTGGGGCTGGGTGAGACATCACAGCACCCAAGTACCTCCCGTGCTTGAGGCTGCCATCTCCATAAAATATTTCATAGACTAGTTCAGCTGGAAGGGACCCACAATGATCACCTAGTCCAACTGCTGATATAATTTCGAACAAAACTTCCTGAAGGCTGGAAGCTGGGATATTTGGCAAGACAGGCGTACCAGAAATAACATTTATTTCAAAATACACAACCCACACAGTTTCACACCAGTTCAGAAAATGCAACAGGGGAGGAAAGCCAGTTTGATTAAAAGCAATACTCTAATTAAAAGAACAGAGTAGAAGAAAGTGTTTACAATGAGAAGGAAGGGAGAAAAAGCAAAAAAAACCAATGGACTGCTAGGAACTGGGAATGGCCACGCAATTCCTGCATGGACATGTTGCACCCTGGACACCTTTTGCAAAGAATATGGGAATGGCAAAAATTAGAGAGTCCTTAACATTGTTCCTAAGCAAAAGGTAAGATGGAGGGCTCCTGAAGACAGGAGCAAGAAGGAAATTGTGATGAGAGGATTTTCCATGCTCAGATTAGCTCTGGAGCAGCCTGATTTAGTGAACTTTTCATCCTTATCTACACAGGTTAGTCCTGGGGTTGGACACCCTCAAATGACCAAAAGGACTGGATTACCACTAAATTAAAGAAAAAAAAAAAATAAGATACCTGCTACGGGGAGCTCTCTCTGGGGTGAGGTACAGCAAAACCGAACACAAAGATTATGCAAGACTACAGGCCTGTGTCATGTAGGGTTTAAGCTTAAACTCGCTTCCTCTTTGCTTTCTAAATGCCTTCATTTTATAATTACATTTCCCATTTTGCACCCACACCTTAATCCTTTTGCTTTGCGCAAATAGAACCCGTTTTCATTTTAAGCACGTCTGAGGCTTTACGCAGCTCCAGATCAAACCCAACAGGAGAAGCAAAGCACGCAGTGCCCGAGGCACGCGGCCAAGCACGCGATGCTGGAGACCTCCTGCCTGGCTCAGGTATTACTCAAGCCAGGGAGAGCTTATGGGGGAAGGAAAGAGAAGGAGGGATTATTCCCATTAACCTGCCGGAGTCAGTTTAGGGGTTGATATTATTAACTGCTGCTATTTGGAGGAAGAAATCATCCTGCCGGTGCCACCCGGGCTCCTCCGGCACAGAGCAGATGGTGAAGAGGCAACACACGTAACTGAGGGCACGGGTCCAAGCTGGGCAGAAAACAGCAAAATCCATCATCTTCCTGGGCAGAGAGAGAGATGGAGATCCCACAGGTGCTTTCAAACAAGAGTCATTGACACCTGCAGAAATTCCTTAAAACCAGATCGTAAGTCACTACAGGGTCTTTCTTAAGCGCCTGTCGTACTCATTTCACAAGGTGGTAAAAACTGGTTTTCCACTTGATTAAATTTGAGTCCATCTTTAATGTAAGTAACATAACTCACTTTTTAGGAGTAAGTCTCACGCAAGACAATGGAAATGGCAGAGAATACACTCATTGATTTCTGTTGGGGTGTTTTGCTGGGCTGGTGGCACCCGTGGTCCTCTCCCACATCTCCCAGAGGCTCACAGCCAAACACTGCACCTCCACAGCATGACACCTCTTCACCCTTGCTGCAGCAAGGCTGCTCTCACCATCCTCGCTGCTTTAGCAGGAGATGACAGTCCTGAGATCACACTGCTTGTATTATTGTCCACAGAATAGGTCCACAAAAGCTCCACCATGCCGGGGCTCAGCTGGTCCATCAGGAGTTTCAGCAGAATATCTGCAGTCCCAGATCACAAGCAAAAGAAAGCTATGGGGGGTCACAGGTGCTCTTACAGGATCACCCCAATGCAAAGGAACAATTAAAGATCTCAGGTTTAATGCAACATGCCAGGTTAAACCACTTCAGGTTCAAAGCAGTGCAAAATGCTTTGGATGGATGAAAATCTGGCCATGAGCCAGCCATGGGCGCTGGCAGCCCAGCAGGCCACACCTACCCCGGT
>NW_009270001.1:585878-589122 GCF_000687185.1 Egretta garzetta | reverse complement strand
GGGTAGGTTTAGACTGGATCTAAGGAAGAAATTCTTTACCCTGAGGGTGGTGAAACACTGAAACAGGTTGCCCAGAGAGGGGGTGGAGGCCCCATCCCTGGGAACATTCCAGGCCAGGTTGGCCGGGGCTGTGAGCAACCTGATGTGGTTCAAGGTGTCCCTGCTCCTGCAGGGGGGTTGGGCTGGGTGACCTCTGGGGGTCCCTTCCCGCCCAAAACATTCTATGATTCTATGAAAATTACCTTACAATTATATGCCTTGAGAGAAACCAACATGATGTCCCAACCCTACAAGGGCAAACTCTGGTGCAGAAATAGGGAAGCTCAATGTTTTGGTTCATAGACGCATCTTCCCCCCCCAAGCCCCCCCACAGTCTTCTGCAAATAGATGTCTTTTTTTTTTTTTTTTTTTAAGGTTCAACATCTGCATCTTCAGCAGACAAAAGGAAAAAAGAGAGAACTTATTTCCCTCCCGCTAGACAAGGAGGTCTATGCCTGTTGACAGATATAAAATTAAAAGCAGACCTCTGGTTTTCAGGATGCTGCCACACAACACGGGCACACCTCATTGCTAGGAGCTGGAAACCACCAAATAAATACAATTCCTTATAATTATCAATTTATAAGATCCAGACAGGTGGTGTAGGTGAAGAGCTGTAGCCAGGAGGATTTTTGTAGCTGCACAACTGAGAAGGAGGGAGGAGGCGGCACAAAGGACTGGACCGGTACTACTCAAACTTCCCCAAGGAAAAAAAAAAAATTATCTCAGGGATGAGATCAAGCAAAACCAACCTCAAACGTCAAAATTTTGGTTTGAAGTCAGCACAGGTCACTAAAGGGAAAAGGGAATAAAATAATAATGCCTGTGAAAAAACCCTCGTTGGGCTTGAGCAGCAAGGATGATGCTCAAGGGCTTGGCCAGGAGCAGGAGACTTGGTCAACCCAGCGATTTCTTTGTCATCTACGGGAATTAGACAGAGGGAATAAGCCAGAACACACGCCACAAATTAAACCTTCTATCTGTGGTTTAAAAAAACAAGATTTGGATGCTTTACACAAAACTACAACCGGGTGGAAAGCAAAGGGGCTGCTCCTGCCCAAAATTGCAGGGCTACGAACCCGAGAGCAGCCCTCGTGCTGCAGAGCCAGCTGCATTAATTACAACCTCGCAATTAAAGGGAGGTCTCGGGTAAGAAACCAGGGGTGAAATTCTGACTCCCAAGGAAGCCTCTGAAAAAGCATCTCTCCAAGCAGTCAGCAGTTGCCCAAAATATCTCCAGCCTATTGTTTTAGGGTGATTACAGGATTGCTATTTCAGTGGCACTGAATGAAGAGCTGAAAGGAGAAATATAATAAGAGCTTGAAGCTTTTATGACTTAACCACAAACTGGTTTCTTCCAGTGGCCTCAAATTACCGAATGCAAAATCTTTCCATTAAGGGTAAATAACTTCATCCCCCCCCAACACTCAACACCAGCCCAGAGAGCATCTGCCAAGCAAACCCGGCTTCAGGTAAGAAATCCTGCCAGCACCACGTGGTACCGTCCCCCAAAGGGATCAATATTTTAAGCAGTAAGGAGCTGGACTATATTGATCTTTCTACAGGAGCCAAAGCCTGTTTGGGGGCACGCAGGTTGAACATTTGAGCCAAGATTTGACATGAAATTAGTTTAGAAACTGCAGTTCATGAGAAAATTTCTTTTGCCTTGGTTACTGCAGCAGAACAGATTTGCCTTTCAATTAGCTCTAAAACATGCGGGCTGGCATGGCTTGAAATTATCTGGAATATATTCAAAGAGCAGAATGAGGGGGGAAAAAACCCTCTATTTACATATTACCTTTGTTGTGAGTGGGCAAACAGAACTGCTGGTAGTCAAAGTCATTTTTAGGTTTTGTTTCTCTGAAGTGGCTGCAAGACAGCTAAAGGCACATTATAAAAAAAATTATTTTATATCCAAGGATGCCCATGACACATTTCAATTGCGAATGTTTAATGTTTACAGAGTTTAGCAGCTGTGATTTCATACTGAACCAATACAAAGATGCTGCATCTCACAGTCAGCTCCAGCAACCAGAGGAAGCAGCCAAATGCCAAAAAGACTTAAACAATAAATTTCATACATAACAGCTACGATACGAGTATTTCGGAGAGACTGCAATGGCAACATTATTCAGAGTGAGTGCACGGTGGGAGACCGCTGCTGGTGTACCGCTGACTGGAAACCACCCGCACCAGCACGAAGGAAAAGGCAGATATTTGACAAAATGCAAGTTAAAAACTGGTTTTAAAGATTATTTTATTATTAATGGAGATCTGCACCAATTAATTCTCTACAAACGAATCTTTCTGTAGCCACTTTCTATAAAGATGATGAATGGTTTTATAGTACCAGACATCTTCCACGCTTTACCCACAGAACCTGATGATAGATTTACTATCTACTCATCTAACGCAGTCCATTCATCACTGTCACTTATGTACATACTAACAAATCCATTTCTTAACTGCTGCGTAACATTTCAAACCAAATGATACATTTTCAATTTACTTGAGATAGCGGCAGAGTGCAGCGTACCGCGGAAATACTAAAATAAAGCCAGGCGTACCCAAAGCGGAGAGCGCAAGGCTTCATCTTTCAGTGGGAACATATCATGCCTTACATGGACTGAAGAACACTAAAAACTGTATTAAAAGTTTTTTCTTAAAGCAACCAGGTAAAAAAAAAAAATTATCAGAGCCTCAAAATATTCAATTCTTCAACCCATGAAGCAACCACAATGAAGAAGCATGAAATAACAGCAGAAAGTGGCTTCCTCCAGAAATCTCTGACCCAAAGCCACATCTCTCTCAGATGTTACTCTTGTGACAGTATGCTGGAAATTATTCAGATCTAAATATTACAGGATGAAAATAAATGTTTTTCTCCTGTCCCTGTAAAAAACTTCTCTCAAGAGAAAATATTTTGAAAATTCCCTCTTGCTCTAAAGGTAAATTGCTTACACCGAAGTGAAACAAAGCTTGCAAAGTTTTGCATGATTATTTTAAGTGGTTTAAATTTATAGCTTTCACATAGGGCTTAAATTTTTTAAATTACCCTCCTTTTTGGGTGATCCTTAATCAACCATTATAAACCAACTTAAAATATCATAGAATCTTTTAGGTTGCAAAAGACCTTTCAGATCCCCCAGCCCAACCGTTCCCCTACCCCTGCCATCCCACCCCCAAACCCTGGCCCTCAGCACCG
>NW_009270001.1:557417-585653 GCF_000687185.1 Egretta garzetta | reverse complement strand
GCCCAACCCTGACCCCAGCAGACGAGGGGTGGCCCCCCCAGTGCCCAGCACAGGGGCACGGTCCCTGCCCTGCTCCTGCTAGCCACACCACTCCTGATACAAGCCAGGATGCCGCTGGCCCTCTTGGCCACCTGGGCACCCTGCTGGCTCATATTCAGCCCCCTGGCGACCAGCACCCCCAGGGCCTTTTCTGCCGGGCAGCTTTCCAGCCCCTCTGCCCCACGCCTGGAGCGTTGCCTGGGGTTGTTGTGACCCCAGGGCAGGACCCGGCCCTTGGCCTTGTTGACCCTCACCCAGTTGGGCTGGGCCCATGGATCCAGCCTGGCCAGGTCTCTCTGCAGAGCCCTCCTCCCCTCAAGGAAATATGAAGGAATAATCAATGATTGCTGTGATGAAAACTGTGACAGATTCTCATGAAAGTAAAAACTCGGAAAGAACTAAAACATCTATTACATTGCCCACAAAATAAGTTGCTGTGGAAGCAGCTTTTGCCAAGGTGCTCTATAAAGCCAATTGAGATATACAGATCATTCACAATCTTTCAACGATGTTGCCCAACTCCTGGGTCTGGCTTTTCAAGACTGGAATTTTATGACCAAGGAGGGTGAAGAACTACCAAAACCCAGAGCGACAGCTTGTTTCATGCAGGGTTGTCAGGGTATACGATTATCTTCTAGAAACAATAAAATAAAAAATCTGTCCTTGAAGCATCCTAAATACTGAACTGGAGAAGGTCACTGAAAGGCTGAAATAGCTATTTGCACCCTATTTTTTCCCTGGGAGGAAGAACAAGATTTGACAAGTTGCAGTGATGGAAGATTTTTGTACTCTTAGCGTCCTAGGAAAAAAGACCTCATAACCAAAAGCATGCAAGCAGAGCTGAAAGCATCGCTTTTGAGTTTTTCAGGATGGAGTGGTCTTCGCACTGGTCAATTATTTGCCATAAATACTTCTTGGCTGGTCTCCAGGTGCTGCAGTGGTTTCTCCCTTCTCCTCCCGCCTCCCCAGTTAATTATACATTGATTTTAGTGCCGTAGGGTTTAAACTGCAGAGTTAAGCAAGGAGAGATGGAAAAATGCTACAGGATTTTAGGAAAATTATGAATGGAGAGGAACAGGGTATCTCTGCAGCTATGCTAAGACCAGTAGCAAAACCCATGGGCAACCCTCAAGTCAGGACTCCCCAAACCTCCCCTGGGACTCACAACAGCAGAGCCAGGAGCACCCACTGCACCGGGGAGCAGGACCACTTGCTTAGTAAGCACAAAACCACCTTTCTGTGGCCTCTTCCAAATGAAACCACAGCTGTTCCAGTGCTCTAGGGCTTTCAGAGCAAGAGGACAGATGGATTTGGCCCTGCAGCTGCTTTATTAAAGAAGATAATAAAAGACCCAACCCATGAGCTGGTTTTTTCATTTTCCCATGTGGCTGTAATTTAGGAGCAACTTTTTTAACAGTTATTTCCACAAATGCCTTGAAGATTTCAGAGATGGGAGCCAAAGGTGGTGCTGGGTCTTCTAATGGGGCCAGACCCCCAAAGGGGGACCCAAATCTCCCTTCACCTCTCTGCCACCTTCCCACGCTGGCAGAGAAGGGAGAGAAATTGGTTTCTATAAACCTATTTTTACTTTTTGTTTCCTTTTTTCCTTCTTAAGGAGTTGAGCTCAGCTGGCCAGGGAGATGCCCATCACCAGTTTTTGCCTGTCCACGGAGGTCACTGGCAGAGGTTTTACACGGGCCGAGTGCGGCAGAGCCATCTCACGTCAACGCACAGAAGCTGCCGTCAATTGTCAGAGGTTCGTTGCAGCTTTGGAGGAGATGAGAGGAACTGATAGGCAGTCCACTCCTCCCCAAAAACCAGGACAGGGAGTTTCTCATGACGTTCAACATCACGCTTAGCCGACTCTTTACTGAGCGTATTTATAACTCCTTTGTTCCGTATAAAAAGGCTGATGGCTATGCTGACATTAACACAAAGCTGCTTGGCACTAAAATGCAATTGATGCATTTTTAGAATTATTTGCCCTTGTCATCTTCGGGGCTTATTTATAGTTTATGTTTTCTGATTTATTAGGCCCTAAAAACCTCTTTTGAATTTTGTATCACAATCAGCAACAGCCACACCCCCCATAACCATTCCTTTTTAAGATGCAAGAGTTTGAAGCCTTGTATGCTTTGGATGTGCAGTGTGAAAGTCTGAAATAATAATTTACAAACCTTATTTTCTTTCAAAAAACCAGTATAAACATATAATATATATTCATATATAAAATATAAATATAATCAAGATTTTTTTTTGTTAAAGTGACTATTGGAGCAGGTGCCTGAAACCAGAAATTAAAAAAAAAAAAAGGAAAGCAAACTGTCCACTGCAAAGAGCTTTTGAATGGGGAGCTTCAGGCAAGCAGAGAAGTTGTCCTCTAGGTCAATGCTTGCTTCCAGGCAAGATGGGTGCAGAGGATATAGATCCGTTATTTTGCTACTTGCCATCCACCTCTGTATGGGATCAAAGCTAGATCCCCTTATCTGCCACGCAGCGGAATTTTCCAAGATTGCACCACAGCAAATTACTTCTCAGGACCAAACTGAAAGCACCAGCTGAAACACTGGACACAACACATCCTCTGGCAGTCTTACTTTGCAACTCATCACTTGATAACGAATCTTTTAGATTTGAGGAACCCAGGACCTAGTGGGGGCTTTGCAAAACGAAAAAAAAAATATATATGAAAAAGGGAAAAATCTATCGTGGATATAAACCAACCTAAATAAACTCTGTTTTTCCTGAAAAACACTAGTGTTTTCTTCTCCCCTTCTCGCCCCAGATAGCGAGCTTGCTGAATAAAGCACACCAGCAGCACAATGCCACACCGAATTCCCAGCACGGTACCTGGATGGGAAGCCAGCTGCACTTATGCGGATGGTCTCCAGCACTCCACAAGCTCTCAGCTGCTGCACCGCTCTCTTCGGATCAAATCTGAAATTATATTTAGGATAGAGATTAACAGAGCGAGAAGGAACCCACATCATCAACCCACTTGAAAGCGACTCTTTTGGGGACAGGAGTTAGCTTTCGATTTATGGAAAACAGCTCTGCTCTTGTCATTAGTACAGGGGCTGAAGAAAACCATACATCCATGTATAGCTTTTGTCCATTCCCTTGCAAACCTCGGTATAACCACAAATCCCATGCCTTGCTTTGGGAACAGGCTGCATGGATATCACATGTTTTCTCTCCATGTCACAAGATGTTGTGCTCTTCAAGTGCAACGGACCTTGCTATTGCCCTACTATCAACGCCAAGCAGTGCTCCTGGGACAAGACAACAATCTGCTGCAATTAGTCTTCACGCCCATAACCTACCCAGCTATATAAAGCAGCACAGTTACGATAAAGAAAGGAACAGGCTACCCCATCACAAGCTGCCTGATGAACCAAACAGTATTACTTTTGCAGCTATAAAGGCAACAACATACTTCCAGAAAGAAATCCAATTCAGCAGCAAAATAAATCCAATCTACTAAATTCTATACTAAACCCAAGAAACTAACAGGTCCCACAGGTTTGCAGACAGTTAAGTTTCCCAAGAACCACTGTGCCCAAGTTCCAGACTAAGGGCTTTGGTAGGTGTCACATGGAAATTCAAGGTATTTCTGCTCTCGGCTGTCCTCCCTCCTCTTTCTAGCAGGCATTATCCCTCACCACTGAGGTGCTGAAAAACTTTGTGCCAACTTCCAGCTGAATACTTGGGTGGTGCTCTCTCCAGCTCCTGGCATGAGCCCACTTTCAGACTGGTCTAGCTTTGTACAGAGTGCAGCATCCCCCCATCACTTCTGTCTCCTTCCACCCCTGACACCAAATGCACAAAGAGGTCCAGCTTAAGACGTTGGACCCTAGAAGAGGTGGTTGGATCAAGCTTGGATTCACACAATGCAGATGTCCATAGCTGCATTAGGTTTCCAGAATGAAGTGGAGGAACAAAACCTTCTCAGGTACCTGCCTGTCCCTTTGTGAAAGGCCAAATTATTTATGCCCACAGGTCAAGAGTGCATGAATAATTCTGCTTCGCCTCCACTGTGCAAAAACAGCATAAGAAATAGGCCCCTGCTACTCTGTGGGTTTTTAAATTCCCTGGACCTGTCGAGTCTACAGCAAGTTATTCACTACAGCACCACAGAAACGATGCAGGGTGGAAAATCAGTCTTAGCTGTCACTTACTTTGAGGAAGAATCCACAAGGGTAAAATTTCCATAACTATAAATAATAAACAGGACTGGCAGATGGATGAGGAAGCTTCAGTCCTGGAAGATCCCAGGGCAATGTACGTTCTACATGAGGGGAAACCTTCTGCAATGCGGCCAAGCCCTGCTCAGTGAGGGTGAAATGCAGTAACCAGAGTGGCTGCAAGTGATTTATCAGCAAGGAAAGCCAAGACCCTCTCTGGTGACAACTCCAGCTACAGGCTGAGGCTGAAATAAAGAGCTTAAAAGCGGGACAATACACGTTATGATGAACTCCTTTTCCTTGCCATGGCAAGTAGGAGCACCTAGCAGGTTGCTTTTGACCCAGAAACTCAAGCAAGAGGTCACAAACCCTGCCTGAAACAGAATTTGGAAGGCAAATTGTCAAAGGTACAAGCTGAAGTCAGTCATTCCCTTCGCACCACTCTCTGAAGTCTTCTGCATGAGGGATCAACCTCAGATGCAGCAAATATCACTGTGTGGTGCCAACGCTTCCTCCAGGCTGCAAGTCTGATACTCATCTCCTTAAGAAACAAACCTTACTTTTGCACCAAGATGTAAAGTAGGTATGAGAGTAATGCAGGTTGCAAGAGACCTTAGGAGGTCTCTAGTCCAACCTCCTATGTTCAAAAGCTGGGGCAGCTATGGGGGCAGACCCATGGCTCAGGGCTTTATCCAGTCAAGGGCTGAAAACCTCCAAAGATGGAGGTTGCACAACCTCTCCAGGCAGCCTGCTCTACTGATAGACTGTCCTCATGATGGCCAGGGGGGGAAAATTCCTTATCTCCAGTCTGAACCTCTCATGTCAATTTGTGGCCACAGACTCCTGTCCTCCCACCAGACACCTGCTGTGAAGAGCATGGCTTCATCCTCTTGGTAGCTCCTCTAAGTGCCAGAAGGCTGCTATTAGGTCCCGTCTCTTCTCCAGGCTAAACACCTTATTTTAGCAAAAATGCAACGTTCTTGTGAGCTGAAAAATGTTCTGGTTTAGGAAGAGAAAGAGGTCTGTGTTTTTTCACTGAACAACGAGCACACCACCGAGTGTTCTGCATGCTACAAGACTTCAACGCTAACCCAGAGTGGTGCCACTGATGTTTCATTTCAGTAACGCCTCCTGGCATTGTGTATTTTTCAGCACAAATGCCTCGGAAATGCAGATTCCTTTACAGCCTTCCCAGTGTTCTCCAGACCTGAGTTTTACATATAAGCAAACAGACTTTATTCGAGCCATGCTAAGGATACAGATTCCTCAAGCTGGTGGCAGTAAGAGCAACATTGACCAAGATTCCCAGATCACAATTTCAATCAAGTAATCCATGACGGGTGAGGAGGGAGAATAACCACTTGCAGAAGAACCTCCAGTACAAGACACCTGAACCAGTGCTTTCTGGCTTGTAGATGGGGATGCAACACCACCACCCCAACCCAAAGCACCCTCCTGTCATTTCCAGCCCATGGTGACTCCTGCGATGCCGCTGACTGCAGACAGACACCTGCACGCTGCTCCTCCAGAACCATTCTTGTGTCTATTTTCATTTGCCCTTTGCTCCTAAAATCTTGAGCTTTGACAACTCTGACATTCATCAGATGAGGAGCGTTGCATCAGACCGAGTCATCGCTCAGACTGCGAGTAGACAACAAGCAGAATTATCCTCCTGGTGTTTGCTACCCATAACGTCTTAGAATTACAACCAAGTTAATTTAGATAATTACTGCACCTTGACAACCAGGGGCTTGCACATTTATAAGACAATTTTAACTGACCATCACATGAAAAACTGAATTGCGAAGTTAAAGGCAAACAAGTGAAGATGGGTGGGCTGAAGATAGAGCCAAGTAGGGACACGGAGTCTTGGAAATGCCCTTTGGAAAGGTGAAGCCATTTCACCATGAAGAGCATTTACCACACTTCCACTACAGAAAGTTAGAAAATAATTCTGTGCTTTATTTAAAGAAAGTAACCAAACAAAAAGTACAATCCTGAATTTCCTTTCAATCGACAACCTCTGCAATAGGCAACAAGAGATCAAGGCCCTGAGTATCTCCAGTACCTACAAAATGGTACATGAAATAGGTACAACAGACCACAGAAGCTGCCATCTCAGCAGACAGCCAACATAGCCCTCTCCAGAGCTGTTAACTAATCATCTAATCAATCAGTTAATATAAGCCAGTTCCTGAATCTCTTCTAACCATCAATACTGTTTGCTTTGCTGTCTGCAGAGGCAGAAGAGCCAAGCTGGGGAAGCTTTCTAGTGCATACCTTGCCACCAGCGTATCACAACCACAGGTGAGCCTCATTACGGATGCTGCGCCCTCCTTTACAGGGTGCTGTTGGAGCCCACGTCTGCACTCCAAGGTGGCACCATGCTCTCCGGTAGCACTCAGCTGGAGGGCAATGCCTCCCTGCTTGCAGGTCACAATTATAACTCTGCTTTCTTAAATATCACCACCTGCAGTTTATGCCAGGGCCTTTAGAAGACATCACCACAAGGTATAGGAGGTCCCTGCATACTAATGGCCAAGCATTTTTGGAGCTACAGGGAACAAAATCGGGCACAAATACATTATCTAAGAGGTCAAACAAGGCTAACAGCTATTCGCTCGCAACATTCACAGCTTGCGATAACACTTCTGAACTACAGAGGAAGATCAAGACTGGCTTTTTGCTTCAGCTGTTCACTTACCTGAAAACCAGCCTGAAGTGGATACAAGTCACGTCTTTATTTTGTCACATTTATTTTGGAAGCAGCAAGACATTTTTGTTCATTTTACAAGCCATTTTTCAAGCACACCACTTGTCTCCGCTTTTTTATTTCTTCCTCTGCTACTTTTCACTGTTTAGTACTATAACCATTTAAATCAAAGCAATTCTAAGATGAAATTGTACGAAGACCCTATTATTGCAAAGCAAGGATGCTCAGTGTTAGCAGAGTATGTCTATAAACTACTAGGACACGCATCAGTCTTCATTTCAGGGGCACAAAAACCACATCATGAAACCCAAGAGAAGTGAATCCAGCAAACTACAGGGTTACGGGAACAGAATCACAAGAGGGGCAATCTCTTGAGCAAGAGGAAAAGTCCAAAGCGCACACTGTTGCTATTAATACTCAACACATTTGCTCGTCTGAAAGCCTGCTTACTTAAAGGGGAGCTTCTCGTCGTTTGGCTTGATGCAACGCACGTAGTGTGGAGTGGTGGCATCCAGAGTCTCCATGAGCAAATGCAGCGAGTTGCGGAACTGAAAGACAAAACCACTCGTTTTGAGGAGGGATGAAGGTGCTGTACCATGCGCTCGAGTTGGCGGGTGCTGCAAGAAGCCACCTGGGGTGCCAGCTTCTGGATGTGACATAGCGTGACCCTCCCCATCAGCCCAGCACATGCAGGAGCAATTCAGAGAAGACACTGGTGATGTACAACAGCAGTAAGTGTTTTCTCAGGGCTTTACCCAGTTGGGTCTTGAAAGCCTCCAAAGGTGGAGAAAGCACAATGCCTCTGGGGCCCTGTTGCACTCCCTGACTGTCTACACAGGGGAAAAATGCTCTTTTTTCTCAAGTTGCTTCAATTTATGAGCATCATGGTACATCGGGATATAGTCCAGTGAATCCCAGAGTGGCCTCCACCCTTCTTAGTCCATATCTCAACTCCTTCTAGTCAAGACTACTTGAGCCTGCTCTTCCAGAGACACTGCTAGAAGGTGTCCAAAAGCAAAAGCCAAACTGTTCCCAACCTCAACACGGGTCACAGGAAGGTCCCCTTGCTTCTGCCCCAATAGCTTTTCATTTATCTCTGCTTCAAACTGAAGAAACAAGATCTGCACTGTAAAAACCTATCTGGATTCACCTGCCCCATTTCCCTGCTGTCGACCGACGCGCTCGTGTCATACATTACCTGGTGCCCCACTGTTTTCTTGTGTTCCTTATTGGCAGCTTTGATTACTGGTCTGGCAGAACGGACGCTGATCTTGGATGTTCCCTTTGCCATGGAAGTGGCGGGTGCAGCATCCTTCTCATCTTGAAATAAGTCTGCTACCATTTGATACTAAAATGAAAGGCAACATCTGAGCACTCTGGCCCTACTCTTCGCTGAATGAACCCACCCAAGCCACATTGCTTCAGTCATTTTTCACCATCTTAAAGCAGGAAGGGTAAAAAGGGCAATAAAGTGAAATCAAGTGTTGCCTACATAAACCATGTCAGCAGGACCATTGGCCATTCTGTTCTGCAGTTCATCAAACCTTGAAATGCGCACATTAAATCAAACAAACAAACAAAAAAAAAGAGGATGGCTAGCTGAAAGGCTGCATCACTGACATGTTGTCCAAGGCACAAAACCTCCTGAATGCGAAGTGGCTCTTGCTCCCAGGCTTTATTTCGAGCTACTCATTCAGTCCTGATGGCAGCAAGGATGCTGCCCACACAACATATCCCCCAGGAATGGGGTTTCCATGTGAGGACATGCAGCAGCCCACTCTACCACAGCCCCAGAGGCACCCCTGTTTTTCTGAACAATTAAGAGACACCAGCACTTCCTCACTAATTACCTGCGTTTCAGCGTGAACGAGCAAGGCGACAGCAGGACTGCCATTCCGCAGCCCTGAAAGCACCACATTTAGCTCCTCAGAAGTCTGGGGTTTCTGGCAAACCAGCAGCAACATTTCCGCTTCATAAATGGGAGAACAGGTGAGCTGGCAAATGCAGTTAATGCTATTTTTTTCTTATGGGGCAGGATCTTCAAATTTGCATTAGGCTGGGGAACATTAGTAGTAAGTCAGTCACAATAAATCTGGTCTGTTTAGCAGAGCTGTTAAATTTTCACATCTCGAACCCAGCTATGCACCCAGACTGGTTTCTGCTACAGCCGTGCTTATATTCAAACAGTAAATTCTCAAATACAAGAAAAAAACCCCACTGTCACCAGGCAGGATTTCACTTATCACCAAGCTGAGCTGGGCTCCAGCCTGGTGACACTGCCAAAGCACCACCAGCAACACCCGCTCTGGAGCATCCACAGGAGAGAGCACCAGCATCACTCTTGCCTTGTCCATGGCATGCTGTGCCCAACACATCCACGCAAAAACACCAACATGAGGCAGTGGTGCACTGCACGATGCTCTTCCCTCCATCCCAGGCTCCTCTGAAAGCCAACCTTGGGTGTATTTCCGATAAGATCTCAAGAAGAATCCAGGGGTTTACTAGATGACCTCTAGGGGTCCCTTCCAACCCAAAACATTCTATGATTCTATGATTAACAGACAGCCCCACACCATAAAGGGCTGCCTGGCTCTCTGCCACGTCCCCGGACTGAGACAGGAATATTTCCAGCCCCGGTCCCGCAGGCTGTTTGCAGCTTGCTAGCACAGCAGCCTCAGTACCACTCTGGAAAGAAAACTGTTTGCATTACATTAGCAAATTGCTTGTAGGCTCCAAGGCAATGCCTGCTAAGGATCTGCTTCATAGAATCATAGAATGTTTTGGGTAGGAAGGGACCCCCAGAGGTCACCCAGCCCAACCCCCCTGCAAAGCCATCCCCCCTTGTCCTGTCCCAGCTAGCCCTACTAAAAAGCTTGTCCCCCCCTTTCCTCTGGGCCCCCTTGAAGCCCTGACCGGCCGCACTCAGCTCTGCCCGCAGCCTTCTCTTCTCCAGGCTGAACACCCCCAACTCTCCCAGCCTGGCCTCAGAGCAGAGGGGCTCCAGCCCTCGCAGCATTTTAGTAGCCCTCCTCTGGCCCCGCTCCAACAGGTCCATGTCCTCCTTGTGCTGAGGGCTCCAGAGCTGGACACAGTACTCTAGGTGAGGTCTCACCAGAGCAGAGCTTTTCTTAGAATCACAGAATCCTTCAGTTTGGAAAAGACCTTGAAGATCATCGAGTCCAACCGTTAACCTAGCACTGCCATTCCACCACTAAACCCTGGCCCTAAGCACCATGTCTGCCCGGCTTTTAAATATCCCCAGGGATGGGGACTCGACCCCTTCCCTGGGCAGCCTGTCCAGTTCACTCAACCCCTAGCAGAATAAAGGCTCGCACCTTCTTTGCCTAACCCTCTATCCCCCAAAAAAGACATCCCGACAGAGGTTGTACTTTGATGACACATCACTGTCTTGGGTGCTGTGCCTCCTGCAAAGACGGGGCGTTTGGGTGGTAGGTGCTTGATGCTGGAAGGCATCCAACGCAGGCTTCACTTTACCATCTCTGACAATGCGATGAAACCCCCGGCTGTCATTTCAGCTTTCAAAGTATCTTCTCAGCGCATAGCTGGGAGTGTCATCAGGCCCTCCATCCGCTGGCTATTAATAATGAGAGTGCTTACTCCTACACAAACACTCGACAAGAACCTCAGAGGTGAGTTTTCACCTTGCTTAAACCAAAACTGATTTAACTGGGACCACCTGTGGCAGCCCAGGATCTATTCCACAGATGCTGGGGAATAAGTGACAAGGACAGATCCCTCCTTCCCAACTGGCAGAGTCAAAACCATTGGTGCATTATTTGTAATTATAGAGGACTGGAATATAATATCTAACCAGCATGCCCATATGCTTTCAATCAGTATTCAAATCAGCTTCCTTAATCCAAAGAACATCAACTCTCAACTGTTTTAGCTGACCAGCGCTAACAACACTAATTAGCTGCTTTATAAAAAGTTTCTTTCACCATCCTGTTGACAGCAGTAATTGCATTCTAATTAGCAGAACGCAGTTATGCCTTGGTGGGAGCGCTTCATCAGCGATGCACTTGAGGACGGAGAGGTGTTTAAGTCCTTGCTGTGTTAAATTGACAGCGTTCCCCCTTGCCTTGTGTATCGCCTTAGTGGGAATACAAAGAGGAAATGCAGCAAGTACTGCAATACAGGGCTGATCCTGTGTACAGGATAAAGTCCTCACGGCACGGCCTTTTGCAGTACAAATCTAAATTTTAGCACATTGGAGTGGCAGACTCAGCGTTGCTGCTGCTGCTCTTTTTGGTTCAGAGAAACCAGGTTGCTTCCTACAGCAAAAGAAAAAAAAAAATTATTTGTTTATACCCATGGAGGGCATATGGCAGACGAGAGGCAAAAAAAATAAAAAAATTAAAAAAAAAAAATCAGGATAACTGAATCTGCTGGCCAACAGGGTTAGGGAAAGCAGGAGCAGAAGATCAGGTTTTGGAGGCTTTGCAGGAAGATGATGAGGATGTTCCTGCCAAGGGAAGCACTGCTCTTCCTCCCAGGACAGCACAGCGTCAGCATGGGCTGATGACAGTCACTGCTCCCACATCATTAAAGAAATGGCTCAAAGGCTGAAGTTCATCAAACTGTCACCCAAAGATTCTCAGAGCCAAGTGCATTTGAGGGCGTTTTAAGCTGGATCACAAACGCAGGTTTTGGTATCACCTACAGAGTCACCACCACAAATTCATAAGGTCCTAACGCCCGGTCCCAAGGAGCATTAGCTTAGTTTGCAGGTCCAGGGAAGCCCAACTCTTTGGTCCTGAGGCATACATATTAATGGCTTAAGAAGCTCCATGTTTTAAGGCCAAGCAAACCAGTTGCAAGGAGCAGGGTTTGGGGTTTTTTTGCTGTTAAACCAAAGCCCAGCCCTCTCTGATATAAATTATGGTCCTTATATATGAGAGAAAGAAGAGGAGGTGGTGCTGTTAGTAAACTCATTTCTACATTTTTTTAATTTCTTTTTTTAAGAAATGAGTTGCAGGTGGCACCGTCCTTCCCCACTCTACACCACCCCACCCCAGTGAGTTACAGCTCTCCTCCCCACCTACTCCGCAGTGGCTATGGGGAGAAGTCAAACAGAAATCCCTACCAGACACCACCAGCTCTGCAGCACGACCTCCAACAGCAAGATCAGCACTGGCTAAATAATTCATCATACAGCATCAATTATTCCTGCAGGTTACCTGGCATTTCTAATAAGTTCTAATCCTGCCCAGTTTTTACCCTGGGCAAGCTGTGAGCTTCCCAAATACAGAGAGATCTTGATTTGGGCATTATTAAAGCCCAGCTTCACAGTTATTAGACTCACAACTACCCTCATGGATGAGAAAATTGCACATCTTGCCATCTTCACGTGAATTTATTGCTTAGACAGAGGGCAAGCCACTGACAACACTCAATTAATTTCCCATTCTCATCTCCCTTACTTTGGCAAGAACCAACTCCTGCTTAAAATGCTCCTAAAAATAATACTTCCTCCCTTGCCCCTCACCACACTCCTTATTTAGGGTGGCATTTGGAAGGTCATACCCAGCCATAAAAACCAAGGGAGGGTGGCACAAAGAGGAGAAATCTGGATATGTGACACATCTGCTTGCAATATCCTAAGGGGGTTCAAAATTTGTAATGCAAGAAAACAAAGGCAAGTTATCAAGCTGGTCCATGCTGGGGGAGGCTTTGAAATGGTTTAGAGAAAAGCAGATATATTGCTTCCCTACCCCACAAAGTCTGGTGGCAGCCCCAGAGTCATGCAGTCTCAATTTTGGCTGCTGGATGGCGTGTTGGAATTTGCAGGGCTGGATTTTCACACTAACTTCTAGCTGCCCCTGGAAGGGTTAAGGTAGTTTAAAGTCTCAGCTCATTAATTGACAATGAAAGACTAAAGGTTGCAGGGAGGAACTTTTGGTCTGGTTATAAAAAACAAGGACTTGAAATTCCTAAGATGTCTGTGGTATTGACACTCTTAACCCAACCCACCCAAGCGCAAAGGCATGGTCATGGAGAAGAGTGGGGTGTTGGAAGTCAGCGCAAAATCTGTTAGGTTCATGCATGTAACTGTAAAGTCTCCAACTCAAAGCCCACTTGCCAAGTCCTCATTTACTTCGACTCACGCCGACGCCTGCAGAGCCCCACAGCTACTGCTTTTCTGCTTCCAACAGCCCAGCAAGCTCACAGCCTTCAGGACTAGCGGAGACTTTAAACCACGGGTACCAAAAAGCTCTCTACAAGGAGACTTGGTATTCAAGGTCAGTCAACACATCTCTGTTGGCACTCATGCAATGACGCGCCGACAAGTTGTTTTTACAATACTCAGGAGAGGAAAGGTACATGACACAAATCTTGTAATACAGGAGCAAGAGCAAGCATGATCAACAATATTTGTTAATATTACCTATTGGCAGCAGTGTAAAATAGCTCTGGCAGCAGCTGGAACATCTCAGAGTTTGTGTTAGATTTCCAGCATTGTATATTAAATAATTAGTATGCAAAAAATAGGGTTAAGTATTTAAAAATTGTGGGGCCAAGTATGATGGACTGCCGCTAAGGAGAACAGCCAATTTCATAAAGAAGGGTTGTAGGGTCAGCAACGCTACCCACAATATACAAACCACACTGCTGACCATGGCTTTTAGTCCCAGGCTCACCTGTGGATTCACATGCTTTTGAGGACCTTCAGTGCCAGGTGGTGGGTGGGGAGCTCCGAGCAAGAGCTAAGTGGGATTTACACCGCCCCATAAACTGTCTGCTCCTGATTTATGCTCTTGGTGACCAAAAAAAAGAAGAGGATCAACAGGTTTGGAAAGGATTTTTCTGATGCACCTCAACGGGACACTGACACCAGAGTGGAGGTGAGTAGAGGACCATGCACACCTACACCTGGGTGCAACCGTAGCACCCAGCAGCCTCATCCCTCCCCTCCCCACTTATTCCTTCCTCCACACCCCATTTATTTCCCTTTTTTTGCTGCTGTTCACGTAGCTGTCCCCACTGTTGCACACACAACCTGCTGCGGCATGGCACCGGAACACAAGCATGAAGTTCACACTTCAGAAAGCGGTGGTGCTGACTATCTCCTGACTCGCTGCTTTTACCTTGCTGGCTTTCAGGATATTGATCTGTTCCTCGTACACGGTGTCCCGGTTCTTCTCCAGAAAACCCTCACTCTGGTACTCCACCTAGGAGAAGACAAGGGAAGAAGCCCAGAGGGTAAAGTCTGACCGCACAGGGACAAGGTGCTGTGTGTCACCGTGCCCCTAACTGTTGGGACTCACCTTAAAAACCTGAGAGGGAGAAGTGGGGGGAACAACTGGAATTTAAAGGTCACTTTCTATCAAAGAAAGTGAATCTGAATGAAAGCAAAATCCTGAACGCAAACACAAATTGTTTCTTCATCATTAAACTGCCCTGTATGGGACCCAACCGTACTGCCATGGAAACCAGGGGTAAAAATGCAAGCATCGCCAGTCTCTCTACATGCTCTTTTGTTCACTCCTGAACTCCTTGTAAGCTAATCAATAAACTTCAAAAGATCTCCTGACTACGCCTCCTGTAGGTCTCTTGTTGCAGAAAGTCAAGGTGCAAAGGAAGGCTTTTGAGGGGACAGATGCAAATTTGATTTTTTACATCTGAAGTTGGCTGAAATAACTGATCACAAAAGGCAAAGCTTGTAAAGAAATATAATTTGTGAGGGATACATGTGCAAAATCATGAGCCTAAGGAAAGTTGAGTATCAACTTTTGCCATGGAAAGTGCTGCTTGCATCCAGGGCAAACCTGGTCAGGAGAAGCGCCTGTACGGGATCGCAGCCCCTGCATGTCATCTGGTTCCTCGGACACGGAGCCCATGGACAAGACCCTACAGCACCAGACACTGGGATTTAGGACCCACAGCTGGCATCATCTCCCTCAAAAGTGTGGGATCAGCCCAGGGTCACCTCTTGCATGCTCCTCCCCACTGCGTTGATGCTCACAGCTCCTGCTCTTCAAAAATAATTCCCTTTTCCAATATATTTTCAGTAAAGCTGCCCTTACAGAAATTCATTTCACTGCAGCTTTGAGAAAGAGGATTTTTCTCTACTCTAGAAAGCACAATTATTTAAAGCTTAGCGCAATAGTTTGGAGGCCAAAGTCCTCCAAGCTGATCTAGATCTGAGAGCCCAAACGAGATTACTGCCAACGAGGCATCCCTCTCACCAAAAACCAGCTCGCTGGTGCTATAAACTAATTTTCCTTTGGGCAGCTCTTCCTTCCCTCCATGCATTTCCCATTTCTGCGTTCAAGTCCCAGCACATGCAACGGGAGCCTGGTTACCTTATCGGCAAAATGCAGGACAATGAAGGAGGTGTTGGACATGCGGGGCTTCTGGAAGTGCTGGCTGCTGGCGTGCCGGTCATACAGCTTCTGCGCCCAGTTCTGGTCGGTGCCTTTGGGAACCTGAACAGGGAGACAGTAGACCAAAAAGTTGTGGTCAGGCATGCAAAGGAGGTGCAGGGAGGTTTTGGAGGAGCCCTCCTTGTGGGCTTCCTGTAGCCCACATAGGCTACAGGGATATTTGAGAAACAGAGTCCACCCCCCCAGTTCTATGAGCATGTCCTATTTCATTTTCGTGTATAGTCTTGAGAAACCCAAAAAAATTTCATTTCTAGTGAAAAACACTCAAATGCTGGTTCTGCTCCAACAGCCAGAACAGCTCGTGCAGGAAAAAAAAAATAATTATAGAAGTATTTTTGCATTTAAGTTACATCAATTGCTCAGGCACCAACATTAATTTTTTTAATGCAATTTTTGGTGACCAAATAGTTTCACAGACTGCCACCTGAGACATCAAGAAGTTCTACTTAATTTAAAATAACAATGATAATAAAATAATTTTAAAACATTAAAATGATAATAAAATGATAATTCTTAAGAAACCTCTGCCTCACAGCAGGCTTAGGGTGCGGTCACCTGGATCCCAAACACAAGGTGCATTAACCCCAGTTGCACACAGGGTTGGGACTGCAGACCCACATATCTGCCCTACTGCAGTCGAATGATTCCCGTGTCCCTCTCCCACACATCCAAGCCCCTGTGCCATGAAACTCCTGGATGCCAGACACTCCTTCTGCATCCTATTTCCACCAAATTCAGGGTGCAATGGACCTGGCCCTTGAAATTATTTGGCCACAGTACACTAAGATATTAAGTGTTGCCTAAGACACTGCTTTGGTAGCATGGGGCAGAGAATGGAAAAACCCTAAACAATTGCAATGACTAAAAAATAATAATAATAAAAAAATCCCTCACAGCACTACCGGTGCAGCAAGGGAGTGGGCTACTTTGCACAAATCAACAGTTACAAGGAAGGGTTGAGCTGCCCTTCCTACCCAGCACCTGCAATTCTTACCCACTAAATCATTGTAAACTTAATGAGATATATTGCCTAGATCAGGGGGAAAAAAAAATATTGAGTTTTATTATTTTGTAAGCACATATAGCTGTATGGCAGCAATCGACAATATCCTGTCACTTCTGATACTCTCATGATTACAATTCCCGTAACGACTCAATTTTTTAGGGTATGTTTAGGTCCCTTCTCTGCTAACTGGCCAAAACCTCCAAAGCTTTGCAAAAAAACATAAGGGCGTACGAGGAAAGCAGGATGGCTGTAAATATTTTTTATTTTATACTTTTCCAGCGCAATAAGTTTGCCACAAAGCAAAATTTTTGAAAACCAAAAGGAAACAAGGCCTGAAGTTGTTACACACCTCCAGGGCTGGGGACCACAGCTGATGGGGTTTGTCCCCATCGCCCCCTGTCTGCCTGGCAGGGATGAGAAAGGTGTGGGCTGGGGGACCCTCTATTGCTGCCAGCAGGACAGCAATGGTTGCACATACATACACATACATAACCCTAACAAAAAATGGCTGACCGGATTATTTAGTTTATTAAAAAAAAAAAAAAAAAAAAAAGAAGAGTCAGACAAAAAGCATTAGGTGATATTAAAATTAGATGGGGCAAAGCCTAGGAACATTAAACAATTATATATCATAGAATCCCAGAATCCCAGGTTGGAAGGGACCTCAAGGATCATCTGGTCCAACCTTTCTAGGCAAGAGCACAGTCTAGACAAGATGGCCCAGCACCCTGTCCAGCTGAGGCTGGAAAGTGTCCAGTGTGGGGGAGTCTACCACTCCCCTGGGGAGATGATTCCAATGGTTGACTGTTCTCATGGTGAAACATTGTCCTCTTGTATCCAGTCAGAATCTTCTCAAGATTAACTTGTACCCATTCCCCCTTGTCCTCTCCATGTGACTCCTTGTAAAAAGGGAGTCTCCATCTTCTTTGTAGCCTCCCTTTAAATACTGGTACACGGTGACGAGATCCCCTCTGAGCCTCCTTTTCTCCAGGCTGAACAAACCCAGCTCCCTCACCCCATCCCCATAGGGCAGGCTTCCCAGTCCTTGGGTCAT
This sequence comes from Egretta garzetta, assembly GCF_000687185.1. Lineage (NCBI taxonomy): Eukaryota > Metazoa > Chordata > Aves > Pelecaniformes > Ardeidae > Egretta > Egretta garzetta. The sequence goes on along the minus strand of NW_009270001.1, from coordinate 568,249 downwards.
CTTGGTGCCCCAGCACCCTGTTGACCTTCTTGGCCGCAGCAGCACACTGCTCACTCCTATCCACCAGGACCCCCAGGTCCAGTCCCACAGAGCTGCTCTCCAGCCGGGTGGATCCCAGCCTGTGCTGCACTCCTGGATTGTGTTTTCCGAGGTGCAAGACCTTACGCTTGTCTGTGTTGAGCTTCTTAAGGTTCTTGTTAGCCCACTCTTCCAGCCTATCCAGATCTTCCTGCAGGGTGGCTCTCCCTTCCAGAGCATCTACTTCCCCACTCAATTTGGTGTCGTCTGCAAACTTCATCAGGCTACACTTGATCCCATCATCCAGATCACTCTTGAAGATATTGAATAATGTTGGGCCCAATATCCTTGGGGGACCCCACTTGTGACGGGATGTCAGTTAGAAAAAGAGCTATTTACCACCACCCTTTGGGTGCAGCCCGTCAGCCAATTCCTCACCCACCACGCAGACCACTTGTCTAGGCCATAACGCATTAATTTCTCCAGTGTAGCAACAGGGAAAGCTCTGGATCTTCCATCAGGTCTTCACACAGATCTTTACATGAAAGGTGACAGACGAAATAGGAGCAGCAAACACTAAGAAGGAAAACTTGAGACAGTTGATGAAAATTTCTTTATGCTGCTCCAAAACAGCCTTTGATTTCACAGCAGCAAGCCAGAACACGACAGAAGTTTTCTGGACATGGGGATGAGCTGCTCCTGCCCACTCCCGTTAACTGGAAGAAGTAGCTGAATTAAATGCAGCAGCCACTCATGCAAGCCATGCTATCCCTGAAGTATTTTATATTTTACTGTTATAAGCTGTCCTGGTTTTGGCTAATTATGGATACACATATATAGATTTTAGATAAATATTAAAAGGCATTTATTTATGCAATTATATACATATTTTATTTATGCAAGATAGACATGCATATTTAACCTACGGAGTTATACACATGCAGATGGGTTTCTTTTTCTATCTATAAATACGAAATATAACCAATAAAAACACTCTGGTGTGATCGTTAGGTCTCTCTGGTTCAGGACCGAGCCGTGGGTGCAGAGCAGAAGCGCCTGAGCCGCCTGATGCTGCAGAGAGAGGAGATTTATCCTGCACCAGCTCTCTTTTAGGCCGTCCACTTTGCTGAAAAACCTGCTTATCTCAGAGTTGAACTTCAAAGGCATCGCTCCCACCTCCCAGAAAGAGGGTTTCGCCGTACCCACACCACTCCCTGCTCATCGTTGTGCAGCCTGGGTATTTTTAGCTGCCTGAGAAGCACCTGATAGGGACCAACTCCTGGAGATAAAAACTAACAGGGCCGTTATCTATGCTATTATAACAGCTTTTTGTATTGGCTTGGCAGTTTAAGGCCTTTAGAGCCAGTGAGAAAGTTATTTAGAGACTGTCTCATCAGTGCAAGACTTTTCTAGGGGATAGCGAAGAGGGAAGTCAACTGCCTTGCAAATATTGCATGGAAATCTCTAAACAGGAAAAACCTTAGACCAGTAATTTCACAAGGTCACTGCTTCTGCTTGTCTGTCCTCACTGTCCCTCTGCCCATCACACTGCATAAAATCAGCCGGGCAGCATAATCCTGGCAGGGTCACCTCCCATCTCCATACACTTGTCCTCTGAGCTGCCAGGAGCTCCTGCAACTGAAATCAAAGCTAAAGGGTGAGATTCCCTCCACCATCACTTCCAACAGAAGGACAATTAAGTGGATAAGCAATGAAGGTCCATTCAAACCTAACGATCTAAAAGTCAACCCTCTGAAAACACAGTAGGACCTATTTAAATTTTTATTCCTTTTCTCCTCATCACTCCAATGTAAGTTAAAGCCTGAAAAGAGCCTGGGCTTCGTCCACACTCCAGAGACACGTTTCACTGCAAGTGATGTGCCTGACTTTAAAGTCATAAAAGTTGACAGCATGACGTAGGCAAGGTTATTCTGCCGTCGGATTAAGCTGTCTGCCTGAAAGGAAAGCCCAGAGGTCCAACCTCCACGTATCTCCAAGCGCAGCAGAAATCCCCCCAAAACAGGACCAGGCGGCATAGGAAGGTGACATACTGATTTCTGATTTTCAAAAAAGCTAACAAATCCAGACAAGGAAAACACATTTGCTTAGATATCCAAGTTCACAGAGAGGCACAGAGACAAGTGGGATCAAAAACCAGCCCGCTAGAAGCAGACTTGAGTGCTTCTGGCACTTGACAGAAGGACACAGGAAAGGTTAAGAAGCATCTTTTGAACAGCATTAGAAAATGCATTGGGCACATTTAACAGCGTAACACGATGGCAATGTGCCATAAAACACAAACCAGATCAGCAAGAGAGTTTGAGAGCACGAGGGAGCTCGTGGGTTTGGTTAGACACATCCCCCTTTGGCAGCCTTGGGGTCACATTGAAAAAATTTCACTAAGATCCATCATAAATCTGGGACAATAATATTGTGACTGACACATCAACCCTTCCAACCAGCCCATTCTTGATCAAACCCTTTTAGGTGCACTTCACGCTAACTGAAATTTTTGTTTTTCATTAATTCTTCCATTCTCACTCCCATCCCAACAGCACAGGCAAAAGCAAGAAAGCAGCCAGGCAGTAGGACACCTTACAGAGAAACCTGGATACAAATATCTCAAGGGTGGATGTCACGAGGACAGAGCCAGACTCTTCTCAGTGGTGCCCAGACCCAGGACAAGGGGCAACGGGCACAAACTGAAACATAAGAGGTTTCAGTTGAATATGAGGAAGAACTTCTTGACTTTGAGGGTGACGGAGCCCTGGCACAGGCTGCCCAGGGGGGCTGTGGAGTCTCCTTCTCTGGAGATATTCAAAGGCCACCTGGATGAAGTCCTGTGCAACATGCTCTAGGAGAACCTGCTTTAGCAGGGGGGTTGGACTGGGTGATCTCCCGAGGTCCCTTCCAACCCTTGCCATTCTGTGATTCTGAGATATCCACAGCAACTTCAGACCGTACTCTCAAATGACACCTGGGAAGATATGAAGCACTCACACAGAGCAAGCAGTTTCAGCCTGAAAAATCAGGACACCTCATCCAACTTTGATAAAGAGACGTGACTGCATTTCTTAGAGAATTTTCAGTTTCCTCTGAGGATAATTTAAGTCCCTTGAAAAAAATCAACCCCAAATGCCTGCTCCTCTCCAGAGCACTGAAGTTGCTCTTCACGTGTTCCCTCCAACTGCAAAGCCTTCAAAGTCTTCTTAGGAAGTCTGCTGTCCCCTCTGCCAAATTCATTCCCTCTACAGCAAGGCCAACCATATCCTAAAGCAATCCCAGACATCCAAACAAGTCTTCCACACGCCCTCCCAACTTCCCATGGATTTTCAGAAAACAGCCTCCCTCTCCTTAACGCCCGTCTCTTCTGATGGGCTGTACGTTGGTCTCCTTGCTCTCCTCAAGGGCTCTGCTGTTATCCCAGATTGTTTCCCACCACCGCTGTTGGCCTTATGGTGACTCCCTCCACATTTCATAGCTCACCTGCAGGGAGGTTCTCCTGGATGCCCTCCTCCCCTCTCCCTCCTCTTCAGTTTGTGCTGCAGCACTTCAATGTTGCTCCTGTCACAGTGGCCTTGGTTTCTGGCCAAGGCCATTTCTGTGCATGGGACATGAACTACTGCTGTTTCTCTGGTGTCTTTTTAGGTCAAAGCCAAATAAAGAGGTCCTAAAAGCTCCAGATCCAGGCAGGTAACACTCCAGTGCAAGAAATGGGGAAAAGGCTCTTTGAGGACTCCAAGGTCACAGACCTATGGAGATTATAAGGCTTCCTGGGCAGATCAGGGATGTAACCGGAGGTTGGACCAAATGACCTCTAGAAGCGCCCCCCAACCTTAATAATTCTACAAAAGCTTCCAACTCCTAAGACCTCAAAGCTATTTACAAAGCCCCAAAACCAAACATATCCTGACGCCGTCTTTTTTCAGAGCTAGGGGTTTTATCATTTGCTTTCATGAGACAGGTTTAGTCTTTAAAACTCCAATCTCAAGTCGAGAGCCCTCTCTTTCATTGCTGATTCCCATTTCAACCCTGTCCGGTCCCCTTCTTCTCTAAATGGTGACAAGACTCTCATTACGCACTGAAGGTCTATGACCTTCGTTAGCTGAACTGCTTCAGCATGTACCCAACCACCCTCTCCCCAACCTCACATTAAAGATTAAAAAAAAAAATCCATTCTGTGAAGCGAGAACATTAGCGACAAACCCTCCCCATTTGCGCTGATGTTTCATTGTGTTGCCAGGACCCCCCTCGATGTCATTTCAAGTCCCGAAGTATATTTATCCACCGTTGTATGTGCTAACGAGATGACTTGCAATTTATCCTATTGTGGTCCCACGCCCACCGTGGCCGGCTCTCCCCGAGAGGTGAAACACTGCGGCTGGTGATGCGGGGGTGAAAGTTTTCATCCATAAACCAGCACTTTCAATTGACAGGCTCTGCTGAAATTTTCATAAAGCTGGAGAACGCTTGCAGGTTGTTATAAAAGAGCTGATTAGGGGGCCCATAATAAGGGCCAGTGACTAATGACAGCATTCCCCACTGACAGGTAAATATCCAGATAATTGGTATTTGATGTGCGGGGGAATAGATCTTGTGTTTCATTTTTTTGGTCCAAAAAAGCATGGATGAAAAAAGTAGTACCAGGCAGATCTAGAGCAAAGTTGGCCATATTCCCACTGTTGCATAGGCATTGCTCCATCTAATGCAATGTCACCAGCAGCAACCAGTGCCAGGTGCTTCGGAGAGGAGCAAAAGGTGTTATCAGCCAATATGGCATGAGGGAAACTTTCCTTCTGGTCTTCACAACACCCAGGAGCCAGCTAGAGCCTGGAGAATTTAACAGGCTTAATAGCGCAGAGACCAAATGAAATGGTGCTGAATATCAAGCAAATAATCTGACCTCCTTCTGAGCCAGCACGGGCTAAGATGCTATTTTAAGGGCATCAAATTAAGTTTAATTTGTTCTCATTTTTAAGGAGTCTTCCTGAGACTGGATTTGAAAAGCGCAAAGCCCCAACTCCGGCTCATCGCAAAGAGATAGCCGGAGAGCCTGTACCCCAGATAAAGGCCGAGCTCGTGGGACACACAGGTTGGGACAGCCTCGTCGTGCCTAGGAAGGCAGCCCTGTCGCATGGAGGAGAGCAGCCACCTGACAGGTCACCTCGCTTCCAGACAAGACATACATCTCCTTAAATCCCAACAGGGACACTAGTTGAAATAATGGATCCAAAACCTTTCCCTCTGATGCCCTCAGGCCACTGGATCTGTCCCATACCCACAGATCCCACAAAGCCAACAAGAATTTGTTGCATCCTTCTCATCACCTTGGCTATCCTGGTGAGGGGCCCCTTCCGTGCTTCAGCTCTCCCACCACCCATGCCTCACCCTTCCCTGCCCTCGTGCAAAAATCCTCAAAGCCCTTCCACAATCGGTAAGACATTTCCTGGCACAGAATACGTCCAAGTCTCGATGGAAACTCCTCCCAAAGACAACTTCACTCAAGTTTCTTTATCCTCAATATCACAATGTTTTACAGCCCTGATCTGACCACACTCTCTCCAGTATTTCTTCATCATCATTGACCCTTTTCATCACAGCATCACTCTGAGCATTCCTGTTAAGATGACTATACCTGAAGACTCTTGACTTCCCACATAGTTTTCACCACAAAGACCTTCAAAACATGCATCCCAACTTCCCAGGAAAGTCTTCCATCTTGCATTTCTTGTTCCTACATATATTTGATAATTCACAACTGAACAAGGAGTGCACAAGTAGTCCAACCTTTCTTATGGATTCTCATGGAGGGTGCCATTCTGGCTTTTCTACTCAACTTTTAAGCAAGATTTAACTTAGGCTGTTATGAGAAACAGATGATAAAGGATAGCAAATTACTTTCCCAACATTACAAGCTTGGTTTAAAAAAAAAAAAAAAAAGAACCAAAACCAAGCCAAACTAAACACCAGCCAACCACAAACCCAAGACTCAGAAAAGCTGAGGGAAGACAATTCCAAACCCCAACAGAAGAATGCTGAAGGAATGGCCAAACAAGAAGCCTACACAACTGAAGACACTTCTAAAGGTCATCCCTGGCTCCTGCTTCTCTATCCCAAAGAAGCAGACGGGCCATGCAATTTTGGTCTTCTGCAAAACTTGTGTGAAATCCAGGCCTGCCTCAAATTAGTCAGAGCTTGGCATCGACTTCAGCAAATCCTCGTTATGTGGCTGAAGACCCTTGACACTGCAAGGTTAACCAAACAGGAGACCCTCCCAGACACACATTTTTTTATGTGCCAAGCGCCACTGAAACACAGATTCCAGCATCTGAAGTCTGTACACTAAATGCAATCAACTTTACCCCAAATAGCTATCGCAACAGGACTTGGACAAAACAAAGCTTGAGACAGGGAGGAACTCCAGCTTCTGGATAACAACAAAGAAATCAAAAGTCGCAAGCAATGGCTATCCCTATGCAGAGCCAGGCAAGAAACACAGGCTTTGGCAACACATGGTGAGACCAGGTACCCAGGTTGGTAAGAGACATCTGCTAAGGAGGTTCTGAATAGTCCTAATGCAAAGCAAATGCCAACAGCCTACCATGAGCACCCCAGCAACGCATGTGAAAGGAGATGTTTACCCTCTTGCAAGCTACCACAGGTTAAAGCCCATTCTTCAACCTTTTATAAAAAGGTCAGTGAAAAGGGGGAGGTCCTCTTTACCTTGCATTCTTCATCCAGTAGGTCCAAGATACCAAGCTTTGCCTCTATAAGGTCTATGCAGGGCTGGTTATCATAGAAGTCTATGAGAGTCCAAGGGATTCCCTCCTTCATGTACTCTTCTTGTTCCAGCTTAAACACGTGCTGAGAGTGGAAGAACAGCAGAGTTACTGACCGTGATCCCAGCCAGAACAGTGCCAGCCCCCTCCCCATTCACCCACTCATTCCCACTGGAGTAGAGTATTCCCTCAGCAGATCCAGAAGCTGTACAAGCTTTAGGTGCCCTCATGTACAGTTTTGTCCAGGCTCTGCCATTTGTACAATCTAGCTTCTGGCAAGGAAAATAAAAGCTTTATACCAGGAAGCCATTGGGCAGGAAGGAGGGAAAAAAAAAAAAAAAAAAATGTCTGAAGCTGTCACTACATTAGTGGAAACTATATATTGAAATGGCAATGACATGCATATCTCTTGGGCTAGAAAAATCCCTCTCTCCTTTAGTGCTCTGCTGATTAAAGCAGTGACCTGCAGCAGGTTCACAAGCTTGGAGCCAAGCTGGGGCTGAGCACATGTGGCCCCATCTGTGAGCAGAGCTTCACAAAGAGCACCCATCATCCTAGAAGAGATATCAGCAACAGCATCTGACTGACTCAGGAACATTTCTATTGTAGATTCTTAATAAAAAAAAAAAAAAAAATATATCTTTGCATGGCTTATATATCTCAGACCTCTGCCCAAGCAGATAAATTGTCTCTGGCTATTTCTGAGATACTCTTAAGCATATTAAAAAATGATTTTTCAAATGCACTTTTTTCTTCAAAGATAGCTTTTTAAAATCTCCTCAAACATGTCATCTCAGAGTTTGAATTTATAAGCTTCAGAAGTGATAATCGGACATACTAAGTAAGATAGGAATAGTGCAAATACAATCCATAATTTACTTTTCATTTTTAGCAGCAGTGATCTGATGCATTAGATATACTGCAAATGTTCACGTCTGTGCATATGATAAGGTCTCAAAGTACCGAACTACTAAGCAGTACTTAGTTGCTCAAATTTAACAAGTTTTCCCTTATATCCTGAAACTAATAGTAATTTTTTTCTCTGCCTACAACAAAAGCAGAAGACAACCCCTCACTGCTTTCATTTCCAGTAAGTACTCAGTTCTAATAAAATAGAAGAACCTCAGGTTTTTGTGAGGCATGTCCAAGTGAAAAACGGGGAACATGTCCCATCCTGCTATTTAGTACAGAATTTTCATTGCAGAGGTTTAAGCTATACTTAATGGGCAGGTTTCCACCCATGCTTTGTCTCACATTGGAAATCAGGACTTGGCACAAGACCATCCAAGGCTGCACTTGAGGACTGAAACTACACCAAAAAAAAATTGGCAAACTTTCTCCTTATTCAAAACCATTAGTGAACTTTTGCATAAACCATTTGCAAACCTGCTTCCAGTGTCAAGCTTATCAATCAACCAAGCAACACTTTCAACTTGATATGAATATTATTAGTGCAATTGCAATGCACGATCATTGCCTGGGAGAGATGGTATCCCAAGGACTACATTCACGCTGGCCATGCAATCCGGCCAGGCTGCAGGTAAATGCCATTAAGCAGAAGCCAGACGTACAATAATCCCACCTTGATAGTTTTATGGAACATTTCCAAGCTGACCTTACCGAGTTGAACTGCTGCTGGAGCTTTTCGTTGGCATAGTTGATACAAAACTGTTCAAAGCTATTCACTTCAAAAGTTTCAAACCTGCAAAGCAATGAATAAATCAGCATTAAGCGTTGCTTCGTCTCAAAATCTACTTTTCTTTGCAATGGTGTCATCTGCGTAACGGGGAACACCAGTTATTCAACCGTCTCTTCGCATTCCTCCTATCTCAGATCTACGCTTTATTCCTCATTCCTCGAAACGTCTATCTTTCCTTGCCACAACTCAAGGGATTCAAGAGGTCCCTTCTGCTACGCACAAATGAGATATTCGGTACGACTGTAGCTTCCTGCCCATCAGCCAGTAGTGCTGTCTGAGACAGGCTGTCTGTAACAGCCTCTCTCAGACAAAAATATTATGAAATATTAAGTCCAAATATATTCACTGCAAAGGTGATGGAGAAAAGGTAGCTGCTGTCTTAAAAGACCCAACATGGTATTTTTAATGCGATTCAATAGAGCAGAAAAAGAAGGTATTAAATTCATAATTATAGCCTCTGTGTTGCATCCCTGATAGCACAAAAATTAGATACACGTGAGCAAGCAAGTTCACGGAAGCAGAGGGAGAAATGGTGCTTTCAGCTCCAATTCCAACACATTCCTTAGAGGGAGTTTGGTGTTGGTCTCTGTGATCCCCCTCTTCATCAGGGCTTCAAACGCTCCCCTTGGAGAAATATTATCCCACCCTTCCACTGGCCAACTCCAAACCAAGCTCAAAACTGGCTTCCTAGTCACAATTAGGAAAGAAAAAATATGCAGTTTTAATAACACAAACTACAGGCAAGCAGCAGAAAGCCAGCAGAACCCCCGGAGTGGTCGAGGCTGAAGCACGCAATATCTGGGGATAGGTAGAGGGAGCCAGGTTTGCTGTTAAAAAAAAAAAAAAGAGGCATTTTTCAGCTACCACAGGGAATCATGTTATTTATATTTCTATTTTTAAGGCACAGTTGGAGGAGGGAGGCAAAAAAAAAAAAAGTCTTTGACACATGACTGTAAGCATTAAACTAAAGGAAGAAGTGGCAAAGCTCCCTGTGCTTAATGATTAAGTTGCCATAATGATAAGTGCCCAGCAAAATAATTGCTTGGGTAATAGGTACAATAGGAGCTGGCAGAACAATCTTAAAGCACTACACAAATGAAACCCTTTCCCCGCCTTCCCCCCCACCCCCAAAAAAAAAAATCTGTATTTCTAGTACTTTCTGAGGACTACCTGGCTGTCATCCACATGATGCGGTTACTCCCCAGGTACTGCCAGGTGGTAATGCCCTCACCGTACAAAATGCCTGAGCCCTTGGGGAAAGGCAATGGAAAAGGGGGAATGGGGGAAAAGAATCACTTTTGTGCTTTTATCTTCCCAGCAGCCCTCAAGGAAACCCAGGACCCACTCCCCCTCTGCCTGCCCCGGGGCCAGTATTGCCCCTGGAGTTGAGTGCCAAACAGAGGATGCTCAATGCCTCCCTGTCCCAGGAACCGAGCTTTACAATCTTCAATACAACAAAATCTGGTGTCTGTGACCAACAAATATTTAATATAAACACATGGCCAGAGCCTCAGTGATGAACGTATCCTTGAAGAGCTCCCAGTGCGCTTGGTCTTGATTCCACAGCCATCATGCCAAGCAGATTGGCGCCTTCAGCTCTTGCTTCCCCTTCCAAGGGTCTCCTTGGAAATACCAACTCCTGCAAGCTCATGATCAGAGCAGCAAGGCAAGAAAAGATTTCATGAAAATGGAGATCAAGAAGAACAGCAAGCTAGGTGGAAAAAAGCAACGAGAGGGGGGGTACAAGAGGAAAAGATATTGGAGTGGAAATGCTTTTTCCACTGCAGACACTAGATGTGACTTATGAACCTCTCAGTAAGTGCCAGCCAGGAGCAGAGCAGCTGTACAACATTAACCTCAAGGGAGATTTCGTGAAGTTGCTAATTAAGGGACTCTGCCAGCACAATTTGCTAATTGACAGAGCAGTTTGGTTACCAGCTCCATGTGTGCCCTTGCCAGGAGGTCCTGCCCACACAAAGTGACTGTGCTCCAATGGCATCCTAATGGGAAAAGCAAACCAATGGCCATTTGGTTCCTATTCATTTTAGTGCACTATATCTTGATGCAAAAAATAAGCATATTCACCACTCCAGCCCACCACCGTGGCTCCCAGGAAGGCACATCCCAGCTTGGGGACAGCTCTCAGGAGTGGACACTGGGGGGCAAATATCGCATTTTGGCTTTTCTCCTGTTCCCTAATCTGCTGCATGACTGGTATCTCCTAAATCCACTGCGGCACCGGGGTTTATACTAAAATATTTAAAGTTCATAAATAAGTCCAGCATACAGCTGGCTGCCTGGGTGTTCACACTTCACATGGCAAACAGAGGGAAAAG